>NW_027362764.1:630671668-631189168 GCF_046119375.1 Phyllobates terribilis
AAAACCTGAAGGTCTGAATTGAAACGTAAGTTGATGTGCATGCGAAATGTAAATGCATGTTCACACAAGGCCATTAAACAGAGAAATCAAGAACAAGAAAAATACCCAAATAACTGAAAGTAGATGTATAAATCGCACAGTGCAAAAATAATAATAAATAATAAAGGGTATTTAGTTAACATAATTTTGATCAAAATAATGTGAAAGCCATTCCGCCACTTCACGGCAACCCTTATGGGACAGTCCTAACTCTAATATTAAAAACCTTACCATTTGTCAAGTGACATACATATGGACAAGGGCAGAGAGACTGATCCCTAGTGTAAGCATAAAACCGAGGCAAAATGAGCGTCTCAGCCCAGACAAAGGGTGGCCACATCCTTTTATATGCACTAAAGCATACTGACTGCAAAGAAAAAACCTGAAGGTCTGAACTGAAACGTAAGTTGATGTGAATGCAAAATGTAAATGCATGTTTACACAAGGCCATTAAACAGAGAGAAATCAAGAACAAGAAAAATACCCAAATAACTGAAAGAAGATGTATAAATCGCACAGTGCAAAAATAATAATAAATAATAAAGGGTATTTAGTTAACATAATTTTGATCAAAATAATGTGAAAGCCATTCTGCCACTTCACGGCAACCCTTATGGGACAGTCCTAACTCTAATATTAAAAACCTTACCATTTGTCAAGTGACATACATATGGATAAGGGCAGAGAGACTGATCCCTAGTGTAAGCATAAAACCGAGGCAAAATGAGCGTCTCAGCCCAGACAAAGGGCGGCCACACCCTTTTATATGCACTAAAGCATACTGACTGCAAAGAAAAAACCTGAAGGTCTGAACTGAAACGTAAGTTGATGTGCATGTGAAATGTAAATGCATGTTCACACAAGGCCATTAAACAGAGAAATAAAGAACAAGAAGAATACCCAAATAACTGAAAGTAGATGTATAAATTGCACAGTGCAAAAATAATAATAAATAATAAAGGGTATTTAGTTAACATAATTTTGATCAAAATAATGTGAAAGCCATCCCGCCACTTCACGGCAACCCTTATGGGACAGTCCTAACTCTAATATTAAAAACCTTACCATTTGTCAAGTGACATACATATGGACAAGGGCAGAGAGACTGATCCCTAGTGTAAGCATAAAACCGAGGCAAAATGAGCGTCTCAGCCCAGACAAAGGGCGGCCACACCCTTTTATATGCACTAAAGCATATGTAGCGCCCCGAGGGTTCGGCCGCTACAGGGGTATTGCACCTCAGACCAGAGGTGTGATATTCCACTCCCAGGTAAGGATGGAGTGTGGACCAGGGCTCAGTTAGCTGCATACAGCACACACACCCCATTTCCGAGGGACAGCTCAACGGTGCTCCCACTAGACATAAGTGCAGGCACGACCGACTATGTCCCTGCCTGGAGTGGGGAGGGGGGTGGAACACCCAGTGCTGTAGGAGCAGATAGGGGTTGGTTCCTGAGCGTAGGAAGGAGCCCATTGGTTGCTGGTCACCTGGGCTCATGGTCAGAGGGAGGTATAAAAGGTGGGCACCATCTTAGTTCTGGGTCAGTTCAGCCAGAGGAGAAGACAGGGTTTAGAGGCTCTGTAGGAGCTCTACTCCAGGAGGGCCTAGTGAGAGGCCGAGGAGGAGGCGAAGGGGAGCTGAGATTCTGGCTCATCTCAGCTCCAAGAGAAAGGAACAGAAAGGAACAGAAACAGAAAGGAACTGCAAAGGAGAGACAGAGAAACAGAAGAGCTCAGGAACAAGAAGGTGGAAGGGAACCTAAGAACCCACGAGAATCCAGGGTGCAGGGTCAGGCAGATTAAGGGTACCGGATCCCAAGTTGGTGGAGGAGAAACAACCCTCAGCCAAAGACCGGTCGTCGTGATCATCTATTGGTGCGACACCTCATCAAACCTGCTAGGAAGGCACCATATATGACAGCGGAGGACGGGGCCCACGTTTAACCCCACGAGTCCGCGGCAGCTGGACAAAAGTGGGTCACTGGTGAGGCAAGCCAGAGAAAGGATTAAAGGGGGTCCTGTGCCATGCTCCTGAACTGCCTGGGAGTTGACCGAGCCCCTCACCTGGTGGACGCAGCACGGCTCGGGCGGTCACTGCCGACGGAAGTGACCCGGAACAAACGAACTGTGAGTAAAGACCCTGGACTGTAACTTGTTGTCCGTGTGCTCCTTCGCTCCTCCGGCACTACCGGTACTGGGACCTTCACCACCATCACTCCCACCATCCACTACACTGCCCTGGGGCCGCACTCTTCCCGTGGGGAGTCACACTACCCTAGCTGCACACTTCATCAGCCCCCGCGGTCTGCATGCAGCGGCGGTTCCTAATAACCGCAATCCACAGGTGGCGTAGTCGGACATTATCTGAAGCACGTAGCAGACTACCATTGGCCTGACCACCCTGAGCCGCGGGACCGGGCCGCCACCTCTACTACCCCCATCGTTCCCCTATCGCCCGGATCCGCGTGCCCCACGGCCCAGGGGGCGAGTCAGCTTTGGCGTAGTCGGCAGGATTTCGTGCCCGCTAACCACGGGTACTGCGCGCCTGAAAAAAGACTGTTTCACGGTACTAAAGATGGCGCCCGCCCCAGAAGAACGAGCGCCATAATGTGCGCGCCAAAAGACCACAGGAGGCCGCCTCCCATCATGGGCCGGGTCCCAGAATGGCGCCAAAGAGGAAGCCCGCCCCCAACAACCATGAGCACTGCTGTGGAAATATCCGTCAACATGTGGGGGGCTGCCCCTGAGAGTGATTGTCAGCAGAATGCCCCAGGACCACCCCCCATGGGGGCGGAAAGAGAAGAAAACTGCGGGGCAGGGGGTGGTCTGGATCAGTCCAGACAGACTGCACCCGGGAATGGACGCCCTCAGCAGCACCAGCCTCCTGGCCCGAAGCCTGCTGCAGGCCGAACCGCTCTGCAGCCTAGCAGAAGTCCTAGTGCAGCTCCCCAGAGACCCGGAGCGTGCGCAAGCTGCACTGGAGGACCTGGAGCGGAGGATGGTCCGGGCGCAGCGGAGTGCACTCACCGAGTGGAGAGAGGAACTGGCCCGGCAGGCCGAGACCCACCAGTGACAGGCCTCAGCCGCACCCCGGGGTTTGCCTGCCTCTGAGGACGGCGCAAGAGGAGAGAGGACCGAAGGCGACGCCGCAGAGGGAGCCACGAGGACTGAGGCAAGTGAAGGGGACATCACCACCCCAAGCCCAGCACCCGCAAGCCTGCCCCAGCCTCCCGTCGCAGCACCAGAAGCCCCACTCACCGCACCTGTTGCCGCGCCGCCACTGCTCCCGGCTAGGCCTCAAGCGGCGAGCGCCGCGGCCACGCCCCGCCCAGCGCCACGCCCCTTGACCCCGGGCGCCGTAAAGCAGGAAGCATCATCGGCCCGGTCGCAAGGCCTGGATGACCCGGGCGCCATTGCTAAGCCTGCGCCCCTGTCCCGGACGGGACTGCCACCTAGCGCAGCCGAGAGACCCCCGGTCTGGTCGCAAGGCCGAGTGCCCCCGGGCGCTGTTCCCAGATCAGGTCCACCCACTATACCATCGCTGGGCGTGGACCTGTTTGCACATCACACCGGTCCGGATGGACTGCCGCTGGAGTGACCGGCTGAAGTGACCGGCAATCAGCCATGGAAGGCCCAGCCCCCGCGCGAGCCTCTGATACCGGCTCCTGAACCCGTAGAGGTCACCCTACCCCCACTGGAGGACGTCCAATTTGCGTGGGACCCCACCAGCGAGAACTTGATGGGGTTCTCTCAAGAGACCCGGGCAGACGCGGTCCGTCGTCTGGAGGCCTGTCACCAGCAACTGGCGACCTTTGAGCGGGAGCGACGAGAGAGGCGCATCAGAGAGTAACGGCTCCAAGCCCAGAGTGCTAAACAAAAGCGCAAGGCCCGCCAAGACCCCCAAGCAGCCCGTGGTCCCCGAATCACCGGGACCATAGTCAAGTTCCACATGGAGAACGGCTGGGGCTTCATCAGGGACCCAGAAACCGCAGGCGACGTCTTTGTGACCCGCAGGGACGTGGAGAGTCATCTACCTGAGGGACATCGTGGCCGTGACCTATACTCTGGTGATGTGGTCGCCTTTACCCGCCACGTAGGTGCAAAAGGACCATACGCCCTACATGTTCATCGGCTCACTGAGGAGGAGCTACAATACTGCGGCTATGAGGAGAGCCAAGAGGACCCGGACGGTCTGAAGAACCATATGAGGAGGAAGAAGGAGCATATGGAGGACACCACTACTAGTAAGTAGCAAAGTACCTGTGTACATAGTTACCCGTCAGGGTATCAGAACTGTTTTTGGGACTGTTCCCGTCTTGAAAGTGTGGTCCCCGTTGGGACAAATATTGAACTGTTACCTGTGTGCCCCTCATCCCCTACCAGGCTGAGGACTGTGAGCAGCCATTCCCTTCCCAAAACTGGCCGAGGACTGAGAGCGGTCAAATCCCTTGTATATAGTTGCGCTTCCTAAAGCGCCCCCTACTGGTTTTATACAAAAACCGCAACGTCTACCTCAAGATTTACTGGACTGTTGCACCTTTACCTGGTCGCAAGTTGCACCGCGACCGTGATCCAAGAATCCAAGAATGCGCTTTACTTAAAAATGTTTTACATGAGAAAGTTTAATATGCTGCTAGAAAATGTTTTGCATAACCCTGAAACCGTTTTATATGATAAGTGACAAAAGAGTTCCAGAGGCATTAGCAAAGAGTTTTATAATAGTGTGACAAGAAAAGAAAAGCGTTTTCCATAAAGGGAATTGAACCATGTTACCTGTTTTCTGATGTGAAAAGTTATTGAAAAAGTTTTGCATGTCCTGTAATTATCTGTTTTTGCTCTGTTCCAGCCCGAGGACGTGCTGTGCTTTACCAGGGGGGAATGTAGCGCCCCGAGGGTTCGGCCGCTACAGGGGTATTGCACCTCAGACCAGAGGTGTGATATTCCACTCCCAGGTAAGGATGGAGTGTGGACCAGGGCTCAGTTAGCTGCATACAGCACACACACCCCATTTCCGAGGGACAGCTCAACGGTGCTCCCACTAGACATAAGTGCAGGCACGACCGACTATGTCCCTGCCTGGAGTGGGGAGGGGGGTGGAACACCCAGTGCTGTAGGAGCAGATAGGGGTTGGTTCCTGAGCGTAGGAAGGAGCCCATTGGTTGCTGGTCACCTGGGCTCATGGTCAGAGGGAGGTATAAAAGGTGGGCACCATCTTAGTTCTGGGTCAGTTCAGCCAGAGGAGAAGACAGGGTTTAGAGGCTCTGTAGGAGCTCTACTCCAGGAGGGCCTAGTGAGAGGCCGAGGAGGAGGTGAAGGGGAGCTGAGATTCTGGCTCATCTCAGCTCCAAGAGAAAGGAACAGAAAGGAACAGAAACAGAAAGGAACTGTAAAGGAGAGACAGAGAAACAGAAGAGCTCAGGAACAAGAAGGTGGAAGGGACCCTAAGAACCCACGAGAATCCAGGGTGCAGGGTCAGGCAGATTAAGGGTACCGGATCCCAAGTTGGTGGAGGAGAAACAACCCTCAGCCAAAGACCGGTCGTCGTGATCATCTATTGGTGCGACACCTCATCAAACCTGCTAGAAAGGCACCATATAGGACAGCGGAGGACGGGGCCCAAGTTTAAACGCACGAGTCCGCGGCAGCTGGACAAAAGTGGGTCACTGGTGAGGCAGGCCAGAGAAAGGATTAAAGGGGGTCCTGTGCCATGCTCCTGAACTGCCTGGGAGTTGACCGAGCCCCTCACCTGGTGGACGCAGCACGGCTCGGGCGGTCACTGCCGACGGAAGTGACCCGGAACAAACGAACTGTGAGTAAAGACCCTGGACTGTAACTTGTTGTCCGTGTGCTCCTTCGCTCCTCCGGCACTACCGGTACTGGGACCTTCACCACCATCACTCCCACCATCCACTACACTGCCCTGGGGCCGCACTCTTCCCGTGGGGAGTCACACTACCCTAGCTGCACACTTCATCAGCCCCAGCGGTCTGCATGCAGCGGCGGTTCCTAATAACCGCAATCCACGGGTGGCGTAGTCGGACATTATCTGAAGCACGTAGCAGACTACCATTGGCCTGACCACCCTGAGCCGCGGGACCGGGCCGCCACCACTACTACCCCCATCGTTCCCCTATCGCCCGGATCCGCGTGCCCCACGGCCCAGGGGGCGAGTCACATACTGACTGCAAAGAAAAAACCTGAAGGTCTGAACTGAAACGTAAGTTGATGTGCATGCAAAATGTAAATGCATGTTTACACAAGGCCATTAAACAGAGAGAAACCAAGAACAAGAAAAATACCCAAATAACTGAAAGTAGATGTATAAATCGAACAGTGCAAAAATAATAATAAATAATAAAGGGTATTTAGTTAACATAATTTTGATCAAAATAATGTGAAAGCCATCCCGCAACTTCACTGCAACCCTTATGTGACAGTCCTAACTCTAATATTAAAAACCTTACCATTTGTCAAGTGACATACATATGGACAAGGGCAGAGAGACTGATCCCTAGTGTAAGCATAAAACCGAGGCAAAATGAGCGTCTCAGCCCAGACAAAGGGCGGCCACACCCTTTTATATGCACTAAAGCATACTGACTGCAAAGAAAAAACCTGAAGGTCTGAACTGAAACGTAAGTTGATGTGCATGCAAAATGTAAATACATGTTCACACAAGGCCATTAAACAGAGAGAAACCAAGAACAAGAAAAATACCCAAATAACTGAAAGTAGATGTATAAATCGCACAGCTGGCAGGCTCCGTCTTCACCGCTCTCTGAGCGTCGGCACGCTCTCTGTCTGGCTTCAGAGCTGCTGGAGGCCTAGCTTGCCTCTAATAGCAGCCTGTGTGCTGCTCACTGTCTGAGCACACTGCAACTCAAAACTGACTAATCTCCAGACTCAACTAATCACTAACTGGAAACTAACTGAGCAGCCTGGCTCCACCTTCCCTTTATATCTCCCTACCAGGGCTCCCTCTGCTGGTATGAGGTGGAAGGTGGAGGTGTTTGCATATAGTGAGGGTCTCTTGTGGAGAATTCCGTCCGTGTAGCCTTCTGGGTTCTGTGGCACCATGCGCAGCAGGGCGCCACATTCCCCCCTAGTAAAACACAGTACTCCCGGACTGAAGCATTTTTTTGCAAAAACAGGTTAGCAATAATAACTCTTCCCTTTACAGGAGGCACTTGCTTGAACGTTACATAAGAAAAAATTAATAAAAATAAATATATGTACAATAGTTAGAGTTTTTTCAAGAAAGTTTCTGCACCAGGGTGCAACAGTAGTAGCATGAGGGACCCGCTCCAAACCCTCAACGTAGGCCCTGGGCGTGGCTGCAGGGCATAAGTGATCCAGGTAATGGACCACGTCTTCTGCCACGCCAAACGGGTTTTTTGTTCAGTGGTCAACGACAAGGCACTCCAGGGAGTGCAATTATGTACATGAACAGTTTTTGGGCTGCTCACAGTCCTCAGCCACGGAGTCTTTTTATATATACCCTTACGGGTAACTAATTACAATAGAAAAGTGTCCATGTCACCTAAATTGTCCATTTTCAAGGCAAAAACACATGAATAATTAAATACATGACAATTTTACAATAATAACATACCCCATGGGTAACTATTTATACAATCAGAATTTCCTTCTTCATTCTCTATATCTGGCAGGGGTCTGACCTTTGGTACTACGTGTGGACCTGCGTGGTACTGGAATGCGTGTGGTTCTGGTATTCGCACTACTTCCCATTCTGTCAGTACTAGGTGTGGAGGGGCTACAAGACTGCCTTGACCTCTCTGCGGGACTGGCAAGTGTACCATTAGCTGGGCCTACTTGCTCTGCTCCAGCCGGGAATTCTTCTTCCTGGAATTCTTCTTGAGCAGGCTCTTCTGGTGCACCTACTGGTTCTTCTTGCTGTGGGTAGAAGGTGATTACAGGTATGATTACTGCTCCTCCTAGTTGGGGCCAATCTGCCGGGAAATCTCCTAATTCAGTGTGTATTACTGCTTCTTTAGGCTCCTCCGGTACGGTGAGAGGCACTTCCTCCTGCGGTTTTAGCAGACCTGGACACAACTTCAGATGGTCCCTGGATACTGTTGCAGTCGTTCTTCCTCCGTCCTTAGTAATTAAACAGGTCTTCCTGTTATCAAACCTTGAGTTTAACACAGTGTAGGGTTCTCTCTCCCACTGGTCATCAAGTTTGTGGTTTCTCCTTTACCTTTTTAACACCACTTCTCCTGGTGTGAAGAGTTCTGCGGGTGCACTTTTATTGTAATGGGCTTCCTGCTTGTCCCTCACCCGGGTGAGACTGTCTTCGACACAGGCCTGTACTCTTCTGTACTGCTCCTGTCTGGTCGTGTCCCAGTCCGCAGTGGACATATCTGCTTTGGGTTCTACTACACCAAGCTCCAGGTCCATGGGCAACTTTCCGGGTCTTGCTCGCATGAGATATGCTGGAGTACAATTGGTGGAACTCACAGGTATGTGGTTGTACAGATCTACCAGGTCAGGTAGTAGGTCTGGCCACTGATTTCTCTCCTCTAGTGGTAAGGTCTTCAGCAGGTCGATGATGATGTTATTCATCTTTTCACAGAGTCCGTTGGTTTGGGGGTGGTACGGTGTAGTCCGGATCTTTTCACACCCGTACAGTTGGCAGAACTCCTTGAACAATTCGGCCTCAAAGGCTGAGCCTTGATCTGTCAGCACCTGCTCCGGGTATCCATGGGGCCTGCAGAAGTACGCCTGAAACGTCTTCGCCGCAGTTTCTGCCGTCAGATCCTTGACGGGTGCGACAACCAGGAACCGGGAGTAGTGATCCACCATGGTCAGGGCATAGGAGTATCCTGACCTGCTGGGTGATAACTTGACGTGATCCAGGGCCACGATCTCCAGAGGTCAAGTCATCTTGATGGGTTGCAGGGGTGCCTTCTGGCTGCTGCAGTCTTTTCTCCTGAGGCTACAGGGTCCACAGTCCCGGCACCACCTCTCAATGGAACTGCGCATTCCTACCCAATAAAACCGACACTTCAGCAGGGTTTCTAGCTTCTTCCAGCCAAAGTGCCCCGCTTGATCGCGGTAGGCCTCCAACACCATCTGGATGTCCGTCCTGGGTACTACGATCTGCCACACCATCTCATGGGTCCTCAGGTTGACGTACCTTCGGCACAGCTTCTCTCTATAGATGAACAGCCGGCTCCTCTCATTCCACAGCTGCTTGGCTTGTAGAGACGCGTCCTTCTCCAGGGCGGAAACTTCCTGGGTTATCAGATCCTTAATACGGCTGACAACCGGGTCACTGTCCTGGGTCTCCTTCCAGCTGTGGTGAGGCAAAGGGTTTAACATCTTACCGCAATGCCTCCTGGAGACTCGTTGCTTGTGGACCATTCCATCACGGTGAAAGGCAGGTAGCTCAATCTCTTCCAGGTCATCCACTTCTTCTTCAGAGTCCGACTGGTGAGGCCTCCTGGACAGGGCATTTGCGTTGGCGTTCTTGCGGCCCACCCGGTACTTAATAGTGAATTGGTAGTTTGACAGCCCAGCCATCCATCGTTGTTCCATGGCTCCTAGCTTGGCTGCTTCCAGATGAGTCAAGGGGTTGTTATCTGTGTAGGCAGTGAACTTACTGGAAGCTAGATAGTGTTTGAACCGCTCGGTGATGGCCCAGACCAGGGCCAGGAACTCCAGCTTGAAGCTACTATAGTTCTCTGGGTTCCTCTCGGTCGGGTGGAGCTTCCTGCTTGCATAGGCGATCAACTTCTCTCGGCCATTCTGCTTCTGACTTAGCACAGCTCCTAACCCCTCGTTGCTGGCATCAGTGTACAGCAGGAACAGTTGGCTGTAGTCAGGGTAGGCTAGGATCTCTTCGCTGGTCAGGATCTCCTTCATCACCTTAAAGGATAAAACTTGCTCCTTACCGCACTGGAACGGGGGGTTTCTGCCTCTCCCGGACTGTTCTACCAGGAGATCTTGCAAAGGCGCCGCCTTCTTGGTGTAGTCCTTCACAAACCTCCGGTAATACCCGACTGGTCCCAGGAACTGACGTACCTCCTTGAGGCTCTTTGGCTCTGGCCATTTCTGGATGGCAGTGACCTTCTCCGGGTCCGGTGCTACTCCTTCAGGACTGACGATGTGCCCCTGGTACTGTACCTTTCTCTTGAGCAGGTGGCACTTGGAGGGTTTCAGCTTCATCCCATACTGGGACAGTGATTCATATACCTCTGCCAGGTGCTTCAAGTAGTCCTCGTACATTTTGAAGTACACTATCACGTCATCCAGGTATAGTAGTACAGTCTCGAAGTTGCGGTGTCCCAGGCAGCACTCCATCAATCTCTGGAACGTTCCGGGGGCGTTGCAGAGTCCAAACGGCATACTATTGAACTCGCAGAGTCTCATCGGGGTAGTAAAGGCAGTCTTCTCCTGATCCTCCTCAGCAACAGCTACTTGCCAGTACCCACTAGTAAGGTCAAGGGTGGAAAAGTAATTTGCAGACTTTAAGGCAGCAAGGGATTCCTCTATACGTGGTAAAGGGTATGCATCTTTATGTGTAATGCGATTTACTTGTCTGTAATCTACACACATTCTCATGCTTCCGTCCTTTTTCCTGACTAAAACTAGGGGAGCTGCCCAGGGACTACAACTATCCCTTACTACCCCTGCCTTTTTCATGTCGTGCAACATCTCCTTTGCCTTCTGGTAGTGTGCTGGTGGTCACCTTTGGGTATATGATGTTGTACTCCCTTAATCCTCCCAAAGTCAAGTGGGTGTTTACTGAATACCTGTTTGTATTCCTGAACCACCCGGTGCACTCCCTGCTTCTGATGGGCAGGAGTGGTGTCTGTCCCAACATGGAGCTGTTGACACCAATCCTGCACCTGGGTTCCCAGGTCATTATCCTCCACTTCGTTTGGTGAGGTTAAGGACTTCATCGTGTGTATGGAGTTGTTATCTACTGTGTACAGTTTAGCAACAGTGGCGTAGCGTGGTAATCTAACCTCTTCCTCCCCATAGTTTAGGAGGCGTACGGGCACCCTCCCATTGCGTACATCTACTACCCCTCTGGCTGTCAAGAGTGTAGGTTTATGCTCTGAGCTAAGGGGCTCTGCTACCACCTGGTAGCTCCGTCCTCTGAGACCTATTGCTGCTCTACACCAAATCAGCATCTCACTCATTGGGGGGATCACAATAGGTATTGGGTCTGTCACCCGTACATTACCAATTTCACCACTTGATAGCTTTACCTGTTGCTGGTACATAAGGGCTCGGATCTCTTTCTGGAGCACCCTCCTCTGCCCTGGTCTGGTTGTGTCAGCCATCTGTTGGAGCAAGAACAACACTTCTCCCAAACAGTTACCAACAATATTCGTGCCAAGTACCCTATACAAGTCTGTATCACCAGGATTAGTCTCTACTACAATTAGTCCCTGGTCCGTCAGTTCCACTCTTCCCACATTTACTGCCACATCCTTAACCCCGACTAGGTTAAGGGGGAGGCCATTAGAGGCATACACGGAAAGGTTTGGATCTGGCGGGTGAAATTCATCTATGGATCACAACCTTTTGTAGAGGACATCAGGCATAATGGTTACCTGAGACCCTGTGTCCAGCAGGGCAGGGGTCGCGATGCCTTCCAGCACAATGGACAGGAAAGGTCTTCTTCCTACAAACCAGCGGTACCAGTTTGATGGGCCTGGTTGCTCTACTCCTGGGTGTTGGCCCTCAGCCCCAGGGTTTTCTCGCTTAAAGGACAGGCCCGAGTGGTGTGGCCTGCTTTATGGCAGCGGTAGCAGATGAAGTCTTCTGGAGGGCGACGTTGGTCATTGGTCCTCCCACGGGGTGGCGTTGTCCTCCTCCGGGGTGGTGTTGTCCTCCTACGGGGTGGCGTTGTCCTTCTTCTGCTCCCCATCCAGGGGACATCCTCAGGGCTGTCAGCTAGCAGGATCCTTCCTTCCGGCTCAGGCTCCGTTTGTAGCTGCAGGGTACTCATGACAGTGGCCAGGGCTTTACTTAACTGTCGCACTTCAGAGCGTAGGCTGTCCAGCTCACCAGGGGGCACTGTTTGCATCCTTGTTTCAGCCGTCAGTGAAGGAATGGTGGGTGCTGCGGGCTCTGGGGTAGTCCCACCCTGGTCTCGCTGGATAGCAGTATCTGTGGTTTCCAGGGGCTGCAGACCCTTTATAGCCATGTCCTTAATGGAGTCAAAGGTGGCATCTGGATGGTCTAGAGCGCACCACCGTACAGTTCTGCTCTCTTCCTGGGACTTCAACCCCCGGATGAACTGTTCCGTCAGCATTTTATTTTCATCATGGATGCTGGCTGGACTAACCTATTTCAGGGACCGCAGAGCCTCCTGTAAGCGCCAGGCATAGTCCCGGATACTGTCCTCAGGCTTTTGGATGCAATGGTAGAACCTCATCTGGAGATCTGTCTCAGTGCGGTTTTTAAATGCTGCTTGCAGTCTTTTAAAGATAGTGGACACTGATTCTTGGTCTGCGGCTGGCCAGGTTTCAACTTCTCGCTCAGCGGCACTAGTCAATTGTCCTAACACTACAGCGGCTCTCTGTTTGCCTGTCATAGAGTACATGTCCAGTATGCCGCATATCTTCCTCTTGAATCCGGACAATGTGTCCGGTTTGCCGTTATACTGGGGGAACCACTTCGCCCCCGGGATATATGGCAGGGCCATAGGTATAACAGGGGTTACAGGCCCTGCGGCTGGAGCGGCCGCTTCAACCTGCTCAGCGCCGGGCGCATGTGGGACATCGGGACCATTAACCGATACTTCGGCATTCTGCTGGGCTTCCGACATCGTTGCACCCCCCTAGTGAACTGCGACCTACCTTCTTTACTTTTCTTCCGGTAAGCCGCAGCTCCGCAGGTGGTGGTCTTCTTCAGGACCTTGCGTCGCTTGCATCCTACGTCAGGGCGTCCTC
Source organism: Phyllobates terribilis (assembly GCF_046119375.1). Lineage (NCBI taxonomy): Eukaryota > Metazoa > Chordata > Amphibia > Anura > Dendrobatidae > Phyllobates > Phyllobates terribilis. Next base: position 630,684,637 of record NW_027362764.1, read on the forward strand.
TCGCTCCTTCCAGGACCTGACGTTTCCTGGTTCGACGTCAGGGGCGGGGCGTGTCCTTGACTTCGCGCGCTTCCAGCGGTTACGCCCCTCTTCTTCCCGCGCAGTGACCGGAAAATGGCGGTCAGTGGCGGGAAACTCCGGAAAATGGCGGGAATAGCTTCACCACAGTGAGTTTTACAGTTTCTTAAGGCGCACAGTACCCAGTGGCAACGGGCACGCAATCCTGTTCGTGACGCCAAAAGCGAGCTGTCTTGCCCCCGGTGGGGCCTTACTGTCTGGGGCAGTATATGTGCATATCACGGTGGCTGGCCCAGGGCAGACAGTGCGACAAATAAAGGGGGTTTAATAAAATTAAAATAAAAGTTTGTGACGCCACCTGTGGATTCTGGTAAGAGGTTACCAGCGCTGTGACAGTCCACTGAGGCTGATGTTAGGGGCAGCTTTGATGGGACGACTCCCCACAGGTGGTGCAGGCCTCAGGGCAGTGTAGAATGAATGGAGGTGGGTGCGCTGGGCGTTGTGGTGCAGGTAGGGAACTATGGCGCAGCCGGAGTAACGGACAGAGACAGGGGGTTTTGCTTCTTTACCTTTACTGGTACAGCTGGTAGATATGGTCCAGGGTACTCTAGGTGAAGGGCGCACTTTTGGACTTCTCCCCAGTGAGCTGGTATAAGGCCTTCTGTTCCGTGTCTGTCTCTGTGTAAGCTCCTGGCCAGCCTTCCACTGTGCCTAGCTTATGTGTCTTGCTCTTTACTCCACCTGTTGCTCTGAAGTAGGACCTCCGGTTGGTAACCACTTTCCCAGGACGTCGGGGCCTTCATGGTACCTGGTCCTGTGAGTCTAGCTTCAGGTCTGCCAGGGACTTGTAGTCCTCCTGGGATTCTGGTTAACCCTACTGGGTGTGAATGGTCCCTGTAGGCTCAGACCCGGTGTCTGGTAAATATACTGGGGTGAGCCAGGTATGCTCCTCTGCCCCCTTTATCACTCCTTCTCTCCTCGCCGTCGACCACACTCGGGGCCTTCACTACAAGGCAGCTGGCGGGCTGCGTCTTCACCGCTCACTGAGCATCGGCACGCTCTCTGTCTGGCTTCAGAGCTGCTGGAGGCCTAGCTTGCCTCTAACAGCAGCCTGTGTGCTGCTCACTGTCTGAGCACACTGCAACTCAAAACTGGCTAATCTCCAGACTCAACTAATCAATAACTGGAAACTAACTGAGCTGCCTGGCTCCTCCTTCCCTTTATATCTCCCTATCAGGGGTCCCTCTGCTGGTATGAGGTGGAAGGTGTAGGTGTTTGCATGTAGTGAGTGCCTCTTGTGGAGAATTCTGTCCGTGCAGCCCTCTGGGTTCTGTGGCACCATGCACAGCAGGGCACCACACTGCCACCACCATGTTTCACTGTTGGGATTGCATGGGGCAGGTGATGAGCAGTGCCTGGTTTTCTCCACACATACCACTTAGAATTATCACCAAAAAGTTCTACCTTCGTCTCATCAGACCAGAGAATCTTATTTCTCATAGTCTGGGAGTCCTTCATGTGTTTTTGAGTAAACTCTACGCGGGCTTTCATATCTCTTGCACTGAGGAGAGGCTTCTGTCGGGCCACTCTACCATAAAGACCCGACTGGTGGAGGGCTGCAGTGATAGTTGACTTTGTGCAACTTTCTCCCATCTCCCTACTGCATCTCTGGAGCTCAGCCACAGTGATCTTAGGGTTCTTCTTTAATGCTCTCACCAAGGCTCTTCTCCCATGATTGCTCAGTTTGGCTGGACGGCCAGGTCTAGGAAGACTTCTAGTGGTCCTTAACTTCTTCCATTTAAGGATTATGGAGGCCACTGTGCTCTTAGGAACCTTGAGTAATGCAGAAATTCTTTTGTAACCTTGGCCAGATCTGTGCCTTGCCACAATTCTGTCTTTGAGCTCCTTGGGCAGTTCCTTTGAGCTCATGATTCTCATTTGGTCTGACATGCACTGTGAACTGTGAGGTCTTATATAGACAGGTGTGTGCCTTTCCAAATCAAGTCCTATCAATTTAATTAACACAGCTGGACTCCAATGAAGGAGTAGAACCATCTCAAGGAGGATCACAAGGAAATGGACAGCATGTGACTTAAATATGGGTGTCTGAGCAAAGGGTTTGAATACTTATGACCATGTGATATTTCAGTTTTTCTTTTTTAACAAATTTGCAAAAATTTCTACATTTCTGTTTTTTTCAGTCAAGATGGGGTGCAGAGTGTACATTAATGAGAAAAAAAAATTAACTTTTTAGAATTTACCAAATGGCTGCAAAGAAACGAGTGAAAAATTTAAAGGGGTCTGGATACTTTCCGTGCCCACGGTATTCAAAGAGCCAGAACTCTGTTATTTTTCTGTCCGCATAGACATATAAGGGCTTGATTTTTGCAGGACAAGGTATACTTTTGAATGACATCATTCATTTTACCACATAGTGTACTGGAAAACAGGAAAAAAATGCCAAGTGCGGTGAAATTGTGAAAAAAAACACAATTCTAACGAATTGTTTTAATGGCATAAGTTTTGTGGTAAAAATGACCTTGCAATGTGATTCTGCTTATCGGTACAATTACAGCAATATCAAATGTCCTTTTTTTATTATTTTAGTGGTAAAAATATCAGAAGATTGCAAAAAAACATTTTTTGGGTATGTTTCGCCTTTTTCCGAGACCCATAACATTTTCATTTTTCAATCAATGGAGTTGTGTGATGGCTTATTTCTGTGGGACGAGACGAGGTTATATTGATACCATTTTGAGATACATTTGACATTTTGATCGCTTGTTACAGCATCTTTTGTAGAATTACAATGACCTAAAAAAACAATTTTGGCATTTGTGAATTTTTTTAATTTACGATGTTTTCCGATCGGTTTAATTATTTTTATATATTGATAGATCAGACTTTTCTGAACTTGGCGATACCAAATAAGTATATATATATATATATTTTTTTTTAATAACTTTATTTTGAATGGGTGTGATTTGAACTTTTATGTTTTTTTTTCATATTTTTTTAAACATTTTTTTCCTTTGCACTGTCCTTAATAGGGGACTTGAAGCTGTGATTGTCTGATCGCTTGTGCTATATACAGCGATGCCACAACATTGCTGTATACAGTAAAAATCACAGTCTCCTTTAAAGCCCAGCCACAGGCTGGGTTTCAAAGGAGCTCTGTAATGACAGGCACCTAGGTCTTCAATAGACCCCCAGCTGTCATAGCCACCCATCAGCGACTCATGATCACATCACAGGCGCACCGATGGGTGCTTAGAATGATGTGCCTCCATGCTGGCGCGTTTTAAATGCCTCTGTCAGAGATTTACTGCAGCATTTAACATGTTAACAATCGCGGACAGAGCTCAAGTTAGAGGCAAGTTCTGGCTATAACACACAGCCTTGACCTTCTGGGTATGGGGCGGGCTCCTCCGTGAGCGATCTCCATACACATGCTTCGGATTTGTGCCGTATATGTACAGCTCATGTCATGAAGGTTTTAATATAGGATTATACAGCCATTCTGACATTAATATTTTTTTTAAAAAACACCAGTCTCATCAAATCTAAGAGATCTATTTAATAATGTATTGTGACAAAGTCACTGGCAGAGTGTCGGAGGGGAGATATGTTTCACTGAGGCTATTAGCTTCAGTGATGTGAATCATGGAAGTTTCCCCTGCATATTAGGTGCAGAGAGGATTAATTAGCCAGGTTTACAAGGGCATGTTTTATAGGTGGATGGCTAAGTGCAGGGTGGGAAGCCATCTACCATGTCTCCACTCCAGGGAGTGGTCTGGGCTTTAAATAGCCAGCCTTTACACTCTGTGAGGCAGTGACCGGGATCATATATGAGGGACATTATATATCCCCCAGAATGTGTACAGAGACCTAATAAATCCATTGGAGTGCATTGCAGTCACAAATTCACCTGCGGCTGCAATGCAGGAATGAAGGTGAGCATTGACCTGGTCAGGCTATCTGGCTAAGGCAGATTAGGAAAACCCGGCAGGGCCTTCATTTCTTGGAGGAGGCTACAGGAAGGCAGTGGGGCGGCCTCCTCCCTCCAACCTGGGTTTTCCAATGGCTCTTGCCACAGGTCCTTTAAAATCCCTGCACTAAGGATTAGTGTTGTTCTGTATTGGAACCTGCTAGCAGCATAGCAGGAAAGCTCAGCAGGATTGAGCGTGGCTGAACCCATGCCTGGGAAGGCTCTGCACCTGTCAGGCTCTGAGCGGCCTGGCATGGCTGTTGCCCACGGCAACCGTTGTTTAAGGACTCGTGTTAACCCGGCTGCGAACCGGAGGACTTTTCTGTTTACCCATGAGTTGCGGAATAAAGCTGTTTATGTTGGACTTGCTTGGATCACTGCCTCAGTTACTGCACGGTGTGAACACCGCCATCTTATAGCTCAGAGGTGTTCAGTGTGTGGAAGCTAGCTCCTGAGGGAGATGAGCTTCTGTTTGTGCTGTTTGCTATCCCTCAGTGGCCGGACCTTGGCCAAAGTAAGGACTGTTTGTACCTTTTATTTCCCCTTTTGTTTCCTGTTATGCCAGAAAGGCTATGTTTATGTTTCCGCTTGGCCGTGGCTTACGCTGTTTTTTTTACAATAAACCACGTCATTTAAAGAGACAGTGTCCTATATCTACCTCCAAGTGCAGCAGAGCAAGAGACTTTACCACAGTATGCAGTTTTTATTGTGAAATCGGGAGACATATCCATTTCAAATGGTCTATATATCTAGCTTATGCCCTTTAGTTTTGTGGATTGACAAGGGTGCAGAATTCAAAGCTTAGCAATACACCATATTACCAATGGGAATAGCTTTTTCTTTTTTTTATGAGTCGTTCACCTCCAGTCTTTATAGAATTATACTCTGATCTAATCTTAAATATAACTGCATTTTCAGGTGACTTTCAGAATAAGATGTTATGACTGTGTGCTTTGAGTCATGCAAATTGCATAAAATTGCCAATTTACACATTTAGGCCAGAGTCACACGAGTGTATGTTTTTTTTGTGCAAGTGAATCGGGGCCGATAATGAAAAGTAATTTCTCCATCTCCTCCATTGTATGGGTGAGTGCGATCCGATTTTCAAATGCACTTGCAGCATGCTGTGAGCGTTTTATCATGCCGAATTGGCATGAGAAAATAATCACAGATCTGAGCTGCCCCATATAATAACATTGGTTTGTGTGCTATCCAATAAAACATCGTATAGCACTTGGCCGTATTATATGCTAGTGTGAGCGAGTGCTTATGAGGATTGTATCACCGACAGAGAAGGTTGACAAAGGGATCTCATTGCTAAAACTTGTCAGTCAAAAGAAGGGTACAAAAAATGTTCCAAGGCATTAGATAATACCATGGTCATCAAAAAGTGGCTTAAATGTGGCACAAGAGTGACATTATTTAAAACTGGACATCCCTCAAAATTGATGAAAAGACAAGAAGAAAATTGGTTCAGGAGGCTGCCAAGAGATATACAGCAACATTAAAGAAGTTGCAGGAATTCCTTGCAAGTACTGGTTGTGTGCGGCATGTGCCAACAATCTCCATGCTTCATATGTCTGGCCTGTAGGGTAGATAGGCAAGATGGAAGCCTTTTTTTACAAAGGAAAACATCCAAGCCCATCTATGTTTTGCCACAACCTACATTAAATCTGCCAAAAGCATGTGGGAAAACGTGTTATGGTCTGATGAGACCAATGTAGATCTTTTTGGCCATACTTCAAAAAGTTATATTTAGTGAAAAGCCAACACTGCACATCACCAAATGAACACCATATCCACAGTGAAGCATGGTGAAGGTGGTATTATTTTCTGGGGCTGCTTTCAGAAGATGGAACTAAGGCTTCAGTCAGGCTGGAGAGAATTATGAACATTCTCAAATATCAGTCAATTTTGCCTCAAAACCTTTAGGCCTCTGCTAATAAGTTGAATATAAAAAGGAATTTCACCTTTCAGAACGACAACCACCCTAAGCATACCTCCAAATCACCAAAAAACATGGCTTCACAAGAAGAAGATCAAACTTCCAACTTCTAACCCAGCCAGAACCCAGACCTCAGTACACTTAAAAGTCTGTGCGCTGACCTGAAGAGGACTCTACACAGGAGATGTCCTTACAATCTGACACATTTGGAATGCTACTGCAAGGAAGAGTGGACAAAGATTATCTACTGCTTACCGTACTCTTCCCCCTCCTCCTCTTCCTCCATTGCTCCATCAGTCATCCATATGTGTGGTCAGGAAATAATATGTGACCAAATGCCAATTAGTGGATTCTACTGCCTTTCAGAAAATGATGGCGTGAAATCAGGCTCAATAGAAGATACATAGGAAGTAGGCGACATTATTTCTTGAAGAAAATGGTTCTTCCTCTGTGCTGTCATGTTCAAGAGAATTGTGCAGCTATTTGGATTTGAGTGGCGAAGCAAGGCCTTTTGACTTAGTGAAACAGATCAGTTTTCCTGAGTACCACATTATTTGGAACAGTAGAACAAGATGGAGTTTAATGCTGCATGTGTTGGAGTGTCTGTACATGCGGCGTAAAGCAGTTATTGTTTATATCATGCAGCAGACAAACTTGAGTGTGATTAACTTTGAAATCTGATATTGGCATCTGATGAGAAACACGTGTCTCCTACTGAGACCCTTTGAAGAGGTTGCTAAATTTGATATAAAAAAACAACGTTGACACTAGTGTTGAGGGAGCGTGCTCGTTTAACCCTTTAAACATGCATGCTCTGGTGTTCACCGAGTATTTGTGGCGTGCTCGGCATCTATGTTTGATCCGCCACAACTGCATGTGTCAGGGCTGTTAGACTGTTAGGCTGTTTGTTAAGCAATCCATACATGTGTCGCAGCTGTCTAACAGCCGTGACACATGCAGCCGTGACGGATCAAACATATATGCCGAGCACGCCGCCAATACTCGGTGAACCCCCGAGCTTGCTCGTTTAAAGGGTTTGACACCAATGATGTTATACCCCTCAAATTGATATTGAACATTCACAAGGATGCAACAAGGGATGAAGGAAGAACAGCAATTTCTACTTGTATGTACCCACCCTAGTCTATCGGGATTCTCAGCAGCAGGATATGGAAGGGGAGAAAAAGCAGCAGCAAGTGGATGAGCAGATGGAAGGGGTTGGTGGGGTGGTATTGAATTATCTCAATTATAGCAAAGGGAAGAATTTGACAGTCAGTGTGAAATTTAATGACGACGACGCTAACATTGATGTCTAACCATCGTAGAGAGGGCTGGAAAGTGAATCAATAGGGCACTTGATCATGGGCTGACAGGTGTATAAATAGCATCAAGCAAAGGGATGACTATTGGATAATCATGCTTTTAAATGCTTACTATAATTATAATTCAAAATGGGAGAATTTTATTCCATCTTCTCAAAGTGAGTCATAATTAATGTATTAACCCAATAGGCTGTGTTCTCTTATCGGTGAAGCTTTTGCCAAGGAGACACCGACTGGCCCCAAGTCTTACCAGGATTTTCCCCTCCACTCCTTGGAGAGTCAATTCTCCCTGCCTGAGCTAGTGCTACCACAACAAGTAGCAGGGGCAGCAGTGATTACAGTAGATATATGATGGGCCAGATGATCTGACACACATTTGCCAACAGAGATGCGCCACCTGAACAACTATATTCTGTCGTACCTGGACAGTGACCTTCGTCCAGCAGATATTCTGAGTCCTGATCCCCATGGACTTCAGATTGGACCAATGGCAAGAACTCTTCCATTTTGCCTTAGACGTACTAGCTGGTCCAGCTTGTAGTGTACTGTTTAAGAGGGTATTCAGTAGAGATGAGCGGTGTTCGACTAGAACTGTTCGCCAATCTCAAATTCAAGCTGTTTTGGGCGGTGTTCGAGTTGTTCGACAAACCAGAACGATTTGCAAAAAAATCGGCTTTTCGAGGTTATGTTCGATAACTGTTCGTGCACCAAAAGCGTGTCCTGCATGTCTGGTGCTATTTAGAGCACCAATCATGCAGGGATTGTCTGCCACTCACTGTAATGCCACAGCCATGGTGGTGGTGGCATTACAGTGATTGCCCAAATCGATGGGAACAGTGCTCACAGTGAAACATGAAAAGCCGGCAATTCAGCAGCGGCATACACCGGTACCCGACAATTTAGAACAGAAAGAATAGAGAATCACACATAGATTAGATAGATAGAAACATGTCAGTCACATATATAAGAAGTACAGTGACAGTGTTGCTTACTGTACTTGTCATTTAGTGTAAAAGATTTATTAAAAAACATAATAGTGTTTTCATGCACCGTCTCTTTAAAAAAGCCGGCATTTCAGCAGCGGTACCCGACAATTTAGAATAGAAGGAATAGAGAATCACACATAGATTAGATAGATAGAAACATGTCAGTCACATATATATGAAGTACAGTGACAGTGTTGATTACTGTACTTGTCATTTAGTGTCAAAATAAAGGATTTATTTAAAAAAAAATTGGCGTGGGGTTCCCCATAATTTTAGGCTCTAGCGGAGGTCAAGCAGACGGCTGGGGCAGATGTTTGAAGCCTGGGAAGGGGGTAATACCCACGGAGCTTTCCAGGCTACTAATATCAGCCCCCAGCTGAATACCTAGCCTTTACTAGCTATTAAAATGGGGGACCCCCCCAAAAAATGACGTGGGGTGCCCCCTATTTTAATAGCTAGCAAAGGCTAGGCAGACAGCTGGGGGCTGATATTAATAGCCCAGGAAGGGTGCCATGAATATTGGCCCCCTCCCAGGCTAGAAACACCAGCCGTCAGTCGCCCCAGAAATGGCGCATCCATAGGATGCGCCAATTCTGGCACTAAGCCTCACTCTTCCCACTGCCCTGTAGCGGTGGCAGTGGGGTAATAGGGCTGGGGTTGATGTCAGCTTATAATGCCAGCTGACATCAAGCCCAGGTTAGTAATGGAGAGGCGTCTATAAGACAACCCCATTACTAACCCCATAGTCAAAGTTAAAAAAAAACACAAACACCCAGAATAAAGTCCTTTAATTGAAATAAAGACACAATTCTTTATTGTTCTAAAGTAAGCCATACCTACCATCACGCCCATTCCAGCTGAAGCCAACGATCTCCTGCAATAAAAGAAAAATAATAAAGCAACATCATCCTTACCTTTCCATGGTTCCCACGACAGCTTCAGCTCTGCTACATCGAGATGACAGGCTGGACCGCAGAAGAACGCTGCCATCCAGCTTGCCATGCTGCACACACTGAGAAGCGCAGGCATGCTTGCGCTCCTCAGTGTCTCGCTGTGACGGCATCCAGATGAGCAGAGTTCATGTCCAATGAACTCGGCTCACCTCATGCACGTCACTGACAGCGTGGGAAAATTCTCCTGCACTCAGCGCTTCAGCGTGAGAATTCTCCCACGCTGTCAGTGACGTGCATGAGGTGAGTTCATGTCCAATGAACTCAGCTCACGTCATGCACGTCACTGACAACGTGGGAGAATTCTCAGGCTGAAGCGCTGAGTGCAGGAGAATTTTCCCACGCTATCAGTGACGTGCATGAGGTGAGCTCATGTCCAATGAACTCGGCTCACCTCATGCATGTCACTGACAGCGTGGGAAAATTCTCCTGCACTCAGGGCTTCAGCGTGAGAATTCTCCCACGCTGTCAGTGACGTGCATGAGGTGAGCTGAGTTCATTGGACATGACCTCGGCTCATCTTTATGCCGTCACAGCCAGACACTGAGGAGCGCAAACATGCCTGCGCTTCTCAGTGTGTGCGGCATGGCAAGCTGGATGGCAGCGTCCTGCTGCGATCCAGCCTGTCATCTCGATGTAGCAGAGCTGGAGCTGTCCTAGGAACCATCGAAAGGTAAGGATGATGTTGCTTTATTATTTTTCTTTTATTGCAGGAGATCGTGGGCTTCAGCTGGAATAGGCGTGATGGTAAGTATGGTTTAATTTAGAACAATAAAGAATTGTGCGTTTATTTCAATTAAAGGACTTTATTCTGGGTGTTTGTGTTTTTTTTAACTTTGACTATGGGGTTAGTAATGGGGGTGTCTTATAGACGCCTCTCCATTACTAACCTGGGCTTGATGTCAGCTGGCATTATAAGCTGACATCAACCCCAGCCCTATTACCCCACTGCCACTGCTTCAGGGGAGTGGGAAGAGCGAGGCTAAGTGCCAGAATTGGCGCATCCTATGGATGCGCCATTTCTGGGGCGGCTGACAGCTGGTGTTTCTAGCCTGGGAGGGGGCCAATATTCATGGCACCCTTCCTGGGCTATTAATAACAGCCCCCAGCTGTCTGCCTAGCTTTTGCTAGCTATTAAAATAGGGGGCACCCCACGTCATTTTTTGGGGGGGTCCCCAATTTTAATAACTAGTAAAGGCTAGGTATTCAGCTGGGGGCTGATATTAGTAGCCTGGGAAGCTCCATGGGTATTACCCCCTTCCCAGGCTTCAAACATCTGCCCCAGCCATCTGCTTAACCTCCGCTAGAGACTATAATTACCGGGAACCCCACGCCAATTTTTTTTTTAATAAATCCTTTATTTTAACACTAAATGACAAGTACAGTAACCAACACTGTCACTGTACTTCTTATATATGTGACTGACATGTTTCTATCTATCTAATCTATGTGTGAAGCTCTATTCTTTCTGTTCTAAATTGTCAGGTACCGCTGCTGAATTGTCGGCCGGCTTTTTTAAAGAGACGGTGCCTGAAAACACTAATATTTTTTTTAATAAATCCTTTACACTAAATGACAAGTACAGCAACCAACACAGTCACTGTACTTCTTATATATGTGACTGACATGTTTCTATCTATCTAATCTATGTGTGATGCTCTATTCCTTCTTGTCTAAATTGTCAGGTACCGGTGTATGCCGCTGCTGAATTGCCGGCCGGCTTTTTTAAAGAGAGCGTTTTCTGAGCAGTTTGCCAGCTTTAGGACACCTTTGAAGGTGTTTTCTATGTGTTTCTATGTGTTTTTGTTTGCCTGCCATTGGTTTTAACGGTGTTCTAAGGTGTTCGACGAACAGTTCGACGAACAGTTCCTCGAACATCCCGGTGTTCGACGAACCGAACCGAACCCGAACACTACGGGGGTGGCTCAACACTAGTATTCAGTGCGGCAGGTAGCTTTGTTGCACCCAAGCAAATTAGATTGTCTTCAAGTGTAGAAAACCTTACTTTGAACAAGCGAATCAGGCATGGATCAGTGAGTGCTTTCATTCACCTACAGCTGATGCCAATGATTAGATCAGCCATAACATTTGCTTGCTTGTCCATTATTTTCTTTACTGTTCTGCTGCCAGTGCTGATGCCCCCACCAAGCCGAGTATTTCCTGCCTGCCCATTATGTTTTATACAGTGGTGTTGCTGCCGCTGTCATTGCCACTACCAATAGGCTGCCACAAATCTGCCTGTAGATTGTGCACCTGTATACTATACTGAACTATCCTGCACTGAGTATGTCAAAGAAACCTGAAACTGCTCCCAAAAGACTATTGCTTCTTATCTTTCAAAAAACAATCCTGTTTTAAAAAAAATGAATAATTTTTTTCAAACTTAAGTATACTGACAGTAAAAATCTCAGATTTTTTTTTCTTACTGGTGCCAAAAATATAAAAATAAAAATTTTAAAAATATCCACTGATCGGCTAAAATAAGCAATTGCTTCTTCTCAGTCCACACTTTGCACAGTGAGCAACATTATAGATACAATGCAAATCAAATCTAATTCAAATCAATGGAATTCAAATTCTTGTAAAATTTTATGAATTTTCCGGCAATTTGCAACAAAAATGTTTGTACACATTACAGACGATTGCATCTGTTACAAAAGACTTTGTTCATAACTTTAGGAGCGAACACACAGGATTTCCCATAATGCCCTGCAGCTATCTCATCACATGGTATAACACAGCAAATCAGGAGAGACAATGATAGCCTGTATAAAAGCTTAGACAGGCAATGCAGCAGCCATTTTAGGGTGACTTAGGCTAGTTAAGGATGTCACAGTTCAGCAATGGAGATTGGAAGAGAAAGCCCTAAAGCATTTTAAAAATACTCCACATAATAATGTTTTATACAACTGCAGCACTGAAGATGAGTGCTATAGTATGTGAATAATGTAGAGATTAATTTGATAAGGGGGAGGGAGATCGAAGAGGTGCCAGTAGCAACAATGTGCTTGATCAGTAATGTTGAGTAGCTGGCATCTGTCCTGCTGCATTTGAATTACAATTAGGGCTCGTGCACACGACTGCAGTTTAATCCAACAAAACATCGGATCGCACTCAGACCAATGTTATTCAATGAGGCCGTGCACATGTCCAATTTTTTCTGTAAACCGAGTGGTCCGAGGAAAATGATCGCACAATTTGCCTCCAATAATCAGATGGCATTCGCCCAATGTTTATAGGTTTGTGGAAAACATCGGCCTGCACTCGGATGACATGGACAGATTGAATGGAGAAGATTGAGAAACATTTTTTTTTTTATTCTCCACATCCGAGAAAATCGTATCAAACTCTGATCAGAGTCTGATCACAGTCGGACTGTTTTTCTCACTTAGAGAACATATGGTTGTCTGCACCTGCCCTTACACGTGTTTTTTTTTTTTTTTGCTATAAAAATCAACAATTCAGCACAATATTTTTTACAGGAAAAAAAAATCTGAAATCAGTGTCATTCAGAGACAATGTGCTTATTTGTCACAAGCCACTGCATTGAGTTTCTGCATTTCTCATGTAATCCTTTTTAAGTATTTTTTTTTCATTTTTATGTAGTTTAATTGTTTGTTTTTTTTTAAATATACAAAAGAAAATTCCTCAAAATCCAGACATTTAACTGCAACTCTCTATAACACAAAGCGCAGGTTGCGCAATTTGTTTTTTTGCACAACTGTTCTATTGGTCCAATTTTACATCCACACATGTCACATCAGTCACCAGTTGCATTTACTGTTTTTTTGTTGCATATCTTCCTACACAAAATTTCTTAATACATAATCCTTGCGAACGGTGTAAAATTTTGTTCGTTCTGTTTTTGCACACCTGTTTTACTTGTTCAATTTGACAACTGTACATGACACACCAATACGGCGGTCTGCTGCCACATTTTGTTTTCTATATGTGTTCTTACCTACCTAACATTTCTTGTTATGTCTTTTTGTAAGGGTTAAATATTTAGGGTTGACAAAATTATCAAAGTTAAATATAGTGTTGTACAAAATGTATGATAAAAGAAAAGTGGCAATTGCAATGGACTTGGTAGTGTAGCAGAAAATAAACTCCAAACCATGGCAAAAAATGTGGGAGCTGCTAGCACCAGCAGCAAAACCACCACCATTGGCACCCAGCCATCTGAGAAATAGTACTACTAAACACAGGTCACAATTGACCTCCTATGCCCCCAACAAGTTTATTAATGAAGAAGCCATTATGAACTATATGGCACATCACTCTTCTCAGTCACTACAGGAAGATGTTAACACTGAAAGTGACACCATCAGTGTTCTGAACAGGATGGTCTTCTTGATCACAAATGACTGAGAGGGATAATTTTTTAACCATTTTTTAATTTTTAAAAGCATGAAAATTCTGTCAGTGCATTGTTTTATAAAATGGTGAAATGATTTTGACATTGCTAAGGCTGAGTTTGGAGACAGTCCTAAAATACCTCAGAGTGTTACACGTATTTTAAGGGCAATTGGAGGCCTTGCAGTATTGCAATTCATGTCAAATCGATATGCCATAAATCTATTTATTGATTTTTTTCAAATGCGTTAAACTTGGCAAATACAGATTTAAAAAAATTCAGTTATCTCTCCAAAATACCTCCAAATTTTTCAATGTTGTTGTCACAGGCTGCAGAAATAAGCCAATGCTTTATCGTAATTTTTGGTGAAAATGAGGATGATCATTCTGTAATTCTGTACTGTTGCTGTGGGTGTACCCTGCACAGGAAAAAACTCTTTAACAACATTTTAGTAACTCTTTCTTTTTGGGCAGCAATAAAAAATAATTGTCATAGAGCTGCTAAAATTATCTATTGCTTCCTCTCGGTCAGCAATGTACCTAGTAAAATTTTTAAATTTACATTTTTTTCAAACCAAAGTTTACTGTTGCCCAAAAGTATTTCAATGTTATTGTCACAGGGCCCTGAAATATATAAGCCAATACTTCTTCATTATTTTTGGCAAATGTGAGGCTGACTCTATTAACCATTTGCTACAGGTAAGGAAAAAAATATGAAATGTAACATTTTTACTGCTGAAAAAAAATTGCTTAATTAGGCTAAAATAAAAAGCCTTTTCTTTTTCATGGGCCATTCTGTATGAGCCCTGGACTGGTGCTTCCCATTGTTTCTTCTTTGGCCATACTGTCTGGGCGCCAGTGTTTCTCCATTGCTTAATCACTTTACGATTATAATAAACCAAAACTGTTGCTAATTCACAAAAAGAGATTTTTTTACAGCAAAAATGAGAAATGAAACCATTGCTTCTTCAGTTTCCAAAACTAAAAAAACTATTGCTACTCCTCAAAAAAAGGATCATTTTTGGAACTCTTGTTAAAAAGCCATTGCTTTTTCTATATACACTGTATGTATATAAGGAATAGCATGGCAAGTATCTAACCCCAAAAAGTGATCATTTTTTGGTTGGATTTTTATTTTAAAAAGGATAAAATGTCCAACAGTATTGTATATTAATAAATAGGTTATTGGTTAACACTGGTTACCATCTATTTATCCATAGTCATATATGTTTAGATTACTTTGATATTACCAAGGCGTCCTAATGTTAAAATGCTTGAAAAATGATACAGTTGGATTACATCCTATTACATCTCAGAGTGTCATACATAATTGTTCATAAAAATTGGAAGCTTTGTAATACTTTTGATTTGTGGCGAATCAATTAGATTTGAATTGAATTTCACGGCCAAATTCAATACAGCCAATGAATTAGAATTTGAAAAGATTCGTTTATCACTACTATGCACCAAATTTGTTACATGTTTTGGACAATTTCCTGTGAAGCATTTTGAAAAATCTCAAGGAAAAAGGAAAGTAGCTTTATGGAGTGAAAAAACACATTAAATGTATTAAAGTGCACATTTTGTGCTGCAAAGGTGTTGCTGTACATGTGCACTAGCAATGAGGTGAGTAAGAAAGTGAAATGTATCAAATATATTTAATTATATTTCAGTAAGGTACAATATGCTTTATTTTTCCCATTCTACAAACATACTATAATACTATTAATAAAAAATATTGCCTGTGTTCCAGCCTATTTTACTACAATGTTTTTTACTCTTTATTGTTATACTTTAAATTATTGATTACTATTGTAAATATTTAAAATAAGAGCAAGAAGTAATGTTGCTGCCACCTACTGCTTCAAAATGAAAATGATTATCGCTGTCAAAAGAAAACTCTTTTTAACTAAGGTTTGACGTAGAAACAGCTGTTTTTTTTTTTACTGTACTGAAAAGAGTTAATGAAAAATTTCTAAATAATATTTCTTTAAGTGGATAGAAAAAGTCTTTACACCCCTTTTAAAATGCCAGGTTTTTATCATGTAAAAAATCATATCAAGAAGAATCATTTCAGAACTTGTATCATCCATTAACAAACAAATTGAAATCTGTTCAGGTGGAAAAGAAAAAAAAATAACTACAATAATGTGGTTGCTTAAATATGCACACCCTTAAACTAATACTTTGTTGAATTACCCTTTGAATTTATGACAGCAGTCTTCTTGGGTAGGAGCCTATCAGCATGTCACATCTAGAATAGGCAAAGTTTAGCCACTCTACATTGCAGTAGCTCAAAATCTGTCAGATTGCAAGGACATCTCCTGTGTATAGCCCCCTCTTCAGGTCATCCCACAGATTTTCAATTGGATTCAGGTTTGGGCTCTGGCTTAGCCATTCCAAACCTTTGATCTTCCTCTTATAAAGCTATTCTTTTGTTGATTTGGAGGTATGCTTAAGGTCATTATTGTGCTGAAAGATGAAATTCCTCTTAATCTTCACCTTTTTAGCAGAGGCTTGAAGGATTGATGCAAATTGACTGATATTTGGAACTGTTCATAATTCCCCCCACCTTAACAAAATCCCCAGTTCCAACTGCTAAAAAAATTCCCAAACACAATGATGCCTCCACCATGCTTCACTGTGTGTATGGTGTTTTTTTGGTGATGCACAGTGTTAGCTTCGCGCCAAACATGCTTTTTGAAATTATGTCCAAATAGTTGAACTTTGGTCTCATCAAACCATAAACACATTTTCCCACATGCATTTGGCAGATTCGATGTAGGTTTTTGCAAAACATAGACAAGCTTGGATGATTTTCTTTGAAGGAAAAGGTTTCCATCTTGTCAAAGTACCTCACTCGTGCCCTTATGTTTTAAGCTCTGCCCGCAATAGGGCAGAGCAAATTGCGCAGGTGTGAGCCGGCGATGTTTCTGCACAGGCGCGAGATTTCGTCCAGTTATGTGGATGACGCAGGAGGCGTCAGCCACATCAATCAGAGCAGAAGGATGGCAATTAGAAGAAGGGAGGAGGGATATATGGCTCAGCAAGGATGCCTATCGAACCGGATCGGTAGGATTTACAAACGCTATGATGTTTGCAGGCGCATGCGCAAACCTCCCACACACCCTAGCCTAGTCAAACAGAAGTCAGGGCCTAACACGGCGGCAATTTGAAAATGAGTCGAGGACCGGACAGATGGCGGTGAGAAGTGGAGAGGCTGGAGAGGTGAGCGGTGAGTATAACGATTTGTTTTATATTTTACATATGATGTTTATTATTCTCTAGGATCTGGAGAGAACCTATATATAAGGGACATTCAATTAGAAAATAACTTTTCTACTAATCATATCTCCAAAGAAAATCTGCACAAACAGGCAAATTTGAATTTTGCCATAATCAGCGTAACCATCCCGCTTCTGTGTCTACTTAAACGCTTGCTGCTCACAATTAAAGAGGAAGCTTTGCATGTGGACCAAGTGGAGATGGAGGAAGAAAGTACACATTGTACACATTGAGGGGAAAAGGGGAAGGAGAGGGGTATCAGTACTCTTCTTCATCGACATCCGGTCCATCCATGATGTTATAGTCCCTGAGCAGGCTGTGGACCAGCCTTAGGCAGTCCTGAATGGACATCTTCTCCCAGTTCATGACCAGGCATGTTCTGGCTAGCCATACAGAGTCTTTAACACGGTTCATAAGGCACCAGGCCTCCTAAAAAAGCTTGCATGGTATGTTCCCCAGGACATAGTCCATAAAGCACCGAAGTGTGCTTTAGGTTGCTCCTGGGGACAGAGACTCTGAGGTCATTTTCCAGAGCATCCAACAGGGCTTGTGTGAAAGGGCAGCATCAGAAGAGATGCAAGGGTGTTTCTGACTCGCCCCCTGGGCCGTGGGGCACCCGGAACCGGGCCTTCTAGTGTACGGTGCTGATGGGGGTAGTAGTGGCAACCCGGTCCCGTGGCTCAGGGTGGTCAGATCAAATTGTGTGGCAGTCTATTTATAGATTTGAATGTCCGACTACGCCACCCCTGGATTGCAGTCAGGGATAACCGCCGCTGCTAGGTAGACCGCTGAGGCTGGTGTTGGTGTGCAGCATAGGGATAGGATAACTCCCCACGGGAAGAGTGTAGCCTCAGGGCAGTGTAGGTGGATGCTGGGGGTGATGGTGCAGGCGCAGCAGAAATCACACAGAGTCCAATGGTGCAGTCCAGGGTTTTTACTCACAGTTGTTATCCATGTCACTTCTGTCAGCAATGACTGCCCAAGCCGTGCTGCATCCACCAGGTGAGGGGCTCGGTAAACCCCCAGGCAATTCAGGAGTATGGCACAGGACTCCCTTCTGTCCTTTCTCTGGCCTCTCGTGCCCCACCAGTGACCAAACTTCTGTCCAGCTACCGCGGACCTTTGCGGGCAAATGTTGGCCCCCGCTTCCCGCTATCCTCTATGGTGCCTTCCTAGCAGGTTTGGCGGGGGGGTCGCACCAATAGATGATCACGATCTCCGGTTCTTGGCTGAGGGATGATTTACCTCCACCAACTTGGGAATACGGTACCCTTCCAATAGCCTGACCCTTCACCCGATATAACACGGGTTTGCAATGGTTGCTGTCCGTTCTGCTCTCTCTTAGGGTCCCTTCTGCCTCCTTGTTTCTGGAGCCTTTCTACTCCTCTGTCTCTCCTCTTTCCTTCCTTCTCCTTCTCTTCTTCTCCTCTCTGGCCCCAGCCTTTTCTCTAGGCCTGCCTTCTGAGCAGAGCTCCTACAGAGCCTCTGCTCCCTGTCACCTCTCCACTGTACTGAACCCCTTCTCTAAGATGGCTCCCACCTTTTATCTGCTTCTCTGTGCCTGAGCTCAGGTGACCTGCACCCAATGAGCTCCTTCCCATGCTCCAGAAACCGTCCCCTTCTGCTCCTACATCATTGGGTTCTCTCCCCCCTCCCCACTCCAGTCAGGGACATGATCAGTTGTGCCTGCATTTAAATGGGAGCACCGTCGAGCTGTTCCCCGAAAATGGGGTGAGTGTGTGTATGCAGCTACTGAGCCCTGGTCCATACTCCATCCTTACCTGGGAGTGAAATATCACACCTCTGGTTGAGGTGCAATACCCCTGTAGCAACCGAACCCTCGGGGCGCTACATTCCCTCAGCGAAAGGGTATCTCGGCAGGACCCATTTTTTATATAGTCCATCTGCACGCATGAAAGTTCTCAGGGGCAGACCACCCTGAATAGCCATCCATGCCAAGTCTTTGTGCCATTGGTTAACCTGCCAGAAGCCACATTTTTAAACACAGTCTCGGTTGTGGCCACAGGGATCCCTGGAATAGACTGCCTTGAGTCCTTGGCTTGGATAAGCTTATGGATGGTCTTTGGTTTCTTTCCACAGGTCGGGCATAAGTCCCTCCAGTTGATGTTCCTTGACAAACTTGAGCACCTCCTGATAATCCCAGTTGTTAGGATAGGAGCTGTCCCACTTGTCCCGTCTGTTCAGCGCAGAAGGGCTGAAGATGAGGAGGAGAGGGAGGAGGAGGAGATGGAGAGTCGTCTTCCTGGTGGGGGAAGGGATGTCTTGCCTTTTAGGAGTCTGGCACACATGGCTGACTTTATGTCCCGCTGTCTTTCCCATGACCCTCGCGTTATACGCATTTTGGCCAACACTGATTACTGGTTGTTCACCCTCTTTAATCCACATTACAAGGAGAACTTTCCATCTCTCCTTCCTGCATCAGAGAGGGCTAGTAAAATGGTGCAATACCAGAAGGCCCTAAACGAACAATTAGTACACAAATCCCCATCTGACAACGCTGGCGGCAGAGGTCATAGATCTTTGGTGAACAAAGGAGGAGACGAGGGGGACACACATCAGGTCCAACAGAGGCAGGAGAACACTATCAAAGGTCTATGACAGTTTTATTAGACCCACCCAGTGCCCAGGCCCTGATTCCTGGGGTAGTCTGACAAGGAGGGAAAAGTTTTGGAAGATTGAGAAGGAGTACCTAGCCAACCGTACCAGCATATCTCTGTGATTTGTGTGTGCCATACAAGTATTGGTATCCAAGCTGGAGACTGGGCATGAACTGTCCCTCTACACTTTGGAGGTGCTGTCCTGCCCTGACGCTAGTGTTTCATCAGAGCGGGTTTTTAGTGCCACCGTGGGCATCCGCCTGTCAACTGAAAATGCTGACAGGCTGACTCTCATCAAAATGAACAAGGCCTGCATTGGTCGGGACTTCTCAACCCCATTGGATGACAGCAGCAGAACATAAAGCCAATTCAAATGTTCCTTTTTTTCTGGTGTATTCCCTTGTACCCCATCCCACCCAAAAAAGGGTATACGGTTCATGGTTTCTTATTTTTCTTGTCCTCTTCCTCATCTAATCCAAAACTATCCCTCCTCCAGCACCCTATAATATCCCTACACTAAATGCAGGTAACAGCGGTATTAATAGGGAATAGAATAGAATAGATGTAACCCTGATAAGGACTGTTGGTCTTAGATTGTAGCAGCAAGGACTGTAAGGCTATTAACCCTGCCTATACATCTAATGCACAACTATCCCTTCTCCAGAAGCTATCCCTAGACTAATTGGCGCTAACAGCAGTATTAATAAGGACTAGAATAGAATAGATGGAGCCCTGATAAGGATTTTTTTTCTTCAGCAATGCCTGTAATGCACTATCCCTTCTCCACCAGCTTTCCCTACATTCAATAGTACAGATCACAGCAGTATTGAATACTATAAATGGAGCCGTAATAAGGATGTTTTTTCTTCAGCAACACTTATATTGCACTATGCCTTCTCCGCCAACTTTCCCTACACTCAATAGTACAGATCACAGCAATTTTGACTACAATAGATGGAGCCCTGATAAGGACTGTTGGTTTTAGGTTTCTTCTGCAAGGCCTATAAAGATCACTTTCCCTTCTGTAGCAACTTTCCCTACTCTGTTTCCAGTAACAGTGTGGTGAGCATCACGTCACTGGGTCTTATCATAAACCTGTTATGTTCTGCAACTTAGAACTAAGGAATAGGAGGGAAAAGCTGTCCCTGCACTGAGACTCAGCTTAACCCTACGCTGGGGTGGGTGCCCTATTCCTTATGAATAGCCCCACCGGAACTCCTGCACTGAACTCAAATGAAGACCTGTAGGACGGGGAAAGGGGTCCCTAAAAGATCTAAGGACTGGGAGCAAAAGCAGGAGACCTCCTAACAGAAAAGTTAGCTGCAGAAACAAAAAATAAAGGAAACAAAACTGGTGGAACAAGAAGTCCCAGGATAACAATAGTCCAAAGCAAGAAGAACTAAACAAGGCTACTTAGCCAGAGCATGAGCGTTACAACACTGATGTCCAGCAGGGAATCGGAGCCAGGTGCTGGGTAATAAAGAGTGCAGAGATCACGTGACCAAGAAACCCAGCACCAGAGGAAAAGACTAGAAGCCAGCAAACCACAACAAGATGGCCGATAGTAAAACAAAATAGATCTTAACAGTACCTCCCCTTTTACGAGGATCCTCCGGATCCTCTAGGCCGAGCCTTACCAGGAAACCTCCCGTGAAAAGCCTTAATTAGCCTTGAGGCCGAGACGTCCTCTGCCTTCACCCAGGAATTATCCTCGGGGCCGAAACCTCTCCAGGAGACAAGAAACTGTAACCTTCCTCTATGCCACCTGGAATCCAAAATGCGAGAAATCTCAAATTCACCTTCCTCATCAACAGGAGGAACAGTAGGCTTATCAGGCATGTCCGCCTTCTTAAGTAAATACACATGAAACACAGAATTAATCCTCCAGGACGAGGGAATGCCCAACCTCACCACTGCCGAGTTGACAATCTGAACCACTTTGAAAGGACCCACAAATTTTGACCCCAGTTTTTTAGAAGGAATCTTCAAACGAAGATTCCTAGAGGACAACCAAACCATATCCCCAACAGTAAACAAGGACTCCTTTTTTTTGTCAAAATACCTTTTTGATCTCCTGTTAGCCTCTTTAAGGTTCAGACGTACACTGGTCCAAACCCTCTCCAAATCACCAGAAAAATTGTCCTCCTCCGGTACAGCAGCCCCAACTTTGGAAAATGGACCAAAAGATGGATACCTGCCAGTACAACAAAAAAAAGGAGAACAACCAGCCGAGGAAGAAGTATGATTATTAAGGGCAAACTCCGCAAGTGATAGAAATTCTGACCACATTTCCTGATTGTCTGCCACAAAACATCTCAAAAACTGCTCGACATCCTGGTTCTTCCTTTCAATCTGTCCATTGGACTCTGGATGATACCCCGACGAGAATGACAAATGAATTTTCAATCTGTCACAAAAAGCACGCCAAAAGCGAGCCACAAACTGTGATCCTCTATCGGAAACAATGTCCGTAGGAACACCATGGAGCCTTCACAAAAGCCTTAGCAAGAGTCTTGGCGCAAGGTAACTTGTTGAACGGAACCAGATGACACATTTTACTAAAACGGTCCACAACAACCCAGATGACAGAAAAACCCTCCGATAGAGGCAGATCGGTGATAAAATCCATGGCAAGGTGCGTCCAGGGCAAACTAGGAACTTCCAAGGGGTATAGCAACCCCGCAGCCGGAGCGTGAGAGGCCTTCGACCTAGCGCACACAGAACACTAACGCACCCACTTGATGACTTCCCTTTGCCACCCTGGCCACCAAAAACTCCGACCGATAGACTTCCTAGTTTCTGCAATCCCTGGGTGACCCGCCAACTGAGACTCATGACATTCAACAAACAACGCTCTCCTCAAGGCTCTAGGCACAAACAATTTACTACACGGAGTGTTAGTTGGTGCCGCAATCTGAGCTCCTAGGATGCTATTCTCCAACTCAGAATCCAATGCGGCCACCACCACCCCTCTCTACAAAATACACTCCTCCCTCTCAGCATTCACCGCTGGAGAGAAACTACGAGACAAAGCGTCAGCCTTAACATTCCTTGTCCCCGGGACAAAGGTTATGGAAAAATTGAACCAGGCAAAAAACAGTGCCCACCTAGCCTGATGAGCATTCAAACATTTAGCTGCATCCAGATAAATCAAATTCTTATGATCAGCGAAAACCTGTATAGGATGTCGAGCCCCCTCCAAAAAATGTCGCCAATGCTCGAACGCGAGTTTAATAGCCAACAACTCACAATTCCCAACATCATAGTTGAGCTCTGTCTCAGAAAAGTTTTTTGAAAAGAAAGCACAAGAATGCACCCCATCCTCATCCTCCTCGGACAGAACTACCCCTTCACCTATAGATGAGGCATCCACCTCAACCAAAAACGGCTTGGTCTCATCCGTCTGCTTAAGAACAGGAGCAGAGCTGAACCTCTCCTTGAGATACTCAAAAGCTTCAATAGCCTCAGTGGACCATTGGACTGTATTAGCACCCTTCTTGGTGAGATCAGTAATGGGTTTAGCGATGACAGAGAAATTCTTTATGAATTTCCTGTAATAATTGGCAAATCCCAAAAACCTCTGTACGGACTTCAAACCCTCAGGCCTCGGCCACTCCAGCACAGCCTGAACTTTCACCGGGTCCATCTCAAAACCATCACAAGAGACAAAGTAACCCAAAAAACGAATTTTCTGGACAGCAAACTGACACTTCTCCAATTTAGCAAAGAATGTGTTATCTCTCAGAATCTGAAGAACTTCGCGAACTCTCTGCCAATGAGACTCAAGATCCGATGAATAAATAAAAATGTCATCCAGATAAACAATAACACTCCTACCGATCAAGGGTCTCAGAATGTCATTGATGACATTTTGAAAAAATGCAGGGGCGTTAGTAAGCCCAAAAGGCATCACCAAACACTCAAAATGTCCCTCCGGGGTGTTAAAAGCTGTCTTCCATTCATCTCCGTCCTTCACCCGCAGCAAATTATATGCCCCAAGAAGGTCAATCTTAGAAAACCATTTAGCTCCAGTCAATTGGTTAAACAAATCCGGAATAAGTGGTAACGGGTAACGATTGCGCACAGTGATCTTATTAATCTCCCGAAAATCCAGACATGGTCTAAGACCCCCATCCTTCTTTTTGACAAAAAAGGACCCAACCGCCACAGGAGACTTAGAGGGTCTTATGTGACCTGCAGCTAAACTAGTCTGAAGGTACTCCTTCAAACCCCCTCCCTCTCAGGAATTGTCAGATTAAACAACCGACTCTTAGGGAGCTTAGCATCAGGGACGAAGTCAATAGCGCAATCGTAATCAACTATGAGGTGGTAAAGCTTTCGACTCCACCTCTGAAAAAACCCTCCAAAAATCCTGAATGGGTTTAGGTAACTCCCCCTTCACAACAGCCGCAATGTGAACATTACAACACTTACCATAACACCCCTGACCCCAGGATCTTATGGAACCAGACGACCAGTCCAGCAAAGGATTATGCACTTTTAACCAGGGCAACCCCAGGATGACCGGGGAAGGCAACTTAGCAAGTACAAATAAGTCAATCTGCTCCTGATGTTCCATATTCATAGTAAGCGGAAACCCAGTGACCTTTCTAAGAATGCTCCCATGCTCCAGGGGCGTATTATCAATTGCCACCACAGGAAAAGAAGACGACAAAGGTTCAGAATCAAACTTATACTTTTCAAGAAATTGTTGATCAATCAAATTAAGTGCAGAGCCACAATCCACCATAACCTGAAACTCAATCAGACCCTGACAGGTGGTATTACCAGGAAAAAACACCCCAGCAGAACGTAAAAACAGAATGCGAACGGGAGTGTTATTTCTACTGACAATTTTTTTTTCTTTCCTTAAGCGAACCTCACATTGCTTTAAATAACGATCAGCCTTACCGCAATACAAGCAAAGTCCCTCAGAGAACCTCCTGTCCCTCTCCTTGGAACGTGATGACATTGCCCTGACCTGCATAGGTTCCCCAGTGTCGGCAGGAATATCGTGAGAAACAGAATACAGTAATACAGGAAACTTCTCCTCATTCTGTCTAGCCCTCAACCTTCTATCCACATGGATAGCTAACTGCATGGCAACTTGCAGAGTATCAGGTGCAGGACATGCAATGAGCAAATTTTTAACCCTTTCACTCAAGCCTGCCAGAAACTGAAACTTGAGTGCAGGGTCGGTCCACCTGACCTCTGCAGACCATCGTCTGAACAGGGTGCAATAACTCTCAGCATCAAGAGAACCCTGATTGAGACGTCTGAGCTCTGCCTCAGCTGATGTAACCCGATCAGGATCATCATATAGCAAACCCATGGCATCAAAAAATGCCTCCACAGACCTCAGACAATGATCATCAGGAGACAAGGAAAAAGCCCAGATTTGAGGTTCCTTACGCAATAGAGACATAATAATTCCTACACGCTGTAGTTCACTACCAGAAGACCTAGGTCTGAGCCTAAAATACAACAAACAAGCATTTTTAAATGAAAAAAAAAATCCTGTCGTTTCCCTGAGAAACACTCAGGTAATCCTACCTTAGGTTCTTCATAGCGTTCTGCAGGGTATTTACTCACGTACTGCTGAATATCGGCAACCTTCAGAGTCAACCCTTGCAAGCGTTGAGCAAGCTCCTGGATGGTAACCATACTGAAGAAAATCCAGGAAGATTTTTTTTTTTCTCCTAACAGAAAAGTTAGTTGCAGAAACAAAAAATAAAGGAAACAAAAGTGGTGGAACAAGAAGTCCCAGGAGAACAATAGTCCAAAGCAAGAAGAACTAAACAAGGCTACTTAGCCAGAGCATGAGAGTTACAACACTGATGTCCAGCAGGGAATGGGAGCCAGGTGCTGGGTAATAAAGAGTGCAGAGATCACGTGACCAAGAAACCCAGCACCAGAGGAAAAGACTAGAAGCCAGCAAACCACAACAAGATGGCCGATAGTAAAACAAAATAGATCTTAACATCCCCCACTGCTCCCCGTTCTATGTGCGATTCTCCGCGCCTCCGTTCTGCCACATATCCTTCCTGTTGTTCACTT
The DNA here is from genome assembly GCF_046119375.1 of Phyllobates terribilis. Lineage (NCBI taxonomy): Eukaryota > Metazoa > Chordata > Amphibia > Anura > Dendrobatidae > Phyllobates > Phyllobates terribilis. Next base: position 630,710,162 of record NW_027362764.1, read on the forward strand.
TGGGCCAGGACATCTGACTGCAAGCAGGCCCCGAAGGTCACTGTGCATCCACTCGGGCCTACTTGCAGTTGAAATTCATGGCGTAGAGTGAACACTGAGCTGGAATTGCATTGCAACAAAAATGCGCAGAATCAGACAGCAGAGAGGGAGCAGCAGGAGTGTCTGTAGAGGTGATTATGAATTTTTTAATCCTTAAAAAAAAAATTATACTCACTCCACCACTCTCTTCCCTGGGCACCCCTGCTGCTCCCTGTTCCTTGCCTGCTATCCGAATCACTGTGCCTCCGTTGAGTCGCACTGTGTTATTCCAGATAATAGAAAATTCTATTACTTTAATTCACCTCAAAGAATTGGGCAATACTTAAAGGGGTTGTCCGATCTTAAGCACCCTATATGACTGCAAACTTGTGGATCCTCACATTGTTCGAACTGTGAGCATTCCGAATTAATGAGCACGATCTCACTCAATGCAAATGTATTGAGTGAGGTTTGAAACAGTCTTCACTGGAGAATCTTTACTGCACGCAATACGTGTGATGTGAGGATTCCCAAGTCTGCAATCACATACAGTGACTGCAGACTAGTAGCTTAAGACTGGACAACCCTTTTAAACCAATAAAGTCTTTGTCAGGCAATCACAATAGTGTCAAATATCACATTTATAGTCAATAACATCATGACATCAAATCATAAATCACAAAATCCAGCAACCTGACATGTCTGGTTTATGCATCTACAATACCCCATGCTATTCTTTAGATTTCCTCTTAGAACATCCAACTAATACACTACATGGACAAAAGGACTGGAACAGTTCTACATTACTGAAATGTGGAGGAGGGACGGCCACAGGACAAAAGGTACAGCGGCAAATCAGCAGATATACACAAAGATTGGATAATATAAAATAAATATTTACTAAGTTTATAAAAACAAAGGGAGGGATGGTAGGTAAACAGTGTATAATTAATAAATACAGTGACAGGAGTGCCTTTCAATAACAACAAATAATAGTGTACGCAGATACACTTAAACAGAATTAACAGTTGCAAAAAATTCGGCTGTTCGAGGTTATGTTCGATAACTGTTCGTGCACCAAAAGCGTGTCCTGCATGTCTGGCGTTATTTAGAGCACCAATCATGCAGGGATTCTCTGCCACTCACTGTAATGCCACAGCCATGGTGGTTGTGGCATTACAGTGGTTGCCCAAATCGATGGGAACAGTGCCAACAGTGAAACATGAAAAGCCGGCAATTCAGCAGCGGCATACACCGGTACCCGACAATTTAGAACCGAAAGAATAGAGCTTCACACATAGATTAGATAGATAGAAACATGTCAGTCACATATATATGAAGCACAGTGACAGTGTTGATTACTGTACTTGTCATTTAGTGTTAAAATAAAGGATTTATTAAAAAAAAAATTGGCGTGGGGTTCCCCGTAATTTTAGTCTCTAGCAGAGGTTAAGCAGACGGCTGGGGCAGATGTTTGAAGCCTGGGAAGGGGGTAATACCCATGGAGCTTCCCAGGCTACTAATATCAGCCCCCAACTGAATACCTAGCCTTTTCTAGCTATTAAAATGGGGGACCCCCCAAAAAAATGACGTGGGGTTCCCCCTATTTTAATAGCTAGCAAAGGCTAGGCAGACAGCTGGGGGCTGATATTAACAGCCCAGGAAGGGTGCCATGAATATTGGCCCCCTCCCAGGCTAGAAACACCAGCCGTGAGCCGCCCCAGAAATGGCGCATCCATAGGATGCGCCAGTTCTGGCACTTAGCCTCGCTCTTCCCACTGCCCTGTAGCGGTGGCAGTGGGGTAATAGGGCTGGGGTTGATGTCAGCTTATAATGCCAGCTGACATCAAGCCCAGGTTAGTAATGGACAGGCGTCTATAAGACACCCCCATTACTAACCCCATACTCAAAGTTAAAAAAAAAACACTGCCATCCAACTTGTCATCCTTCAGAGACACTGCAGAGCGCAAGCATGCCTGCGCTCTGCAGTGTCTATGAAGGATGGCATGCTGGATGGTAGCTCTCAGCTGCGATCCAGCCTGTCATCTCAATGCCATCCCAGCATGGGAGAATTCTCCTGCTGAAGCGCTGAGCGCAGGAGAATTCTCCCACGCTGTCAGTGACGTGCATGAGGTGAGCTGAGTTCATTGGACATGACCTCGGCTCATCTGGATGCCATCACAGCCGGACACTGCAGAGCGCAAGCATGCCTACGCTTCTCAGTGTCTGCGGCATGGCAAGCTGGATGGCAGCTTTCGGCTGCGATCCAGCCTGTCATGTGAATGTAGCAGAGCTGGAGCCGTCGTGGGAACCATGGTAAGGTAAGGATGATGTTGGTTTATTATTTTACTTTTATTGCAGAAGACATTGGCTTCAGCTGGGATGGGTGTGATGGTAAGCATGGTTTAATTTAGAACTAAAAAAAATTGTGTGTTTATTTCAATTAAAGGACTTTATTCTGGGTGTTGTGTTTTTTTAAATACTTTACTAGAAATTCATGGCGGTCATGTCTAATATTGGCGTGACCCCATGAATTTCAGGCTTAGGGCCAGCTGATAATGCCAAGCTGGCTCTAACCCCTTTATTACCCAGTGAGCCACCACACCAGGGCCCTGGATGAATTGGGTACAGCGCCAGAAGATGGCGCTTCTATGAACGCGCCATTTTCCGGGGTGGCTGCGGACTGCAATTTGCAGCTGGTGGGGCCCAGAAAGCTTGGGCCTCTCTGCACTGCGGATTCCAGCCCCCAGCAACCTAGTTGTACCTGGCTGGACACATAAATAGGGTGAAGCCCCACGTATTTTTCTTTTTAATTATTTCATGAAATTCATGAAATAATTTAAAAAAAAAGGGCTTCCCTATATTGTTGTGTCCGGCCAGGTACAAATAGGCAGCTGGTGGTTGGGGGCAGCCCGTTCCTGCCTGCTGTACCTGGCTGGACACAAAAATAGGGCAATAGGACTGAATGAAAATCCTAAATTCAATGATTAAGAGGTGTGTCCCAATATTTTTGCCCATATGTCTAGTGCTCGTGGACACACATGCTCGGTAGCTTAGTTCCAGTGGCGTACCGCCAATGGCGGCAGACCACGCCACTGCTATGGGGCCCGTGGCCGGAGGGGGCCCGTGAGGGCCCCAAGCAGAGTGGGAACGAGGAGGATAGGTGAGTAGGAGGTTGCGGCGGCAGAGGAGCGGGTTGCGGCAGTGAAGGAGCGGGGCACACGCTGTAGCCGCTGCTGCAGCTACCACGTGCACCCGCTGCTAAAGGGACATGAATATTCCCTCTTCTCCACTCCCATGGGCGTGGAGAAGACGGAATATTCATTCTCTTTAGTTGCTGGCACGGAGGAGCGCTGAGCCCCGGCTCCTGCTGTCAGTGCCCGCCGCTAAAGAGAAAGCATATTCACGCTTCTCCACGCCCATAGTCCCAGCATGGAGAGGAGTGAATGTGCCGGCAGCAGCTCACCTCGGCTTCTGAGAGCGCGCGCAGCTCAGATGCTGACATGAGCTGCTGCAGACAGGACGCAGCGCTGGAGCAGAGGTGAGGAAGGAAGGTGAGTATTAGTGTTTATTGTTTTATGTGTGCAGTGATTGGGGAGATGAGGAAGCCACACATACCAGGATACTTGGATTGAGGAGGCCACACATACCAGGAATGGGGGATTGAGGAGGCCACACATACCAGGAATGGGGGATTGAGGAGGCCACACATACCAGGGATTAGGGGATTGAGGAGGCCACACATACCAGGATACTTGGATTGAGGAGGCCACACATACCAGGAATGGGGGATTGAGGAGGCCACACATACCAGGATTGAGGGGTTGAGGAGGCCACACATACCAGGATTTGGGGATTGAGGAGGCCACAGATACCAGGATTGGGGGATTGAGGAGGCCACACATACCAGGATTGGGGGATTGAGGAGGCCACACATACCAGGATTTGGGGATTGAGGAGGCCACACATGCCAGGAATGGGGGAATTGAGGAGGCCACACATACCAGGATTGGGGGGTTGAGGAAGCCACACATACCAGGATTTGGGGATTGAGGAGGCCACAAATACCAGGATTTGGGGATTGAAGAGGCCACACATACCAGGATTGGGGGGTTGAGGAGGCCACACATACCAGGATTGAGGAGGCCACACATACCAGGATTGGGGGATTGAGGAGGCCACACATACCAGGATTGAGGGGTTGAGGAGGCCACACAGACCAGGATTGAGGGGTTGAGGAGGCCACACAGACCAGGATTGGGGGATTGAGGAGGCCACACATACCAGGATTGGGGGATTGAGGAGGCCACACATACCAGGATTTGGGGATTGAGGAGGCCACACATACCAGGATTTGGGGATTGAGGAGGCCACACATACCAGGATTGAGGGGTTGAGGAGGCCACACGTACCAGGATTGGGGGATTTAGGAGGCCACACTTACCAGGATTGGGGGATTTAGGAGGCCACACATACCAGGGATTATGGGATTGAGGGGGGCCACACATACCAAGGATTGTGGGATTGAGGGGGCCACACATACCAGGGATTGTGGGATTGAGGGGGCCACACATACGAGGATGGGGAAATTTACCAGTAGCTGCTGCATTTCCCACCCTAGGCTTATACTCAAGTCAATAGGTTTTCCCATTTTTATGTGGTAAAATTAGGGGCCTCGGCTTATATTCAGGTCAGCTTATTTAAAATATACGGTATTTTAAAATCAGTGAGTATGTGGTGCCCATAATACTGCAGGACTGTGGCGTGCATTATACTATATGGGGGCTGCATTTTACCGTATGGGGTGTGTAATATACTGTATGGAGGACTATGGGGAGTGCATTATATTCTATGGAGGACCATGGGAAGTTCATTATACTATATGGAGGATTATGGGGGGCGCATTATACTATATGGAGGTTTATGGGGGGAGTATTATACTATATGGAGGATTATGGGGGCGCATTATACTATATGGAAGATTATTGGTGGTGCATTATACTATATGGAAGGCTATGTGGGGCCATTATAATATTTTGAGGGCTATGTGGGGGGCCATTATACTGTATGAAAGCAATTATACAGTGTGAATGTTTGTGTGGGGTCATTATACTGTTTGGAGGGCTGTGTGGGGCCATGAGAGTGTATGGAGGGCTCTGTGGGGTTCACAGTTGGGGGATTATTCTGTGTTAGGGTCACCATACTTTGCCGTGGGAGTTGAAGTGGGGTACAATAGGGTCATTATACTGTGCATGTGGAGGAATGCACCATAGGGGTATCATACTGTTTGGGGGGCACTTTTGTTGGCACCATACTTTATGGGGGCAATGAAGGAGGAATCTACGACTTCAGAAGAAGGTAAATTACTATGTAAAGGCTGGAAAGTTATGAGATCTGCTCTTCTGTGACACAGACAAATATTTATTTTTTGTAGGGGGAGGGGCCCAATTAGAGCTTCTGCTATGGGGCCCCATGACTTCTATGTACGCCCCTGCTTAGTTCCATCACCTTTTCTACACAGCTAATATAGTGATCCCTGCTATTGTACAGGCCAGCCAACATTAATCTCTGCAATTGAAATGACTTTTCTCCAGCACTTTGTAATTCATCAATTATGGAGATTAAATTTGAGCTTTGAGTCTGCCATGTGCTAAATGCTAAAGGAGTTCTAGCATCTTCATTCTTTAGCGCTTTGCCAGTAGCGGTGCACTCCTGATTGACTGACATTTTGGACAAGCATCATAGCTGTCAATAAGAAAGCACAGCAGCACACTGTAAGGCCTAATAAATATGCAGACACTGAGAACATAACAGATAAACTGCATTATTGCTAAAATAAAATGTACTTACAAAAAATGAAGGCTCTTGGCGCATAAATTGGCCAATTCATGTATGCTCATCAACCACAACAAGGTAGCCTCCGCATGATGGGTAACTAGCCTCTTAAATATTCCTCTCTTGGGCTATAAGCCTACAGTATGAATGGGCAAACATGCCTCTCCCAGGCTAGAAGCCTACAAATTTAAGTGGGCAGGTAGAAACCAACACTAATTAAAAGCACCTTGGGCTAATGGATGGAGTGCAGAGGCAAAAAAGGAGGCAGTCAAAACCTCCATGGTAAACTGCAAAGAACAAAAAGACTATTATTTATACAGTGCCATGCAGTTATTTACTATGATTAGTATCATGAGATGTTTATTCAGTGATCATTTTTCCTTGAGATGCTACTGTACTGTATTGGTATGTTATGCTAAAATGTTAAGATTTATATGTATTAGATCTATATAAATTCTAAGTATCTTTCTTATATATAGTGATACACAGGCACATAGTGATGGATAGTATAGGTAATTAAAAGGAAGCATTGCATTAGTAACATTAGCGTGTTGGACAGCAGAGGTCACTACAGTATAAAAATAAGGCTGCTTGCAATTTCTCATTATTTGTGACACAGCACTTGGCTACAGAGCCTTCTGCAGCTGAACTATATTGTAAGGATTAATAAAAGGCTTCATTAGCATGGCAGATAAGATGATAAGATTTACGAAAGAACATCAGAGAAGCTGTTTGTCCTATTTTTATTTACACAGTAAAATATCCTAGGTCAATCATTCTACAAATGATATTTACAAACCAAGTCAATAGTAACAGCAGCACTTTCATTTTGGGTGGCTCATTCACATATGGGCTTAGCACCTTAGAGGTCAAGGTCACTTATATGCAGTTTGTGTGTTCTCATGTTTATGTGAGTTTACTCCGATTTCTCAGGTGAGCATAGACAGCATGTAGTAACTTGTAAAAGTTTGGGCACTCCTGATCAAAATTACTGTTATTGTGAACAGTTAAGCAAGCTGAAGATGAAATGATCTCTAAAAGGCCTAAAGTTAAAGATGACAAATTTCTTTTGTATTTTAGGCAAAACATATATATATAGTCATTTTTTTTAAATTTTAAAAATTACAAAAAGGAAAATGGACCGATGCCCACAACGACACACAAAGTCCTTCTTAGTATAGCAATACTTACTTTTCTACATGCTAGTGACGTGCCCCCTGGGGCAGTGGGGTACTCGGAAGCCGGGCTAGTCGGTTCCTTTTGGGGTAGTCATGGTGGCATGACCCGGTCCGTGGCCCAGGGCGGTCAATAAATAAAGAAAAGAGGGGAATAAAGTATGCGGCTATAGGTGGCCGCAGCTGTTGTTCAGCTCCACTGGGGCCATTGGTGACGCAGCAGAGATGGTTCAGCTCTCCACGGGTAGAGCTAGGCCTCAGGGCAGTTAATTAGGTGATTTTAGATGTTGGTGGTGTAGTGCAAGGCAAGTGACCCAGCAATTCAGTCTAGGACACAGCGGGGTGCAGTCTTCAAGTTTTTACTCACAGTTTTTACAGTGCTCCAGATTACAACTGCTAGCCATGTTATAACAGCCCACTGAGTTCTGTGTCCCCCGGGGAAGTGATCTAGCAACTCTCAGATAACTTGGGTGCACTTGATCGGGACCCCTTCTTGTGTACCTTCCCGGGTCGTCTCTCTGCGCTGGCTCTCACCCTCCTGCCCTGCGCCTCACACACAGTGTCCCGAGCCAGTAGCCGCGGGCTTTGTCGGGCGACGTCCTCTCTGTCCCCTTGGTCCTATATGGCCGCCTTTTCAACGAATATGTGTGGTTTTGGCTACGGCACTTAGAGATACTGCAGCCTCTGGTTTGCTAGCTGAGTCTTGCAGTCCTCCACTAGTCTGGGGCCAGTCCCCTACTTCGACCTGATCTCCTCATGGTCGGCGTGAGCTCGGGCGCATGGGTGGACTCCGCACTTCCCGTGCCCCTAAGATCCTTTCTCTCTCTCTCTCTGGAGCCCTTCTCACTGCTCCAGTCTTTTCGCTTCACTCCCTGTGACAGACTCCTGTCACCAACTGCTCTGACTGACTAACTAACTCTTCGACGGTCCTCACTCACTGCGCTCTTGCTCCTAGGACCCTTCTAGATCTTTCTACCCTTCCTTTTATACTCTCTGTCATGTGACCCACGTCACCAACTGTCACTCTGCGTGGTCCCCTCTACCTTCAATCTTTCCTTCAGTGCTCCCCTAAACTACTTCCTCCACCCACCTCCTCTACTTAGTTCCATCCTGCAGACAGGGACCTGGACTGTGCTATCCCTCAGGAGCAATCTCGCCCTTCTCTACTGGAGTGGTGTGGTGTTGGATGTGTCTGTGTGGGTCCCAGGTAGTACTCCTGTGGCACACCAGGGGTCCGGTTGCCACAGTGGCATTGTCTCCCTCACAAGAGGTGATGCCATGCCTGGAAGCAAGCAGGGGTCCCTTAGTCAGGTATACTACCATGCAACACTTTCCTGGCTCCAGACCAGCCAGGGGAGCTCCTCCCCTTAGCAACTGGGATCTGGAGGCGGGGTTAGTGAGAGTTAGTGAGAGCAGTTGAAGACAGGACAGCAAAGAGGAAAGACCTAGGGAGTGAAGCTGCACGGCAGCTCACCCCAGAGAGGAGCATAGAAGAACCGGACACCGGAGTCCGAGGTTGTGGGGCACTGAAGGCCCAGCAGCAGAAACCGGAGGGCAGAAGACTGCAGGTTTCCTGGCCCCATCAGACGCCCGGAGGCTCTGCAGCACATAGGGCCCAGCACCACCATGCTGACCGACTTTGAGGAGAGTCTGAGCAGTTTGTTTAAAGTGTACCCCCTGTCTGAGGAGCAAAAAGTCAGCATCCTCATAGGCCAGATAATCGCTGCAGCCCACAGAGAGGTGAAGTCCTGGCCGGGCAGGGACAAAGGCACTGTTAAGGAAATACTGGCCCGGTTGAAAGATACCTTTGACACTCGCACCGCAACAGAGATTAAAATGAAGTTCTACGGGTGCAGGAAGTGTACGGGACTATGCTCTAAACCTGCAGAAGACGCTGCGGGCCATTAAACAGGTAGACCCCCACAGTGTGCGAGACGAGGACAGATTGCTAACTGAGCAGTTTGAGGGGCTCCTGTCTAACGCTCATCGGACACAGCTGCGCATTATGGCTCTGCAAAACCCTGATCTGGACTTTGCGCAATTTAAAGACTGAGCCATCCGGGTGCTACGAGAACCAACCCGAGGTGGCACTGCATCCCTCCGGTACCCAGCTATCACCTACCACCAGGAGGTGGCGTCCTTTTCCCCAGCACCTGTGGAGGCTGACGCGCAGACCCTAGATAATGATCCGTCTGCGGACCTACGCCGTCAGGTCCAGGAGCTGACCAAAAGTGTGGCTGCGTTAACCAAAACCGTGCAGGCCATGCACGTTTCTCCAAAGGAAAGGATCCAGCTGGCTTCTAGTCCAGATGACGTCCCGTGGCGATGACAGAGAAGAATTCCACCGACCAGAGGGAGGAACAGCGATCGCTATGACCAGGACGGACAACCCATCTGCCGCCACTGTCAAAGGTCTGGGCACTACGCAAGATTCTGTAATTTAAATGAGCAACCCCTGGGGCAGAGGGCCAACCCCCAGGAGTAAGACGACCAGGCCCACAAAGCTGGTGAGACAAGTACGTGGGAGGACGACCGATCCTACTTGTCGTGCTTGATGGCATCCCGATGAACGCACTGCTGGACACTGGGTCCCAGGTGACAACGATGCCGTATATCCTTTATAAACAATATTGGACTGATTCAGACATTACCCGCCGTCCAGATGAACATCTTAGCATCTATGCCAGCAATGGCCAGCCCTTGCCTCAGGTGGGGTATAAAGAGGTGACCATAAAAGTTGGCCGAGTAGAATTGCCATCACAAGGAATGATTATTGTTGATATTGATCATCGAGAAAGTTATCCTATGATAACTATAGGCATCAATGTGATAGAGAATTGTCTTGGGGAAATTATTCTTTTGTTGCAACAGGTCACAGAGACTGCCAGTTCCAGTCAGCAGCGAGTTCTGCAGAAGGAAATCAGAGCCCTGATGAAAAGACAACAGGTAGAGCCTGTCTGGAGGAGAAGTTGGCAGTGCCAGAATGAGTGATCCATTCCCCATTGCAATGCCCCCTAGGAGTGAAATGTTAATATGGTGTCGGGCAGCAATTGGTCTCGGGGGTCAAGATTATTAGGCCCTGGTAGAATCCGTGTACTCTGATAGTAGGCCCACCACCTTGACAGCCAGGGGGGTAGTCGATGTCCGCAAGGGGAGAGTACCAATACGCATCCTGAATTGTGGAGAGAAAGAGGTCCATTTACCCTGGTATGCTACCCTTGCTAAGCTATTCACTGTCAGTACCAACGCAATAAAGACAGTGGAACCCTTGCCTCCATCCAAACCAGCGGAGGATAATGGCTCCAAGGGGCAGATGGAGGATTGGTGTAAGAAGCTACAAGTGGGCACTGACTCCACCTCTTTGCACCAAAAGCATGGAGTATACCGGGTGGTCCAAGAATATGAGCGAGTCTTCAGCAAACACCCACTAGATTTTGGGCAGGTAAAAGGCGTCCGACATCATATCCCCACGGGAGATCATCCGTCTATTAAAGAGAGGTACCGGCCTGTACCCCCAGCTCACTATCAATGTTCCAAAGGAATGCTACGGTAGATGAAGGAGGCTGTGGTGATCAGAGATAGTTGTAGCCCCTGGGCAGCTTCATTAATTCTCGTCAGAAAAAAAGATGGTACAATGAGGATGTGTGTTGATTACAGGCAGATTAATCACATTACACATAAGGACGCCTACCCATTACCCAGAATTGAGGAATCATTAGCAGCATTGAGATCAGCTAACTATTTCTCCACTTTGGATCTCACCAGTGGGTACTGGCAGGTTCCTGTGGCAGAGGCGGACAGGGAAAAGACCTCGTTTGCAACAACAATGGGCCTCAGCGAGTTCAACTGCATGCCATTAGGGCTCTGCAACACCCCAGGAACCTTCCAGCAGTTAATGGAGTGTTGCCTAGGACACAAAAACTTCGAAACCATCCTGCTGTACCTAGACGACGTAATCGTCTACTCAAAGACATATGAAGTCCACCTGGAGCACCTGACTAAGGTGTTCGAAGCCCTATCTGGTTATGACCTGAAAGTAAAGCCGTCCAAGTGCCACCTGTTAAAGCCCAAGGTGCAGTACCTAGGTCATATGGTAAGCGCAGAAGGTGTAGCACCAGACCATGAAAAAGTCACTGTGATCAAGGACTGGCCAAGACCCTCCACTATCAAGGAAGTGCGGCAGTTCCTTGGGCTGGTAGGCTACTACAGGAGATTCATCAAGGGTTTCACCAAGATAGTGGCACCCATGCAGGACCTCTTAGTGAGCCAGTCCAAGAAGGCCAAGAACCCGAAACCTCCATTCAAATGGGGTAAACCAGAAGACGAATCTTTCACTCGACTGAAAATGGCTCTTACTGGAGACGAAGTCCTGCCTACCCCGACTATGGCCAACCCTTTATACTCCATACGGATGCCTGCAATGTGGGATTGGGAGCGGTGCTGTCCCAGGTACAGCTGTGCAGAGAGAGAGTGATTGCCTATGCCAGCAGGAAGCTCCGTCCTACAGAAAGGAACCCAGACAACTATAGTTCCTTTAAGTTGGAGTTTTTAGCCATAGTCTGGGCTGTAAAGGACCGCTTCAAACACTACCTCGCCTCCTCCAGATTTAGACAACAACCTGCTGACGCACCTGGAGACTGCGAAGCTTGGTGCCCTAGAGCAACGATGGATGGCCCGACTGTCTAACTACGAGTTTACCATCAAGTATCGGGCGGGGCATAAAAACACCAATGCTGATGCGCTGTCCAGGATGCCAAACTTGCCAGATGGGGGAGAAGACCCAGAAGATCTGGAGGAGATAGAGCTACCCGCTTTCCATCGCCACGGGGTGACCCAGTGCTCCCACTGTGTAAGGGACAAGCGCTCCGCCAACAGAGAGGCCACGTTCAACCCATTACCCTACCATGGATGGGCAGAGACGCAGGATAGTGACCCAGCTGTCCGCCTGGTAAAGGAGTTGCTGACACAAGCTGACTCGCACCCTGATCCAGATGCTCCACAGTTGTGGAAGGAGAAGGGCAAACTGTTCATCTACGAGGGAAAGCTGTGTCGAAGAAGTATCAACTCCCGGACACACGAACTGGTCTGGCAGGTGGTGGTCCCGAGGCGGGATGCGCCAATGGTCTTAGAAGCGTACCACGATGGAGCAGGACACTTCGGGTGGAAGAAGTTGGAAGTCCTGCTACGTGAGCGATTCTACTAGGTTGACATGAGGAAAGCAATCGAAAGATGGTGTCGAGAATGTGGTCCATGCAACCTGAGACGGAAAGACAATGACAGCCAGAGGGCTCCCCTGCAGCCCAAAATCATCAAACAACCACTTGAACTGGTAGCCTTGGACCACATGAAGCTAGCCCCAAGCCGGTCAGGCTATGTCTACGCTCTCACCATAGTAGACAACTACTCCAGGTTCTTGGTAGTAGTGCCAGTGAAAGATCAGACGGCTCAGACGGCAGCCAAAGCGTTTCAACAACACTTTTGTCACCCGCACGGTTACCCTGAACGAGTGCTGACTGACCAAGGTCCAGCCTTTGAAGCAGAAGTGTTCCAGGAATTCTGTAACTTGTACGGCTGCAAGAAAATAAGGACAACGCCGTATCATCCCCAGACCAACAGGTTTTGCGAGAAAATGAACCAGGTGGTAATAGAACTGTTGGAAGACGTTGCCCCTTGAAGAACATAGCCTGTGGCCAGAGAAGTTACCAGATTTGGTCGACCTATATAACCACATCCCAGTGAACTCCACCAACTGTACACCCGCCTACCTGATGAGGGCAAGACCTGGCAAGCTACCCATTGACTTAGACATGGGAGTCTTAACACCTGAGACGACATCACCAGATGCAGACTGGGATACGGATAGGCAGCAACAATAACGCAATGTGCAAGAATGTGTGGAAAGAAGTTTGTCCCAGGCGAGACAGAGGCAGGAGAAAACTTACAATCAGCACACACCTGCAGTTCCCTTGTTACCTGGAGAACAGGTACTCAAAAGGAAGAGACGAGTCCACAAATTAGATGACCAGTGGGAGGTTGAGCCATACACCGTCTTACCTTCAAATTTCGATAACACCAAGTTGTGCCTCATCAGTAAAGATGGAGGGGAAACTTCAGCGGCAGTCTCAAGAGACCACTTGAAGATATGCCCTGATCAGTTGAAACACAAAGAAGAAGACCAAGACAGCCCTCAGCCCATAGAAAAAGTGGAGGAAACAGTCCAGACAGTCCTTGGAGCATTTCCCCGGTCTTGGGCGCAGGTGAACAGAGCAATTGTGGTACCGGTCCTGACCTTTCTCCAAGTGGCCTCACCGGAAGCTGCAGAGGCTCCAGAACAGCAGAGAGACCAATCGGCCCCAGAGACAGATGCCTCATCAGCAACAGATCAGGAGAATCTACCCTCTGCTAGCAGTGAACTTGTCGTACCCAGGGTGAGCCAAAGAATTCGTAGGAGATTACCCAGCCTACCAGTGTTACCTCAGACTACCCGTAGTGTAGTTCACACTGAACCCACCACACCAGGGGTAGACACTAGGAACCAGGGTAGGTCAGTGACAACAAATGTACTACGTAGATCGACCCGAAGTACTAAAGGTCAGCTCCCTGCCCACTGGAGGAACTAAAGTGTATGTTATATATAGTTGTAACCAGTAAATAATCGTGGATATATATAGTTGTTACATTTATGGACAATCGGACCACAGGACTAGGTGTGGTCAGGACAATATTGAAAATAGTTAATAAGTGGCCTTGAAAATAAACCGCAGGTGTGGCTGAAGACCGGGCCCAACGATAGAGTGCCCTGAAGCCACGCCCAGGGACGATACATAAAGTGGGTTGATGCGGTTCCCACCAGCCAAATTTCAGTTATCCAGAAAAAGACAATCCCCAGATTGTGGCTTAAAGACTAAGCGCCGCAGTGACTGCTATAAATTTTTGGTTGGGTTTTTGTAATTTTTGACCTGGTAAACTATTTGTAATGTGAATTGTTATTATTGTTGATTGTTAATTCAAAAAGGTATCCTCAGTCCGGGAAGACTGAATTTAATTAGGGGGGAATGTGGCACCCCAGGGGTCCAGTTGCCACAGTGGCATTGCCTCCCTCACAAGAGATGATGCCATGCCTGTGTGTCACCCCAGGCCTGGATGCCACAAACTTGTAAAGCTGTGTCTGAGAGCAGGAGGGAGGTTCTCTGGTCATGGACCATTTGCATGCAGCACCTCCTGTCCCAGGCCAGTAGGGGGAGCAGGCTGCCCCTATAAAAGCTGGAACTGAGGGCAGGGTTAGAGAGACCAGGACCCGCTTCTGAAGCATCCAGAAGGGTTCCCAGAAGAGAGGGACAGGTCAGCAGCAGCTGAGGAGTCCAGGAGGCAAAGGAGGAGCAGAAAGCCAGGGACAGAGGCGACGAGAGTCTGTCCTGGCAGAGGGAGAGATTACACAACCGGACATTGGGGTCCGAGGCTGTCAGGGTTGCAGGTCCTGCAGCAGAAAACCAACCTGCAAGGGATTTCAGGTCCCTTGGCCAAGAAGCCTGGAGGCTCCGCCACACAGAAGGACCAGTACAGCATGGAGAAGCTACAGGTACCTAAGGCCCGAGTCGCAAGCCATACAGGCGTAGTACACGGCAAGCTCAGGGACGTGGGCTATCATACCACTAAAGGGGGAGATAGTCAGTAAGGGCAGAGAGAGAGAACGGTAGGCCTACCCACTCACCCTGACCAGCGGAGCTCGCCCGAATGCCCTCAGACACCCAGGTCCATTCCTACCCGGTACTCCTTGTGTGTCTGTGATAAGATCAGTAAAAGACCCTGGACTGCATTCTTGGACTCTGTGTGGTTACTGCTGCGCCTGCACCATCACCCCCAGCATCCTATTACCTGCCCTGAGGCTACACTCCTCCCGTGGGGAGTCGTACTATTCCTTGCTGCATCCCCAACACCAGCCTCAGCGGTCTGCCTTGCAGCGGCGGACCTCCCTGACCGCAATCCACTGGTGGCGTAGTCGGACATTACCTACAGCACATCATAGACTACCACTGGTCTGACCACCCTGAGACACGGGACCGGGTCGCCACTACTACTCCCAGCATTGCCCTGAAGTCCGGTCTCGAGTGCCTCACGGTCCAGGGGGCGAGTCAGCTTTGGCGTAGTCGGCAGGATTGAGACCAACCCGCCACAAACGGGTATTACGAGCCTGAAAAAGACTGTACACGTACCTGAAGAAGAGGTTTCCCGCCATCCGGAGCCGTTTCCCGCCATTTTCAGCCGTCTCCCGCCATCTTCCGTCGGTTCCCGCCATCTTCAGCCGTTTTCCCGCCATCGGACGCCATCTTCAGGACGCCGCGCGGGAAGAAGAGGGGCGTGGACGTCCAAACCGCGTGAGACCCGAAGCTCCGCCCCACGCACCAACGCTGCACAAGGTCCTGGAAGGGAGAGAGAGCGACGCTGACGTCACCAGGACGCGACGCAAGGTCCTCGTCCGGAGCAGCACCAGCGGAGCCGCGGCCTACAGAAGAGGATCGTCGGAAGGTAGGCCACGCTTAACTAGGGGGGAGGAAGATGACGGACACAGAGGGGCCTTCTACAACCAGCGGGGCTGCAGCAGCGGTGATGCCGTTCTCTATGCCCTACATCCCCGGAGCAGCCTGGCTGCCCCAATACTCAGGGGAATCCCATACTTTAACTGACTTTAGGGAAAGACTGCACAGTTTGTTCAAAGTTTATCCCCTGACGGAAGAACAGAAAGTGAGCATTCTAACGGGGTAGCTCACCGGTGCAGCCCAGCGGGAAGTGAAATCATGGTCAGATGAAGAGAAAAAGACAGTAAAGGACATTCTGACCCGGCTTTGATACCCGTACCTCAGCAGAAATAAAAATGCGGTTCTATGGCTGTAAGCAGCGGGCCCAGGATAGTATCAGAGACTATGCCTTGAACCTGCAAGAAGCCCTGAGAGCTATCAAACAAGCTGACCCTGGTAGCGTGCAGGACTCTGATAAACTGTTGACTGACCAGTTCATAGAAGGTCTGCTGTCCAGCTCCCACAGAACCCAGCTGCGCCTCATGGCCCTACAAAACCCCGATTTGACTTTTGCGCAGTTCAAGGATCGGGCCATCCGAGTGCTCAGAGAAACCGCAGCTGGTGGCGCTGTAGCTTCCCGGCGCCCTGCCATCACTTACCACCAGGGGGCAGCGCCCTACCCTGCAGACCTTGTGGGGGCTGATGCACAGGCCCTAAATCCATCCCAGTCTGCAGACCTGCACCATCAGGTCCAGGAGCTAACAAAGAGTGTGGCTGGCTGCATTAACCAGGACCGTACAGTCGTTGCAGGTGGAACCGTCAAGACCAATCGAGCTGGCTTCCAGTCCGGAGGAAGTCCCGTGGCGTCGACAGAGGAGGATCCCGCCGTTCAAAGGGAGGCCCGCCGACCGCTATGCTGAGGATGGACAGCCGATTTGCCGCCGTTGCAGTCAGCCAGGACACATAGCAAGGTACTGTACTTTAAATGGGTCCGACCTGGGGCAGAGGGCCAACTCCCAGGCATAAGGTCATCAGGCCCGTCTAATTGGCATGATAAGAACATGGGAGGATGCCCGGTCTTACCCGTAGTGCTGGACGGTATCCCCATGAGTGCACTGCTGGACACCGGGTCTCAAGTGACTACTATCCCCTACATACTTTTCAAGCGGTACTGGAGTGAAACTGACATAACCCGCTACCCAGACGATGACTTAAGCATCATTGCCAGCAATGGCCAACCCGTGCCGCAGGTGGGGTTCAGAGAGATGACCATCAAGATTGGTAAGGTGGAACTGCCGGCACAGGGAGTAATCATTGTGGACATTGACCGTCGTGAAAGTCACCCTAAAATAACTGTGGGTACTAATGTGATTGAAAACTGTCTTTCAGAAGTAATTGTGATTTTACAGCAGGTGGCGATGAATGCGAGCTCCAGCCAACAGAGGGTCCTCCAGAAAGAGATAAGAGCCCTGATGAGACGGCAGCAGGTAGAACTGTCTGGTGGTGAGATCGGTAGCGTAAGAATGAGTGACCCATTCCCCATTTCCATGCCTCCCAAAAGTGAAATGATGATCTGGTGTCGGACTGCAATCGGGTTGAGAGGCAGAGACTACCAAGCCATGGTAGAACCTGTGTACTCAGACAGCAGCCCCACCATTTTGACAGCCCGGGGGGTGGTTGATGTCCGTCATGGGAGGGTGCCCGTTCGCATTCTCAACATTGGAGAGAGGGAGGTACACCTACCCAGGTACGCTACGCTTGCCAAATTGTTTGCCGTCCAACACAATGCTATCAGGGCCGTGGAACCGTTGCCTCCATCTCCACAGGCGGAGGGTAATGGCTCCCAGAAACAAAAGGAGGACTGGTGCCAGAAACTCCATGTGGGTGCTGACTCCACTCCCCTGCACCAAAAACAAGGAGTCTACCGGGTGGTTCAAGAGTACGAGAGAATTTTTAGTAAGCACCCGCTAGACTTCGGCAGAGTAAAAGGGATAGAACACCATATCCCCACGGGGAGCCACCCACCAATTAAAGAGAGACACAGGCCTGTACCCCCTGCGCATTATCAGAATGCCAAAGGTATGCTGAGAGAAATGAGAGAAGCTGGGGTCATTAGAGATAGCTGTAGCCCCTGGGCAGCTCCCTTAGTTTTGGTAAAAAAGAAAGACGGTACCATGAGAATGTGCGTGGACTATAGGCAAATCAATCGTATCACCCATAAAGATGCGTACCCGTTACCTAGGATAGAGGAGTCTTTGGCAGCTCTAAAATCAGCTAATTTCTTCTCTACTTTGGACCTTACTAGCGGGTACTGGCAGGTTCCTGTGGCAGAGGCTGACAAGGAGAAGACCGCCTTCACCACCCCGATGGGACTGAGCGAGTTCAACTGTATGCCCTTCGGGCTCTGCAACGCACCAGGGACCTTCCAGAGGCTGATGGAATGCTGTCTAGGGCACCGAAACTTCGAGACGGTCCTCCTTTACCTGGACGACGTGATCGTCTATTCGAAGACTTACGAGGACCATCTAAAGCACCTGGCCGAGGTGTTCAAAGCCCTGGCAGGCTACGGCCTGAAAGTGAAGCCTTCAAAGTGCCACCTATTAAAACCAAAGGTCCAATACCTAGGACACGTAGTGAGTGCAGAAGGAGTAGCCCCCGACCTCGACAAAGTTACAGCCATCAAGAGCTGGCCAAGCCCCTCTAACATCAAGGAAGTGAGGCAATTCCTCGGGTTGGTAGGCTACTACCGAAGGTTCATCCCCGGGTTCACTAAGATGGCAGCCCCTATGCAGGACCTCCTGATAGGGCAATCTAAATCCAGAAGTCACAAGCCACCCTTCAAGTGGGACAAGCCGGAAGAGGAGTCCTTCCGCCAGTTGAAGGTGGCCCTCACGGGGGATGAGATCCTGGCCTACCCCGATTATGGTCAGTCTTTTATCCTCCACACAGATGCCAGTAATGTGGGGCTGGGAGCCGTCCTGTCACAGAACCAACAGGGCAGAGAAAGGGTGATCGCGTATGTCAGCCGGAAGCTGAGGCCCACTGAAAGAAACCTGGAGAACTACAGCTCCTTCAAGCTAGAATTCTTGGCAGTGGTGTGGGCCGTCACAGAACGGTTTAAGCATTACCTGGCCTCCGCAAAGTTCACCGTGTACACGGACAACAACCCGTTGACACATCTGGACAATGCAAGATTAGGTGCCCTAGAACAGCGGTGGATGGCCCGGCTATCCAATTACGACTTCACAATCAAATACCGGGCAGGCAGAACCAACGCCAACGCAGACGCCCTATCAAGAATGCCCCACCTACCTGAAGGAGAAGACGACTCGGAAGAGCTGGTGGAAATAGAGCTCCCTGCGTTCCACCGGTATGGGGCCACTCAGTATTCTCACCGGGTAAGAGACAAAGACTTGACCACCGTCATGTTCAACCCCTTACCCCACCACGGCTGGGCTGAAACGCAAGATAGCGACCCTGCAATACGCCTGGTGAAAGACATGTTAACCCAGGAAGACGCTAGCCCTGGCCCGGACGCTCCAGAGGAAGCCAAGCAGATATGGAAGGAGAAAAGCAGGCTATTCCTCTACGAGGGTAAGCTGTGCAGAAGGCTTGTCAACCACCGAACGCACGAGCTAACCTGGCAGATAGTGGTCCCAAGGCGAGATGCAGCAATGGTCCTGGAGGTCTACCATGACAGAGCGGGACACTTCGGGTGGAAGAAACTGGAGTTCCTACTGAGAGAGCGGTTCTACTGGGTCGGCATGAGAAGGGCCATCGAGAAGTGGAGCAGGGACTGCGGCCATTGCCACCTCAGAAGGAAGGACCGTACCAGCCAGTAGACACCCTTGAGGCCCATCGTCACCAGGCAGCCTCTTGAGCTGGTAGCTCTGGACCATGTGAAATTGGCCCCAAGCCGGTCGGGCTACGTCTATGCCCTGACAATTGTGGGCCATTACTCCCGGTTCCAGGTAGTGGTTCCTGTTAAAGACCTGACAGCCCAAACAGCGGCCAGAGCCTTCCAGCAACACTTCTGCCGTCCACATGGGTATCCGGAACAGGTCTTGACAGATCAAGGTCCAGCGTTTGAGGCTGAAGTATTCCAGGAGTTCTGCAACCTCTACGGCTGTAGGAAGATTCGGATAACGCCTTACCACCCGCAAACCAACGGGCTGTGTGAGAAAATGAACAATATCGTCATCGATCTCCTCAAGACGTTACCCCTGGAAGAACGCAGCCTGTGGCCAGAGAAGCTGCCAGACCTGATTGACTTGTACAACCATATCCCAGTGAATGCTACAAATTGCACCCCGGCTTACCTGATGCGAGCAAGACCAGGTAAGCTGCCGATCGACCTGGAAATGGGAGTCCTGACACCTGAGGACACCTCCCCAGACGCGGACTGGGATACGGAACGGCGGCTACAGTACAAGAAGGTACAGGAGAGTGTGGAGAGGAGTCTAGCTCAAGCGAGAGAAAAGCAAGAGAGGCTCTTCAACCAACACGCCCCTGCTGGTCCCCTGGAACCTGGTGAGCAGGTCCTGAAGCGGAAGAGAAGGTTACACAAGCTGGATGACCAGTGGGAGAGAGACCCGTACACAGTACTGCAGTCCGACCATGACAACCCGAAGGTATGTGTGATTACCAAGGATGGAGGAGAAACCACTAGCACTGTCTCCAGAGACCATCTAAAACAGTGCCCCGAGCAACTACAGAGTCCAAATGAAGATCAAGATGACCTTGAACCCGCAGAGGACAAGGAAGAGATGATCAGCACAGTTCTCGGAGAGTTCCCCCGGACCTGGACTCAGATAAATGGCGCAATAGTGGTACCCATCCTACACTTCCTTCAGCCTACCCAGCAGGAGCCTACAGGAGGACAGGAAGAACAAGAAGAGCAAGCGGCCCCAGAGGCGGAAGAACCCATGCCAGGAGCCCAGGAGAGTCAACCCTCTGCTAACAGTGAGCCTGCCAGACAGCTGCCTGCCCTGCCTGTACAACCAGCTAGTAGCTGTACCCTCAATGATGGTGGGGAAAGCCAGGTTGGTCCACCACCAGACAGTGGGTTAAGGAGGTCAACCAGGAGCACTAGGGGTCAAATGCCAGCTCGCTGGAAGATCTAAATGTATAATGTATATATTTAATGTGTTATGTTTGTACCCTGGTTATTAATACTGTTTTCCAGTTTTTCATAGTGACAAATGGACTAAAAGGTTATGAACTTTGAGTAACCGGGACTTCCTTGTAAATATGTTCGGAGCCTAACCAAAGGAAAGACTGTCAAGGACTCGGGGCAAGGACAGGCCCCCACCTGGTTAAGGTTCCCGTTGTGTTGGTGATATGGACACCCGGTCACAGGCCATACTGTGACCTAAAGAACTCAATATGTGGTGCTGTTTCCTTCTCTGTTATGTTTATGTTATAATTTCCACCCTGTATCGTGTTTCTTGTTTAGTACCGGAGTACTAAGCTTTCCTAGGGGGGAATGTGTCACCCCAGGCCTGGATGCCACAAACTTGTAAGGCTGTGTCTGAGAGCAGGAGGGAGGTTTTCTGGTCATGGACCATTTGCATGCAGCACCTCCTGTCCCAGGCCAGTAGGGGGAGTTGGCTGCCCCTATAAAAGCTGGAACTGAGGGCAGGGTTAGAGAGACCAGGACCCGCTTCTGAAGCATCCAGAAGGGTTCCCAGAAGAGAGGGACAGGTCAGCCGCAGCTGAGGAGTCCAGGAGGCAAAGGAGGAGCAGAAAGCCAGGGACAGAGGCGACGAGAGCCGGTCCTGGCAGAGAGAGAGATTACACAACCGGACATTGGGGTCCGAGGCTGTCAGGGTTGCAGGTCCTGCAGCAGAAAACCAACCCGCAAGGGATTTCAGGTCCCTTGGCCAAGAAGCCTGGAGGCTCCGCCACACAGAAGGACCGGTACAGCACGGAGAAGCTACAGGTACCTAAGGCCCGAGTCGCAAGCCATACAGGCGTAGTACACGGCAAGCTCAGGGATGTGGGCTATCATACCACTAAAGGGGGAGATAGTCAGCAAGGGCAGAGAGAGAGAACCGTAGGCCTACCCACTCACCCTGACCAGCGGAGCTCGCCCGAATGCCCTCAGACACCCAGGTCCATTCCTACCCTGTACTCCTGGTGGGTCTGTGATAAGATCAGTAAAAGACCCTGGACTGCATTCTTGGACTCTGTGTGGTTACTGCTGCGCCTGCACCATCACCCCCAGCATCCTATTACCTGCCCTGAGGCTACACTCCTCCCGTGGGGAGTCGTACTATTCCCTGCTGCATCCCCAACACCAGCCTCAGAGGTCTGCCTTGCAGCGGCGGTCCTCCCTGACCGCAATCCACGGGTGGCGTAGTCGGACATTACCTACAGCACATCATAGACTACCACTGGTCTGACCACCCTGAGCTACGGGACCGGGTCGCCACTACTACTCCCAGCATTGCCCTGAAGTCCAGTCTCGAGTGCCCCACGGCCCAGGGGGCGAGTCACCTGGAAGCAAGCAGGGGTCCCCTAGTCAGGTATGCTACCATGCAACACTTTCCTGGCTCCAGACCAGCAAGGGGAGCATTTACCCTTAGCAACTGGGATCTGGAGGCGGGGTTAGTGAGAGTTAGTGAGAGGAGTTGAAGACAGGACAGCGAAGAGGAAAGACCTGGGGTGTGGAGCTGCACGGCAGCTCACCCCAGAGAGGAGCATAGAAGAACCGGACACCGGAGTCCGAGGTTGTGGGGCACTGAAGGCCCAGCAGCAAAAACCGGAGGGCAGAAGACTGCAGGTCTCCTGGCCCCATCAGACGCCCAGAGGCTCCGCAGCACATAGGGCCTAGCACTACCATGTGGGAGCGACACTCCAGGAAGGCCCGAGCAGCCTGCCATTCGGGTGAGCACAAAGACGTTTTACTCAGGGACGAGGGCCACAGCACAGCTATAAGCAGCAGGGCCAAAGAGATTAGCGCAAAGGGAAGGCCTCCAACTCCACCTGGTGAGGTGGATTTGACGCGCCCCCTGGGCCGTGGGGTACTCGGTGCCGGGCCGGTTGTTGCTAGAGGAGATGTCACAGTGGCGGTTGTTAGAACCCTCCTGTTAGTTTTTTCTATTTTGCTGGTCACATAACTTTTTGCCTATTTAATCCAGCTCCGCCCTCCTGGCCTTGCTGGACTTCAGTGTTACATTTACTCTTAAGCTAGCCAGGTGCCTTGTACCTTACTCTGTAGTTTGCTTGGTCTTTTGACCACTAGTACTTCTGTTTGTTTGTTTGTCTTTGCTCTGCTACAATTTCTGCTAGGAGGTGTCCATCTATATCCCAGTCCTTAGTTCTTGTAGGGACCCCTCCCTTATATCTATAGGTCTGCGTTCATACTAGCCGAAGACTTAGGCGGGTCTGTTCACAAGGAACAGGTCCCCCGCTGCATCGTAGGGAATCAGCTTAGTCCTATTGTAGGGACAGTTTTCCTATCTTTCCTTAGTGTTTGTAGCAGTTCATAACAGTAAGTCCAGCCCAAAAATAAAACACTCTAAGGAAAGAAATCCTGATTTCAGCATGGTGTTGGTTCAGGAGTTGGCTCAACGCCGGCAGGGACTGTCTTTGGAGGTGGCTGAGCTCCAGCAACACGTGAGTAGCTGTCCTGGAGCGCATTTTGTCGAACCGAAGGTAGGACTGCCAGATTTTTTTTATGGTAAACGGCAAGATTTTTTTTTCCTTTAAAAACGCTTGTTTATTATATTTTCGTTTAAGACCCAGATCCTCGGGGAATGAATCACAGCGCATTGGGTTTATAATGTCACTTTTGCACAAAGAACCACAGGGATGGGCTTTTTCTCTACAACCTAATGATCTGTGTTTTAGATCTGTGGAAGATTTTTTTTCTGCTATGGGGTTGTTATATGATGATCCTGATCGAGTCTCATCTGCTGAAACTGAATTAAGACGTTTGAAGCAGGGATCAGGTGATGTGGAAAATTATTGTACATACTTCAGAAGATGGTCGGCTGAAGTGGAATGGAATGACTCAGCATTAAAATGTTTGTTTCTTGATGGTCTAGGTGAAAGGGTTAAGGATCTGCTGATTGCCTTCCCAAAACCTGGAACCTTGCAGGAGGCAATGCAATTAGCCATACGTGTGGACAGGAGACTGCGTGCTAGGAGTAATGAAGAGAAATCTACTGCTATGGCAGCTTCTAGTTTTCAGAGGGTCTGTTCGGAGGGTGGAGAACCGATGGAGATTGGTGCGATGTCACCCCACTCTCAGGAAAAAGACCGCAGGTTTGCTAAAGGATTGTGTTTTTATTGCGGTAAATCTGACCACTTTATTAAGAATTGTGTGCTTCGTTTGAACAAAGAAAAAAAAAAAGAGGTCAGTTACGCCCGCTTAGCTTGTTTAAACTCAAAAGGAGTATTTCTTTCTGGAAGCACCTCATTCCAGGAGGAGTTTATTGAATTTAGGGTATTTTTGGATTGTGGTTCTACACTCAATGTGATTGATGAGGGTTGTTTGGAAAAATTTAAATTAGAATCCAAACTTTTGTCATCTCCTATTTCTGTGGTTGCTGTTGATGGCTCTCCCTTGAAAGGTATTACTCACAAGGTTTTTGAATTTCCCCTCACCATTAATGGTATCCACCAAGAGAATTTGGATTTGGCGGTATTAAATAATTTGCCTGCTCCAGTGGTTTTGGGGTTACCTTGGTTAAAATTGCACAATCCTGTACTGGACTGGTCTACCAATGAAATTAAGTCTTGGAGTCCTAAGTGTTATGATAGATGTTGCAACGGTCGCATTGCTGCTGTGGAAAGAGGGGAATTACCTGTACCTATTCAGGATTTTTGGAAGTTTTTTTCTGAGGAGGAGTCGCAAGTTTTGCCTCCTCATAGGGACTATGATTGTACTATTGAGTTTGTCCCTGGAGCAACTCTTCCCAAGAGTCGCTTATTTAATCTTACTATCCCTCAGAGAAAGGCCTTGGAGGAATACATACAGACAAGCTTGGCCGCCGGTCACATTAGATTTTCTAAGTCACCTGTGGCTGTTGGATTCTTTTTTGTAAAAAAAAAGGACGGCGGTTTACATCCATGTCTGGACTTTCGCGAAATTAATAAAATTATAGTACGCAATTCCTACCCACTGCCATTAATTCCTGACTTGTTCAACCAGTTAGTGGGGGCCAAGTGGTTCTCTAAGATTGATCTCCGCGGGGCATACAATTTGTTACGTATGAAGGAAGGTGATGAGTGGAAAACTGCTTTTAACACTCCAGTGGGTGATTTTGAGAATCTGGTTATGCCCTTTGGTCTTACCAACGCACCAGCATTTTTTCAGAACCTTATTAATGACATCCTAAGACCGTTGATCGGTAAGAATGTGGTGGTGTATTTGGATGACATTTTGATTTTTGCGCCGGATCTGGAGTCTCATTGGCAGAGCGTACGTGAGGTATTGCAGTTGTTAAGCGAAAGTTCACTTTTTGCTAAGCTGGAGAAATGTGAGTTCGCTGTGCAGAGAATTAGTTTTTTGGGCTACATTATCTCCAGCGAGGGCTTTGAGATGGACCCGGTGAAGGTTCAGGCGGTTCAGGAATGGCCTAGGCCTATTGGTTTGAAACCAATACAGAGATTTTTGGGTTTCGCCAATTATTACAGAAAATTCATTAAGAATTTTTCTATAATTGTTAAGCCGCTGACCGATCTTACCAGGAAAGGTGCGAATACGGTCCAGTGGACTACTGAGGCCATTGAAGCTTTTGTGTATCTCAAGGAGAGGTTCAGTTCTGCCCCCATCCTTATGCAGCCTGATGAGAGCAAGCCTTTTTTGGTCGAGGTTGATGCTTCTTCGGTGGGGGTCGGTGCTGTTTTGCCTCAGGAAAGCAAGGATGGAGTACATCCCTGTGCTTTTTTTACTTAATTACGATGTCGGTAATCGGGAATTGCTGGCGATTAAACTCGCATTTGAACATTGGCGTCATCTCTTGGAAGGTGCTAAATTTTCCATTCAGGTTTTTACTGAGCATAAGAATTTGATCTATCTTGATGCTGCCAAGCACTAGAATGCCCGTCAAGCTAGGTGGGCACTTTTTTTTTCGCGGTTTAATTTTTCTGTTACTTACATTCCGGGTACCAAGAATGTAAAAGCTGATGCTTTATCTCGCAGTTTTTCTCCCATGGTTGGTACCGAGGAGGAGGAGAGCATTTTACAGGAAGGTGTTGTGATAGCAGCATTGGACTCCGTTTAGGAAGATGGGATTCTGAAAGCCCAGGAGGATGCCCAATCTAACACTCCCCATGGGAGGTTGTTTGTGCCTAGGAACTTTAGGAGAGATTTGTTTGTGGAGTGTCATGAGTCTCGATTGGCAGGTCATCCAGGAATTTCGGAGACTAAGAGACTTGTAGGTCGCAGTTTTTGATGGCCTGGGTGGCAGAAGGAAGTCATTAAGTGGGTGCGTCAATGTACTGTGTGTGCTAGATCTAAGTCTTCACATGCTCCTGCTGTGGGGTTGCTTTGCCCTCTGGAGGTTCCTAGTGCTCCTTGGACGCATCTTGCTATGGATTTTATTACAGACCTTCCTGCCTCTGAGGGTTTCACTGTTATCTGGGTGGTCGTGGACCGTTTTAGCAAGATGTGTCACTTGGTTCCCTTCATCAAACTGCCCTGCGCCAAGACACTCGCTAAGGCTTTTGTTAAAGAAATTGTCAGGCTCCATGGCGTTCCTACCGACATTGTTTCCGATAGGGGACCTCAGTTCGTGGCTCGTTTTTGGCGTGCCTTTTGTGACAGGTTGGGAGTCCATTTGTCATTTTCATCTGGTTATCATCCTGAGTCTAATGGACAGACAGAAAGAAAGAACCAGGATGTTGAACAGTTTTTGCGTTGTTTTGTGGCTGACAATCAAGAGGGGTCGTCTGAGTTTCTGCCACTGGCTGAATTTGCTGTTAACAACCATACATCCTCTTCTGCTGGGTGTTCTCCTTTTTTTTGTTGTACTGGGAGACATCCGTCGTTTGGGTCATTCTCCAAATTGGTATCGGCTGTGCCGGAGGAGGAGAATTTTTCCGGTGATTTGGAGAGAGTTTGGACTGATGTGCGTTGTAGCCTTCAAAAAGTCCAAGAGGTACTTTGACAGGAAACGTCAAGAGGTTTTGTTTACTGTTGGTGACATGGTTTGGTTGTCCGCTAGGAATCTGCGGTTGAGGATTCCTTCTAAGAAATTGGGCCCAAAGTTTGTGGGCCGTTTAAGGTGCTTCAGGTAGTTAACCAATCTGCTGTTAGGTTGGAGGTTCCTACCTCCTGGAAGATTAATCCGGTGTTTCATGTTTCCTTATTGAAAAAAGCTGATGTTTCTGATAGGGACACCACTGTCTCTGTTCCTCCGGTGGAGGAAGACGGTGAATATGAAATTTCTCGCATTCTTAGTTCTAGATGGCATAGAGAGAGATTGCAGTATGTCGTCGCTTGGAAAGGTTTCGGTCCCAAGGATAACTCCTGGGTAAGGGCGGATGATGTCTCTGCTCCTAGACTTGTCGGAGCGTTTCACAGGAGGTTTCCGGATAGACCTGGGCCTGGAGGATCCGGAGGATCCTCATAGAAGAGGGGGTACTGTGAGAACCCTCCTGTTAGTTTTTTCTATTTTGCTGGTCACATGACTTTTTGCCTATTTAATCCAGCTCCGCCCTCCTGGCCTTGCTGGACTTCAGTGTTACATTTACTCTTAAGCTAGCCAGGTGCCTTGTACCTTACTCTGTAGTTTGCTTGGTCTTTTGACCACTAGTACTTCTGTTTGTTTGTTTGTCTTTGCTCTGCTACAATTTCTGCTAGGAGGTGTCCATCTATATCCCAGTCCTTAGTTCTTGTAGGGACCCCTCCCTTATATCTATAGGTCTGCGTTCAGACTAGCCGAGGACTTAGGCGGGTCTGTTCACAAGGAACAGGTCCCCCGCTGCATCGTAGGGAATCAGCTTAGTCCTATTGTAGGGACAGTTTTCCTATCTTTCCTTAGTGTTTGTAGCAGTTCATAACAGCGGTGACCCGGTCCGTGACCCAGGGCAGTCAGTAAAAAGGGGATATTTACAGGGGACTTAAAGTTCTTATATACAGTTCGTGACGCCACCTGTGGTAAGCGGCTAACGGGAGCCGCTGCTCCGGAGCTGGTCCTCTGGAGCTGTTGTTAATGCAGTAGAGTTGGTTTAGCTCTCCACAGGTAGAGCTTAGCTCCAGGGCAGTGTAGACGTTGCTGTTATGGTGTAGTGCAGAGGATGGCACAGTTAATAATCAGTCCACAACTTAACGGCAGTTTCCTCTTATCTTTACTTGCGATGGTTAGGCAGACCGGGGCACGGGTACTAGCTGGTAGTAGAGGCCCGGGCAGCCTGGAAGCAAGTTGGGGGATCCACCTAGCCAGGTGGAGTTGTAGGCCTTCCCTTTGCGCTACCTCTTCGGCCCTGCTGCGTATAGCTATGCTGCGGCCCTCGTCCCTGTGTAAAACGTCTTTGTGCTCACCCGTATGGCAGGCAGCTCGGGCCTTCCTGGAGTGTCACTCCCACGTGGCGGTGCTGGGCCCTATCATGCTGCTGAGCCTCCGGGCATCTGATGGGGCCATGAGACCTGCTGTCTCCTGCCCTCCGGTTTCTGCTGCTGGGCTTTCGGTGCCCCACAACCTCGGACTCCGGTGTCCGGTTCTTCTGCGCTTCTCTCTGGGGTGAACTGCCGTGCAGCTCCACTCCCTAGGTCTTTCCTCGTCGACGTTCTGACTTCAACTCCTCTCTGCTCTCCTCACACTAACTATCCCACCTCCAGATCACAGTTGCTAAGGGGAGGAGCTCCCCTTGCTGGTCTGAAGCCAAAAAAGTGTTGCATGCTAGCAAAACCTGATTAGGGGACCCCTGCTTGCTTCCAGGCATGGCATCACCTCTTGTGAGGGAGGCAATGCCTCTGTGGCAACCGGACCCCTGGGGTGCCACAGATTCCCAACTTGCTTCCAGGCCGCCCGGACCTCTACTACAAGCTAGTACCTGTGCCCCGGTCTGCCTAACCACCGCAAGTAAAGATAAGAGGATACCGCCATTAAGTTGTGGACTGGTTATTATCTGCGCCATCCCCTGCACTACACTGCACAGCAACATCTATAACATCACCATTTCCGGCCCTGGAGCTAAGCTCTGCCTGTGGAGAGCTGTCCCAACTCTGCTGCGTCACCATCAGCTCCAGAGGATCTGCACCGCAGCGGCGGCTCCATATAGCCGCATACCACAGGTGGCATCACAAACATTAAACTATAAAAACTATAATCCCCTTTTATTGACCGCCCTGGGTCACGGACCGGGTTACTGCCACTGTGACATCCCCTGCATCGACCGGCCTGGCACCGAGTACCCCACGGCCCAGGGGGCGCGTCACTCCCTCCTTACCCGAGAGTGGGGTACCACACTTCTGGCTGAGATGCAGTACCTCTGTGGCGACTGGACCCGCAGGGGCGCCACAGTAGCCTTGGGCCCCCTTGCCTGCAGGGAAGACAATTCTTCTTTCATACCCTGATGGAGGGGTGCTATACCCTACATCTTCGAATCTACTTGTGCCAATCCCCTGATGAATCATCCGATGTTGAGGAAACGCGTCGGGGGGCACGTATTAGGGTCATCATAGGACTGACTAGTAACTGAGAGTCAGCTGTGGACTGCCCTTGTAAGGACGGGAGTCTTGGGGTCCTAGGGTCAGCCAGCGATATAAGGTCTGATATGGTCAGTCATTGATGACCATCCAGACGAGTCTGGTGTCTTTGGATGGGACGACCCATGCTGCGGGACTGGTGAGACTGTTCCTTTTTTTCACTTTTTCACCTTATGATTATACAATATTGTCTCTAAACAGGAGTATCTTGTTGGTTAGGTGAAGTGAGTTGATAAACGGATATTGCCCTTGAATTGTATAATTATTGTTATCACCTCTCCCATACAGGGTTAAGGGCTATTTTAGTATATGTGTTTTTTGCGTGCGTCTTTAATTTAATTGTCCTTTAAAAGAATATATTAAAAGTTATATTTTAAGTCTGCTATATATGCTGCAATACTCTATCCCGGATGTTGCCAAAGGGCTTCTGAATGATTTTTAGAGGCAACTTGCTGTTTTGGGGGATCAAGGCAATTGTTCTATAATTGGCATAGTCACTAGAATCGCTTTTCTTCAGTAATGGGATGAAAACTGATCTTTTCCAAGTCCTCCAGATCTTCTGACATAGTGCTGTCAGTGCAGTTATTGGTACTGGTTTGAGCAGCTCTGCAGGGATACTATCAATGCCAGATTCTTTCTCATTGGCCTCTGTTTCAGCAAATAATCCACTTCACTTCCCAAAAGGTCTAGTTCTGGTTCCTCTTGGCCTCCACTGTCTTAATGATAGTTAATGCTGGTGCTGGCATATAGTTCCTCTGTTTATTCCTTCCATCTCTGCTTGATGTCCTGCTGGTCACTAATTTCATTGCCATCTTAATCATTGATGGTTTTGTGGCATGCTAAGAAAGGCTTTTTCTCTTGTTTCACCTTTGCAAATAATTCCCTTGTTTAGCTCTTCTTATAGCTTTCTTCGAGGCACTTCTTCTTCTGTGAAATAAATACATTGTGGCAAATCGCATGTGCAGCAATATATTTCGCCAGTATGCATCAGTATTCCTTTTTTAACTTTTTTAAAAAGAGTAGTCAATCACATGTTTCAATGGATCATATGTGCACTGTATGCTGGGCTGCTAACCATCCAGAAATTCTGACAGTTCATAAAAATAGGGCACTTTTTTTGCCCTGTCCATAAAGAATGTAAGGCATCCCTAATTTTTTTGAAGCTGAAGAAACTTAAACAGATTATTTTGACTGTAATTATCATTTTACAGTTTATAGTGAATGCAGCTGGTGTCTTCATATCAGAATTATGGGCTGTAGACATGGAACACTTATAATCATAATGATTTATTATAGTTTTCCAATGTGTCTGTAAAAATGTTGTATGCCCATGACATTTTGGCAAGCTGTCCAGAAAAAATTAAATTAAAATTTAATGCCTGTACGTCAATAAGCTCTTTGCTGTCAAGGAGGTGAAGATAGTTCGCAAAGGAGTCAAGATATTGGTACCATCATCCCACTAAATGACCAGTCTCCAAATCTTTGACTATAGCTCATTAGTGGTGCCAGTGAGTAACTTACTCTAAGGCCATGGCCCCACTATCAGTATTCGGTCAGTATTTTTCCTCAGGAGTGGGAGCCAAAACCAGGAGTGGGCAATGAATGCAAAATTGGTGACTTGTTTCTATTATACCTTTTCTCTGATTGTTCCTCACCGGGTTTTGGCTCCCACTCCTGAGAAAAAATACTGACCGAATACTTACCAAATAGTGATAGTGGGGCCGTGGCCTAACTCTAACTTACTGTTGATTGCCTGTTGTCAACTGTAATCCATCTGCAGCAGCAAGAGACGCCAAAATAGATTTTGGGAAATCGGAGCTGATCTTCATTTTTCTGTTCCTGCTTGAAGGTCGCACTACACTGCTCAAAAAAATAAAGGGAACACTTAAACAACAGAATATAACTTCAAGTAAATCAAACTTCTATGAAATTAAACTGTCCACTTAGGAAGCAACACTGATTGACAATCAATTTCACATGCTGTTGTGCAAATGGAATAGACAATAGATGGAAATTATTGGCAATTATCAAGACACCCTCAATAAAGGAGTGGTTCTGCAGGTGGGGACCACAGACCGCATCTTAGTACCAATGCTTGATGGCTGATGTTTTGGTCACTTTTGAATGTTGGTTGTGCTTTCACACTCATGGTAGCATGAGACGAACTCTACAACCCACAGAAGTTGCTCAAGTAGTGCAGCTCATCCAGGATGGCACATCAATGCGAGCTGTGGCAAGAAGGTTTGCTGTGTCTGTCAGCGTAGTGTCCAGAGGCTGGAGGCGCTACCAGGAGACAGGCCAGTACACCAGGAGACGTGGAGGAGGCTGTAGGAGGGCAACAGCCCAGCAGCAGGACCGCTACCTCCGCCTTTGTGCAAGGAGGGACAGGAGGAGCACTGCCAGAGCCCTGCAAAATGACCTCCAGCAGGCCACAAATGTAAATGTGTCTGCACAAACGGTTAGAAACTGACTCCATGAGGGTGGTAAGAGGGCCCGACGTCCACAGATGGGGGTTGTGCTCACAGCCCAACACCGTGCAAGACGCGAGGCATTTGCCACAGAACACCAGGATTGGCAAAGTCGCCATTGGCGCCCTGTGCTCTTCACAGATGAAAGCAGGTTGACACTGAGCACATGTGACAGACGTGACAGAGTCTCGAGACGCCGTGGAGAGTGATCTGCTGCCTGCAACATCCTTCAGCATGACTAGTTTGGCAGTGGGTCAGTTATGGTGTAGGGTGGCATTTCTTTGGTGGGCCGCACTGCACTCCATGTGCTCGCCAGAGGTAGCCTGATTGCCATTAGGTACCGAGATGAGATCCTCAGACCCCTTGTGAGACCATATGCTGGTGCGGTTGGCCCTGGGTTCCTCCTAATGCAGGACAATGCCAGACCTCATGTGCCTGGAGTGTGTCAGCAGTTCCTGCAAGATGAAGGCATTGAAGCTATGGACTGGCCCGCCCGTTCCCCAGACCTGAATCCGATTGAGCACATCTGGGATATTATGTCTCGCTCCATCCACCAACGTCACGTTGCACCACAGACTGTCCAGGAGTTGGCAGATGCTTTAGTCCAGGTCTGGGAGGAGATCCCACAGGAGACCATCTGCAACCTCATCAGGAGCATGCCCAGGCATTGTAGGGATGTCATACAGGCACGTGGAGGCCACACACAATACTGAGCCTAATTTTGACTTGTTTTAACGACATTACTTCAAAGTTGGATCAGCCTGTAGTGTGTTTTTCCACTTTAATTTTGGGGGTGACTCCAAATCCAGGCCTCCATTGGTTAATAAATTTGATTTCCATTGATGATTGTTGTGTGATTTTGTTGTCAGCACATTCAACTTTGTACAGAACAAAGTATTCAATGAGAATATTTCATTCATTCAGATCTAGGATGTGTTATTTGAGTGTTCCCTTTATTTTTTTGAGCAGTGTATATACAGGCATATTAGAGAGGGCATTCTATTTGGGTAGCTATGCCATTGGGCAATGGCAGGAGGAAAGCATGTTGGGAAATTTTAGAGGTTGTCCGGTTAAATGATATTGACCTATCCTTTTATAGGTCATCTATATTGGATTGGTGGGAGTCTGAGAACCGCCACTCCCACCGATCAGCTGGTATAAACTCCTTTCAGATGTGACCATATTGAACAGAGCTACATTTTGAAGCTTCCTTTAATGTGTTGAGGTTACTGAAGAAGAGCTCCTATTCAAGAGAATATGTAGTAGTCGCTGAACATTAAATGAAAGAATGTTCCTGCACCCATAGTGCTAGCAGAATTCTGATGAAGTACCCACTCATAAAGAGCAGACGGCAATTTAAAGAGCATGAGAATCAGAATGTTCAGTATTTGCATAATAAAATATGCTGATGTGTTGGCAGGAAAAATGCTGGATAAAATACACAAGTTTTTATGTGTAATTTTGTTTTTTTTTTATGTATTTTTCTCCCATTCATTAAAATGGGTAAAATGCAGCAAAAACACTGAATGAATTAACATGTTTCAGAAACTGCTTTTTAGTATCCGCTTCAAAGCACACGGCGAAACGCGCGTCGAATAAATACAAGCACTTTGGGGTCAGTATTAACATACTATACTGTTTACATATTTACATATTCATATATGCTCTGCTCTTATGGTTCTGTGATGTCTTAGACCTGTGGTATCATGACGTCCTTTAAACTACCCTTTTTGTTTTCCTATGAGTATATTCATGTGTTAGAATTAGTGATGAGCGCGTATGTTCGGTTAACCTTTCGCCGAGTATACTCGGGCGAGCACCGAGTATTTATAGCGTGCTCGGGCTTTAAGTTTTCGTCGCTCTGTGAACATGATTTGCAACTGTTTGACAGATTTAATACATGTGAGGAAAGCCTGTTTTTTCATGTTCACAGAGCGACGAAAACTTAAAGCCCGAGCATTCTATAAATACTCGGTGCTCGCCCGAGTATACTCGGCGAAAGGGTTAACCGAACATACTCGCTCAACACTATGATATCTTATTGGTTCCTTATACTTATTTTTGCACTAGGCACTTTAATACATTGGGATTGATTATTTATTAATCATATACATTACTTTTTTGGTCTGATACACTAATATGAAATAATAAATCTGATATATTTTTTTTATGTGTGTCATGTTTATAGGTTGATATTGTTGTTGGACACATAACATGTGCATATTGTTTGGTTTTTCTGCTGAACTGCTTTACATCTGTAAGGCCACATTCACACGTTCAGTATTTGGTCAGTATTTTACATCAGTATTGTCAGTCAAAATCAGGAGTGGAACAATCAGAGGAAAAGTATAATAGAAACACGTCACCACTTCTGTATTTTTTACCCACTCCTGGTTTTGGATTACAAATACTGATGTAAAACTCTGAACGTGTGAACGTGGCCTAAGAAAAAAATAAACAATGTGTGCATGAGACTTAAGGGGGTATTCCCATCTCCACGATCCTATCCCAATATGTAGCGGGTGTAATAATAATAATAATAATAATAATAATATTATTAGCAAATACCTCCAATTAGAAATGTAGTATAGTTCTTCTGATTCGTTATGTCGCTTATCCCATGTTCAGGACATTACAGTAGCTTAGGTATCTATGGTTATGGCCACTAACAGCTAACTAACTCACTATATGAGTGGTCGTAACCATGGATATGACGCGCCCCCTGTGGCCCTGGGGTTCTCTGTAGCCGGGCCGGTCGGTGCTGAAGATGTCACGGTGGCAGTGACCCGGTCCGTGGCCCTGGGCGGTCAAATAATGGAAAAGGAAAGGGGAATAAAGTTTTTAGAGATAATGTTCGTGACGCCACCTGTGGTATGCAGCTATATGGGGCCGCTGTGGTGCAGATCCACTGGAGCTGATGGTGACGTAGCAGAGTTGGTTCAGCTCTCCACAGGCAGAGCTAAGCTCTAGGACAGTATATGAAGAATTGTGGAGGTAGATGTTGTTGGTGCGGTGTAATGCAGGTGATGAAGCAGCAATTATTCAAGGACACAGTGGGGTGCAATCTTCAGGTTTTATTCACAGTTGTTAAGTTACTCAGGTTACAGTCACCGGTGTGCAATTGCCCACGTTGTCCTGTGTCCTCCGGGGTAGGGATCCAGCAAACTCTCAGGTATCTCAGGAGCACTTGAACGGGACCCCGTTCTATGTACCTTTCCAGGTCGTCTCACTGCGCTGGCTCTCGCCCTCCTGCCCTGCACCTCACAATCAGTGTCCCAAGCCAGTGGCCTCGGACCTTGTCGTGCGACTTGCAGTCCCCTGGTGGGTTTTGGCTGCAACACCTTGAAAATGCTGCAGCCTCCGGTTGGCTAGCTGAGCCTGATTGTTCTCCACTAGTTTGGGACTGGTCCCCTTCTGCAGCCTGATCTCTCCACGTGAGTGTGAATTCGGTCGCACGGGTGGCTTCCTGCACTCCCCGTGCCCCTGGGATCCCTTCTGTCTCTGGAGCGTTTCCCTCTGCTCCCGTCTTCTTTCACTCTCCTCCAGGGCCTCTCGCACTAGGCCTGACTCCTCTCTCTCCTTCCTTGCTCTCCTGAGTTCCCACTCCCAACTGAACTTGAACCCTTCCTGGATGTTTCTCTCTGCCTTTTATACTCTTTCTGTCTGTGCTTCACTGATATACAGTACAGACCAAAAGTTTGGAGACACCTTCTCATTTAAAGATTTTTCTGTATTTTCTTGACTATGAAAATTGTACATTCACACGGAAGGCATCAAAACTATGAATTAACACATGTGGAATTATATACTTAACAGAAAAAGTGTGAAACAACTGAAAATATGTCTTATATTCTAGGTTCTTCAAAGTAGCCACCTTTTGCTTTGATGACTGCTTTGCACACTCTTGGCATTCTCTTGATGAGCTTCAAGAGGTAGTCACCAGAAATGGTCTTCCAACAATCTTGAAGGAGTTCCCAGAGATGCTTAGCACTTGTTGGCCCTTTTGCCTCCACTCTGCATTCCAGCTCACCCCAAACCATCTCGATTGGGTTCAGGTCTGGTGACTGTGGAGGCCAGTCATCTGGCGTAGCACCCCATCACTCTCCTTCTTGGTCAAATAGCCCTTACACAGCCTGGAGGTGTGTTAGGTCATTGTCCTGTTGAAAAATAAATGATGGTCCAACTAAACGCAAACCGGATGAAATAGCATGCCGCTGCAAGATGCTGTGGTAGCCATGCTGGTTCAGTATGCCTTCAATTTTGAATAAATCCCCAACAGTGTCACCAGCAAAGAACCCCCACACCATCACACCTCCTCCTCCATGCCTCACGGTGGGAACCAGGCATGTAGAGTCCATCTGTTCACCTTTTCTGCGTCGCACAAAGATACGGTGGTTGGAACCAAAGATCTCAAATTTGGACTCATCAGACCAAAGCACAGATTTCCACTGTACATTCCTTGTGTTCTTTAGCCCAAACAAGTCTCTTCTGCTTGTTGCCTGTCCTTAGCAGTGGTTTCCTAGCAGCTATTTTACCATGAAGGCCTGCTGCACAAAGTCTCCTCTTAACAGTTGTTGAAGAGATGTGTCTGCTGCTAGAACTCTGTGTGGCATTGACCTGGTCTCTAATCTGAGCTGCTGTTGACCTGTGATTTCTGAGGCTGGTGACTCGGATAAACTTATCCTCAGAAGCAGAGGTGACTCATGGTCTTCCTTTCCTGGGGCGGTCCTCATGTGAGCCAGTTTCTTTGTAGCGCTTGATGGTTTTGCAACTGCACTTGGAGACACTTTCAAAGTTTTCCCAATTTTTCGCACTGACTGACCTTCATTTCTTAAAGTAATGATGGCCACTCGTTTTTCTTTACTTAGCTGCTTTTTTCTTGCCGTAATACAAATTCTAACAGTCTATTCAGTAGGACTATCAGCTGTGTATCCACCAGACTTCTGCACAACACAACTGATGGTCCCAACCCCATTTATAAGGCAAGAAATCCCACTTATTAAACCTGACAGGGCACACCTGTGAAGTGAAAACCATTTCAGGTGACTACCTCTTGAAGCTCATCAAGAGAATGCCAAGAGTGTGCAAAGCAGTCATCAAAGCAAAAGGTGGCTATTTTGAAGAACCTAGAATATAAGACATATTTTCAGTTGTTTCACACTTTTTTGTTAAGTATATAATTCCACATGTGTTAATTCATAGTTTTGATGCCTTCAGTGTAAATGTACAATTTTCATAGTCATGAAAATACAGAAAAATCTTTAAATGAGAAGGTGTCCAAACTTTTGGTCTGTACTGTACTTCCTCCACCCACCTCCTCTACCTAGTTCCACCCTCCAGCTAGGGACCAAGGACTGTGCTCTCCCTTACGAGCAATCTCGCCATTCCTTCCTGAAGTGGAGTGTATTGGATGAGGGTGTGTGGGTCCTGGGTAGTGCTCCGTCCTTACCTGAGAGTGGGGTACCATATCTCTGGGTGAGATGCAGTACCTCTGTGGCAACTGGACCCGCAGGGGCGCCACAGATACTTAAGCTACTGCAATGCCCTGCACATGGGGTAAGCAACATAGGAGCTGATTCTCCTAGATCACTCTGCAGCATTTGACACTGTGGCTCACCACCTCCTGCTCACTATGCTCCACTCTAGCCTCAAGGACACGGTTCTATCCTGGTCCTCCTCCTACCTCTCTGAGCGCTCCTTCACTGTGTCTTTTGCCGGCTCCTCTTCCTCTCCCCTTCCCCTTTTTGTCAGGGTCCCTCAAGGATCAGTCCTAGGCCCCCTTCTATTCTCCTTATACACCACTCCTATTGGGCAAACGATCAGCAGATGAGCGAACATTTCAATGTTCGGTTCAGAAAAGCTTGCTGAACAAATTGATATTCGCCGAATTTATTCGCCTAATGTTCATCGAACATTTCCGAATCCCATAGGAGTCAATGGGGGGGACCAAAAAAATGCAACACCTAGAAACGGGACCAAAAGCTGCCAAAACACATCAAATTAGCTGTAGACACCAGGGAAGTGCCATCAATTGACCCAGAGCAAAAGTACTATAATTATTATTACTGTGACAGCGATATTTATTCAGTTGCGCTTAACATTTCAAAAGGGGTCACCGACTGGTACAACAGGAGAGAGGACCCTGCCTGCGAGAGCGCACCGTCACAGACGTGGTTTGTGGAACCACTGTGCCACGGACACCGGAGAACCTGACTAAGCAAGCACCAGACTGTTCACTAGAGCCTCTGATGGTGAGGCTAGACTTGGCTCCCGATGAACCCCCAGGTGCCACTCAAGGACAGACCAATGGACGCGCAGCAGCTGGCCCTAGTAGGACAGACTAAATGGTGCAGCAGGCAGAGTCTGTATCAGGAGTGCAGCAGGCAGAGTCTGTATCAGGAGTGCAGCAGGCAGAGTCTGTATCAGGAGTGCAGCAGGCAGAGTCTGTATCAGGAGTGCAGCAGACAGAGTCTGTATCAGGAGTGCAGCAGACAGAGTCTGTATCAGGAGTGCAGCAGACAGAGTCTGTATCAGGAGTGCAGCAGGCAGAGTCTGTATCAGGAGTGCTGCAGGCAGAGTCTGTATCAGGAGTGCAGCAGGCAGAGTCTGTATCAGGAGTGCAGCAGGCAGAGTCTGTATCAGAATGCAGCAGGCAGAGTCTGTATCAGGAGTGCAGCAGGCAGAGTCTGTATCAAGAGTGCAGCAGACAGAGTCTGTATCAGGAGTGCAGCAGACAGAGTCTGTATCAGGAGTGCTGCAGGCAGAGTCTGTATCAGGAGTGCTGCAGGCAGAGTCTGTATCAGGAGTGCTGCAGGCAGAGTCTGTATCAGGAGTGCAGCAGGCAGAGTCTGTATCAGAGTGCAGCAGGCAGAGTCTGTATCAGAGTGCAGCAGGCAGAGTCTGTATCAGAGTGCAGCAGGCAGAGTCTGTATCAGAGTGCAGCAGGCAGAGTCTGTATCAGGGTGCAGCAGGCAGAGTCTGTATCAGAGTGCAGCAGGCAGAGTCTGTATCAGAGTGCAGCAGGCAGAGTCTGTATCAGGAGTGCAGCAGGCAGAGTCTGTATCAGGAGTGCAGCAGGCAGAGTCTGTATCAGGAGTGCAGCAGGCAGAGTCTGTATCTGGAGTGCAGCAGGCAGAGTCTGTATCTGGAGTGCAGCAGGCAGAGTCTGTATCTGGAGTGCAGCAAGGACTGGTACACAACCTTAAACAACTTAGACTGCAGAACAGGAAGGTTCCATTACAGCCAACCCAATAGATGGAGACCCAATCAGGATTCCCCACATTTAAAAAAATTTAGTGGCAGACGTCAGCAAAGTGGCATCAATTTCACTACTGTAGAAATAGTGTAAATAAGACCCACACCTCTTCCAGTACAGCCAACCCAGGAGATGGAAACCTAACCAGGAGTGTTCACATTGCCCTAAATGAGGACCTAACACCACCAAAGTGGCATCAATGTCATCAAACTACATGTAGTTTAATGCAGACCCATACCTGTCCCACTACAGCCAACCCAGGAGATGCAGACTCAATCTGAAGTGTTTACATTTAAAAAAAATAGTGCCTAAGACCACCATTTCCGTGGCCAACAGATTGGAGATGAAGGAGTTCAACCTCTTAGCTTTGTCATGTGTAGGATGAAACAAACTTTTACGAGACCACAACAGCGGGATTGAGGGCTGGCTGCAGTGCTGAGAGAGGGCAGAGTACAGTGAAACAAACAAACCGATAGACCGTGAGTGAGGTGCAGGCAATGTTATGATCTGCTACAAACACTAAGGAAAGAAAGGAGATCTGTCCCTACAATAGAACTAAGCTAGATCCCTACGATGTAACGGGGAACCTGATCCTGCGATCAGACCCGCTAAAGTCCTCGGCTAGTCTGTACGAAGACCTATAGATGCAAGGGAGGGATCCCTACAAGAACTAGGGACTGGGATAAAGTTGGACACGTCCTAGCAGAAATTGTAGCAGTAAAAGACAAACACACAACATAGAACATAAAGGTCCGAAGACCTAGCTAAACTGACTGAGAAAGGTAACTAAGCACCAGGCTAGCTACAGAGTAGAAAATACAATGAAGTCCAGCAAGGCCAGGAGGGCGTAGCAGGACTAAATAGGCAAAAAAGGTCATGTGACCAGCAAGATAGAAAAAACCTAACAGGAGAGTTCTAACAGTACCCCCTCTTCTATGAGGATCCTCCGGATCCCCTAGGCCCAGGCTTATCAGGAAACCTCTTGTGAAACGCTCTGACAAGTCTCGAAGCAGAAACATCATTCGCCCTCACTCATGAGTTATCCTCGGGTCTGAAACCCTTCCAAGCGACGAGATACTGCAAACTCCCTCTATACCGTCTAGAATTTAGGATGTGGGAAATTTCGTATTCCCCGTCCTCCACCACCGGAGGAACAGTGGCAGAGGCGTCTCCATCCGACACATAAGCTCTTTTTAACAGAGAAACATGAAACACTGGATTAATATTCCAGGAGGTAGGAACCTCCAACCTAACAGCAGATTGGTTAACTACCTGAAGCACCTTAAAGGGCCCTACAAACTTGGGACCCAATTTTTTAGAAGGAATTCTCAACCGCAGATTCTTAGAAGACAACCAAACCATGTCACCAATAGCAAACAAAACCTCTTGCCGTTTCCTATCAAAGTACCTCTTAGATTTTTTGTTAGCCTCCTGAAGATTACCACGCACATCCGTCCAAACTCTCTCCAAATCACCGGAAAAACTCTCCTCCTCAAGCACAGCCGATACCAATCTGGAGAATGACCCAAAAGACGGATGTCTCCCAGAACAACAAAAAAAAGGCGAACAACCAGCAGAAGAGGATGTATGGTTGTTAAGAGCAAACTCAGCATGTGGCAGAAACTCAGACCACCCTTCCCGATTGTCTGCCACAAAACAACGCAAGAACTGCTCAACATCCTGATTCTTCCTTTCTGTCTGGCCATTAGACTCAGGATGATATCCGGATGAAAACGACAAATGAACTCCCAACCTGTCACAAAAGCACGCCAAAACCGAGCCATGAACTGAGGTCCCCTGTCCGAAACAATGTCAGTAGGAACGCCATGTAGTCTTACAATTTCCTTGACAAAGGCCTTAGCGAGTGTCTTAGCGCAGGGCAGTTTGATGAAAGGAACCAAGTGACACATCTTGCTAAAACGGTCCACGACCACCCAGATGACCGTGAAACCCTCAGAGGGGGGAAGGTCAGTAATAAAGTCCATAGCCAGATATGTCCAAGGTGCACTAGGAACCTCCAGAGGGCAAAGCAACCCCGCTGCAGGAGTATGTGAAGACTTAGATCTAGCACAATTGCAAAAAGAACTTCGGCACTCCATACATGAAAATATAAGAAATATTGTATCTAGACTAATGTCACTTTGAAAAATGAAGGTTTTTTGCGCATAATTTGGCCAATTTATGTGTGCCCATCACCCACGACAAGGTCACCTTCGTATGATGGGAAACTACGCTACGCTACCACTGGATATGCCACTCTTGGGCTGTAAGCCTGTATGGACAATATGTCTATGCTTGGGCTTTTAACCTACAATGTATGGGCTGGTAGATCTAGTTAAAACCACCTGTGACTGAATGGGAGGGACACATGGTCAGAAAAAAGTCTGTCAAACTTCTAATAGCGTGAACACGTACCTGCTGCAATGCTCCAGGAGCGGGATCCCAAAAATGATTAATAGAAAAAAGAGAGGGGTCACTCACTGGTCTATTCGGGTGCTCTGAAGAAAAGAGTAATCTCAATTGCAAAAAGAACTTCGGCACTCCATACATGAAAATATAAGAAATATTGTATCTAGACTAATGTCACTTTGAAAAATGAAGGTTTTTTGCGCATAATTTGGCCAATTTATGTGTGCCCATCAACCACGACAAGGTCACCTTCGTATGATGGGAAACTACGCTACGCTACCACTGGATATGCCACTCTTGGACTGTAAGCCTGTATGGACAATATGTCTATGCTTGGGCTTTTAACCTACAATGTATGGGCTGGTAGAGCTAGTTAAAACCACCTGTGACTGAATGGGAGGGACACATGGTCAGAAAAAAGGCTGTCAAACTTCTAATAGTGTGAACACGTACCTGCTGCAATGCTCCAGGAGCGGGATCCCAAAAATGATTAATAGAAAAAAGAGAGGGGTCGCTCACTGGTTTATTCGGGTGCTCTGAAGAAAAGAGTAATCTCAATTGCAAAAAGAACTTCGGCACTCCATACATGAAAATATAAGAAATATTGTATCTAGACTAATGTCACTTTGAAAAATGAAGGTTTTTTGCGCATAATTTGGCCAATTTATGTGTGCCCATCAACCACGACAAGGTCACCTTCGTATGATGGGAAACTACGCTACGCTACCACTGGATATGCCACTCTTGGGCTGTAAGCCTGTATGGACAATATGTCTATGCTTGGGCTTTTAACCTACAATGTATGGGCTGGTAGAGCTAGTTAAAACCACCTGTGACTGAATGGGAGGGACACATGGTCAGAAAAAAGGCTGTCAAACTTCTAATAGTGTGAACACGTACCTGCTGCAATGCTCCAGGAGCGGGATCCCAAAAATGATTAATAGAAAAAAGAGAGGGGTCGCTCACTGGTTTATTCGGGTGCTCTGAAGAAAAGAGTAATCTCAATTGCAAAAAGAACTTCGGCACTCCATACATGAAAATATAAGAAATATTGTATCTAGACTAATGTCACTTTGAAAAATGAAGGTTTTTTGCGCATAATTTGGCCAATTTATGTGTGCCCATCAACCACGACAAGGTCACCTTCGTATGATGGGAAACTACGCTACGCTACCACTGGATATGCCACTCTTGGGCTGTAAGCCTGTATGGACAATATGTCTATGCTTGGGCTTTTAACCTACAATGTATGGGCTGGTAGAGCTAGTTAAAACCACCTGTGACTGAATGGGAGGGACACATGGTCAGAAAAAAGGCTGTCAAACTTCTAATAGTGTGAACACGTACCTGCTGCAATGCTCCAGGAGCGGGATCCCAAAAATGATTAATAGAAAAAAGAGAGGGGTCGCTCACTGGTCTATTCGGGTGCTCTGAAGAAAAGAGTAATCTCAATTGCAAAAAGAACTTCGGCACTCCATACATGAAAATATAAGAAATATTGTATCTAGACTAATGTCACTTTGAAAAATGAAGGCTTTTTGCGCATAATTTGGCCAATTTATGTGTGCCCATCAACCACGACAAGGTCACCTTCGTATGATGGGAAACTACGCTACGCTACCACTGGATATGCCACTCTTGGGCTGTAAGCCTGTATGGACAATATGTCTATGCTTGGGCTTTTAACCTACAATGTATGGGCTGGTAGAGATAACAGAGAAGGAGGAAGGAGCAGCAGAGGCGTTTGATGGGGCGGCTGATGGTTGTTTATTGAAAATCAATTTAGAGTTTATCACGTTTGCGTACCCATTTGGGTAGAACAATATCTGCACCAAATGCTGAATTTCACTACAATATAACTATAGAAATGCATGGAGACCAAAACCTCTTCCACTACAGTCAACCCAATAGATGGAGACCCAATCAGGATTCTCCACATTTCAAAAAATTAGTGGGAGACACCAGCAAAGTGTAATCAATTTCACTACAGTAGAAATAGTGTAAATAAGACCCACATCTCTTCTAGTACAGCCAGCCCAGGAGATGGGGACCTAACCAGGAGTGTTCACATTGCCCTAAATGAGGGCCTAACACCACCGAAGTGGCATCAATTTCACTAGAGTATAAGTATTGCAAAGGAGACCAAAACCAGTTCCTCTACAGCCAACCCAATAGATAGAGACCCAATCATGATTCTCCACATTTCAAAAACTTAGTGGCAGACACTAGCAATGTCTTATCAATTTCACTACAGTAGAAATAGTGTAAATAAGACCCACACCTCTTCCAGTACAGCCAACCCAGGAGATGGAGATCTAACTAGGAGTGTTCACATTGCCCTAAATGAGGGCCTAGTACCACGGAAGTAGCATCAATTTCATCAGACTACAAGTATGTGCCATGCAGAAGTAGTGCTGTTGCAGATTGTAACATGCAGAAGTAGTGCTGTTGCAGAGTGTAACATGCAGAAGTAGTGCTGTTGCAGAGCGTGACATGCAGAAGTAGTGCTGTTGCAGAGTGTGACATGCAGAAGTAGTGCTGTTGCTTAAAACCATTCAGCAACTATTAGAAGTAACACAAGCACATGAGACAGGAAGTGTTGTGCTCAAGAGGCATCCAGCAACTAGAGGGGTTAACATAGTCACAGGAGAAGGGGAGTGTTTTAGCAGAGCCCCAGGGGGATTGTGGGGAAGTTGTTTACTGTCTGGCTGGAGCCAAAGAGAAAGATCGTGTGTGTGTGTTCTGTATCTCACAGAAGCGCCCCTGCAAGTGAAAAGGATTCAAGTCAGGAGTAGTGTTGAGCCACCCCCGTAGTGTTCGGGTTCGGTTCGGTTCGTCGAACAC
Organism: Phyllobates terribilis; assembly: GCF_046119375.1. Lineage (NCBI taxonomy): Eukaryota > Metazoa > Chordata > Amphibia > Anura > Dendrobatidae > Phyllobates > Phyllobates terribilis. Next base: position 630,754,345 of record NW_027362764.1, read on the forward strand.
CGGGATGTTCGAGGAACTGTTCGTCGAACTGTTCGTCGAACACCTTAGAACACCGTCGAACACCGTTAAAACCAATGGCAGGCAAACAAAAACACATAGAAACACATAGAAAACACCTGCAAAGGTGTCCAAAAGCTGACAAACTGCTCAGAAGACACTCTCTTTAAAAAAGCCGGCCGGCAAATTCAGCAGCGGCATACACCGGTACCCGACAATTTAGACAAGAAGGAATAGAGCATCACACATAGATTAGATAGATAGAAACATGTCAGTCACACATATAAGAAGCACAGTGACAGTGTTGGTTACTGCACTTGTCGTTTAGTGTAAAGGATTTATTAAAAAAAATATTAGTGTTTTCATGCACCGTCTCTTTAAAAAAGCCGGCCGGCAATTCAGCAGCGGTACCCGACAATTTATAACAGAAAGAATAGAGCTTCACACATAGATTAGATAGATAGAAACATGTCAGTCACATATATAATAAGTACAGTGATAGTGTTGCTTACTGTACTTGTCATTTAGTGTAAAGGATTTATTTAAAAAAATAATAGTGTTTTCATGCACTGTCTCTTTAAAAAAGCCGGCCGGCAATTCAGCAGCGGTACCCGACAATTTAGAACAGAAAGATAGAGCATCACACATAGATTAGATAGATAGAAACATGTCAGTCACATATATATGAAGTACAGTGATAGTGTTGGTTACTGTACTTGTCATTTAGTATTAAAATAAAGGATTTATTATTAAAAAAATTGGCGTGGGGTTCCCCTTAATTTTAGGCTCTAGCGGAGGTTAAGCAGACGGCTGGGGCAGATGTTTGAAGCCTGGGAAGGGGGTAATACCCACGGAGCTTCCCAGGCTACTAATATCAGCCCCCAGCTGAATACATAGCCTTTACTAGCTATTAAAATGGGGGACCCCCCCAAAAAAATGACGTGGGGTCCCCCCTAATTTAATAGCTAGCAAAGGCTAGGCAGACAGCTGGGGGCTGATATTAATAGCCCAGGAAGGGAGCCATGAATATTGGCCCCCTCCCAGGCTAGAAACACCAGCCGTCAGCCGCCCCAGAAATGGCGCATTCATAGGATGCGCCAATTCTGGCACTTAGCCTCGCTCTTCCACGCTGCCCTGGTGCGGTGGCAGGGGGTAATAGGGTTGGGGTTGATGTCAGCTTATAATGCCAGCTGATATCAAGCCCAGGTTAGTAATGGAGAGGCGTCTATAAGACACCCCCATTACTAACCCCATAGTCAAAGTTAAAAAAAACACAAACACACAGAATAAAGTCCTTTAATTGAAATAAAGACACAATCCTTTATTGTTCTAAATTAAACCATACTTACCATCACGCCCATTCCAGCTGAAGCCAACGATCTCCTGCAATAAAAGAAAAATAATAAAGCAACCTCATCCTTACCTTTCCATGGTTCCCACGACAGCTTCAGCTCTGCTACATCGAGATGACAGGCTGGACCGCAGCAGAACGCTGCCATCCAGCCTGTCATCCCGCAGACACTGAGAAGCGCAGGCTTGCTTGCGCTGCTCAGCGTCTCTCTGTGACGACATCCAGATGAGCCGAGTTCATGTCCAATGAACTCGGCTCACCTCATGCACGTCACTGACAGCGTGGGAAAATTCTCACGCTGAAGCGCTGATTGCAGGAGAATTTTCCCACGCTGTCAGTGACGTGCAGGAGGTGAGCTGAGTTCATTGGACATGAGCTCACCTCATGCACATCACTGACAGCGTGGGAGAATTCCCCTGCACTCAGCACTTCAGCGTGAGAATTTTCCCACGCTGTCAGTGACGTGCATGAGGTGAGCCGAGTTCATTGGACATGACCTCGGCTCATCTGGATGCCGTCACAGCGAGACAGTGAGGAGCGCAAGCATGCCTGCGCTTCTCAGTGTCTGCGGGATGACAGACTGGATGGCAGCGTTCTGCTGCGGTCCAGCCAGTCATCTCGATGTAGCAGAGCTGAAGCTGTCGTGGGAACCATGGAAAGGTAAGGATGAGGTTGGTTTATTATTTTTCTTTTATTGCAGGAGATCGTTGGCTTCAGCTGGAATGGGTGTGATGGTAAGTATGGTTTAATTTAGAACAATAAAGAATTGTGTCTTTATTTCAATTAAAGGACTTTATTCTGGGTGTTGTGTTTTTTTTAAATACTTTACTAGAAATTCATGGCGGTCATGTCTAATACTGGCGTGACCCCATGAATTTTGGGCTTGGGGCCAGCTGATAATACCAAGCTGGCCCTAACCCCTTTATTACCCAGTGAGCCACCGCACCAGGGCCCTGGATGAGTTGGGTACAGCGCCAGAAGATGGCGCTTCTATGAACGCGCCATTTTCCGGGGTGGCTGCGGACTGCAATTTGTAGCGGGGGGGGGCCCAGAAAGCTTGGGCCTCCCTGCGCTGCAGATTCCAGCCCCCAGCTGCCTAGTTGTACCTGGCTGGACACAAAAATAGGGCGAAGCCCCACGTACAGTTTTTTTTAATTATTTCATGAAATTCATGAAATAATTAAGAAAAAAAGGCCTTCCCTATATTGTTGTGTCCGGCCAGGTACAAATAGGCAGCTGGTGGTTGGGGGCAGCCCGTTCCTGCCTGCTGTACCTGGCTGGACACAAATATAGTGCGAAGCCCCACTTCAATTTTTTTAAATTATTTCAGGAAATTCATGAAATAATTAAGAAAAAAAGGGCTTCCCTATATTGTTGTGTCCGGCCAGGTACAAATAGGCAGCTGGTGGATGGGGGCAGCCCGTTCCTGCCTGCTGTACCTGGCTGGACACAAATATAGTGCGAAGCCCCACTTCAATTTTTTTAAATTATTTCAGGAAATTCATGAAATAATTTAAAAAAAATTGACGTGGGGCTTCGCACTATATTTGTGTCCAGCCAGGTACAGCAGGCAGGAACGGGCTGCCCCCAACCACCAGCTGCCTATTTGTACCTGGCCGGACACAACAATATAGGGAAGCCCTTTTTTTCTTAATTATTTCATGAAATAATTTAAAGAAAATTGACGTGGGGCTTCGCCCTGTTTTTGTGTCCAGCCAGGTACAACTAGGCAGCTGGGGGCTGGAATCCGCAGCGCAGGGAGGCCCAAGCTTTCTGGGCCACCCCCGCTGCAAATTGCAGTCCGCAGCCACCCCGGAAAATGGCGCGTTCATAGAAGCGCCATCTTCTGGCGCTGTACCCAACTCATCCAGGGCCCTGATGCGGTGGCTCACTGGGTAATAAAGGGGTTAGGGCCAGCTTGGCATTATCAGCTGGCCCTAAGCCCGAAATTCATGGGGTCACGCCAATATTAGACATGACCACCATGAATTTCTAGTAAAGTATTTAAAAAAAACACAACACCCAGAAAAAAGTCCTTTAATTGAAATAAACACACAATTCTTTATTGTTCTAAATTAAACCATACTTACCATCACGCCCATTCCAGCTGAAGCCAACGATCTCCTGAAATAAAAGAAAAATAATAAAGCAACATCATCCTTAACTTTCCATGGTTCCCATGACAGCTTCAGCTCTGCTACATCGAGATGACAGGCTGGACCGCAGCAGAACGCTGCCATCCAGCCTCTCATCCCGCAGACACTTTGAAGCGCAGGCTTGCTTGCGCTCCACAGTGTCTCTCTGTGAGGGCATCCAGATGAGCCGAGTTAATGTCCAATGAACTCGGCTCACCTCATGCACGTCACTGACAGCGTGGGAAAATTCTCCTGCACTCAGCGCTTCAGCGTGGGAGAATTCTCACACTGAAGCGCTGAGTGCAGGAGAATTCTCCCACGCTGTCAGTGACGTGCAGGAGGTGAGCTGAGTTCATTGGACATGAGCTCACCTTATGCACGTCACTGACAGCGTGGGAAAATTCTCCTGCACTCAGCGCTTCAGCGTGGGAGAATTCTCACGCTGAAGCGCTGAGTGCAGGAGAATTCTCCCACGCTGTCAGTGACGTGCAGGAGGTGAGCTGAGTTCATTGGACATGAGCTCACCTTATGCACGTCACTGACAGCGTGGGAGAATTCTCCTGCACTCACCGCTTCAGCGTGAGAATTTTCCCACGCTGTCAGTGACGTGCATGAGGTGAGCCGAGTTCATTGGACATGAACTCGGCTCATCTGGATGTCGTCACAGAGAGACGCTGAGCAGCGCAAGCAAGCCTGCGCTTCTCAGTGTCTGCGGGATGACAGGCTGGATGGCAGCGTTCTGCTGCGGTCCAGCCTGTCATCTCGATGTAGCAGAGCTGAAGCTGTCGTGGGAACCATGGAAAGGTAAGGATGAGGTTGCTTTATTATTTTTCTTTTATTGCAGGAGATCGTTGGCTTCAGCTGGAATGGGCGTGACGGTAAGTATGGTTTAATTTAGAACAATAAAGGATTGTGTCTTTATTTCAATTAAAGGACTTTATTCTGGGTGTTTGTGTTTTTTTTAACTTTGACTATGGGGTTAGTAATGGGGGTGTCTTATAGACGCCTCTCCATTACTAACCTGGGCTTGATGTCAGCTGGCATTATAAGCTGACATCAACCCCAACCCTATTACCCCCTGCCACCGCACCAGGGCAGCGTGGAAGAGCGAGGCTAAGTGCCAGAATTGGCGCATCCTATGAATGCGCCATTTCTGGGGCGGCTGACGGCTGGTGTTTCTAGCCTGGGAGGGGGCCAATATTCATGGCTCCCTTCCTGGGCTATTAATATCAGCCCCCAGCTGTCTGCCTAGCCTTTGCTAGCTATTAAATTAGGGGGGACCCCACGTCATTTTTTTTGGGGTGTCCCCCATTTTAATAGCTAGTAAAGGCTATGTATTCAGCTGGGGGCTGATATTAGTAGCCTGGGAAGCTCCGTGGGTATTACCCCCTTCCCAGGCTTCAAACATCTGCCCCAGCCGTCTGCTTAACCTCCGCTAGAGCCTAAAATTAAGGGGAACCCCACGCCAATTTTTTTAATAATAAATCCTTTATTTTAATACTAAATGACAAGTACAGTAACCAACACTATCACTGTACTTCATATATATGTGACTGACATGTTTCTATCTATCTAATCTATGTGTGAAGCTCTATTCTGTCTGTTATAAATTGTCGGGTACCGCTGCTGAATTGCCGGCCGGCTTTTTTAAAGAGACGGTGCATGAAAACACTATTATTTTTTTTGATAAATCCTTTACGCTAAATGACAAGTACAGTAAGCAGCACTTTCACTGTACTTCGTATATATGTGGCTGACATGTTTCTATCTATCTAATCTATGTGTGAAGCTCTATTCTTTCGGTTCTAAATTGTCGGGTACAGGTGTATGCCGCTGCTGAATTGCCGGCTTTTCATGTTTCACTGTTGGCACTGTTCCCATCGATTTGGGCAATCACTGTAATGCCACAACCACCATGGCTGTGGCATTACAGTGAGTGGCAGACAATCCCTGCATGATTGGTGCTCTAAATAGCGCCAGACATGCAGGACACGCTTTTGGTGCACGAACAGTTATCGAACATAACCTCGAACAGCCGAATTTTTTGCAAATCGTTCGGGTTCGTCGAACAACTCGAACACTGCCCAAAACAGCTCGAATTTGAGATTGGCGAACAGTTCTAGTCGAACACCGCTCATCTCTAGTCAGGAGTGAACCTAAGCACAGGTCAGGTAGAGTTCCTGAACTAACAGTGCAGAGTATTGTCAGGCAGACAGATAAGGACTGGAAGAAATGTTGTCACATGGATCATCTCCCTCAGCAAACCCTCCCCCCTCCTCCATCTCACTGTGCTGTAAAGAATGCTGTGTTCATTAATGTGCCTTTGCATTATAACTGTGCTGTCCCGTACTACCGGGAAAACTGTGAACTGCTGTGCTGCTAAGGAAACTATACTGTTTGTCAATGGAGCCTGTTGCTCTTAAGACTTAACTTGCACTGGCTGTGCAGCTTCTTATTAAATGCTACTGTTCTACTGTTTATGAGGACTCTTGTCAAGCGTGTCTGGTCAGCAAGTGAAAAGACCTACGTGTTTGTGCCTGAGGGTCAATGTGAGAAGCTGAAGCACATGGCATATGGTCGCCCTGAGTAACGGTTCCCCCAGGATTCCAAAGAATTCATGTAACCTGTCTCGCCGCTATCTGAACCTAGTGGCGTGCGCGTAACAAGTAGTTTAACGCAGACCCAAACCTGTCCCACTACAGCCAATCCAATGGATGGAGACGCAATCAGAATTCTCAACATTTCCCAAAATTAGGGCCTAAAACCTGCAGCAGCAGCAAGAGCAGGCACAAAAGCCATATCACAAACTGCAATGTTAAGAGATCAATGCAGCACACTGAAAATGACAACATCGCCTACTCTGTACAGTCTGCAATTGGGGTGCAAAAGTCCTTGGAGATCCTTGACTTGTTCATCTTGATGAAAGTTAGGCGGTCTACACTTTCAGGGGACAGCCGGGATCGCTTATCAGTCAAGACACTACCAGCAGTGCAGAAGACACGTTCAGAGAGAACGCTGACTGCGGGGCATGATAAAACTTCCAAAGTGTGAGAGGCAAGCTCAGGCCATTCATCCATTTTTGAAGACCAAAATGTAAAATGGTCAAATTACTCCCTGATGGTATTCATATTAAGCTCTAGATACTCCTCCACCATCCTCTCCAGTCATTCACCACGTGTCAGACTTGTACTCTGTTGTGCTGGTGCACGAGCTGGTGCAAAAAAATGTGTGAAGGACTCCCAGAAATGGCTTCTGCCACTTACTCTGCTGCTGCTAATGTTTTGGCGTTGACAAACTGACGTGCCGGAGGTTGAAAGATTACAGCTGCGATGTGACTCGCCGAGGGGAATATGGGGGACTCGGTACCCGCGCCTTTACCTACTTGGGATGTGACGGCGGTCGGCTCCTGGGCCCGTACCCTGGGGTCACTCTTAAAAGGGGTTGTTGCTTGAAGGGATGATAAACAGTTTTGTCTCGTGACGCCACTTGTGGTTCCTGGTGATGGGTACCAGCGCTGCTGCAGACCTCCGGGGGTGATGGGATGGCAGCTGAGCTGTTTCTGCTCCCCACAGGTGGAGCGGGCTCCCGGGGCAGGGTTGATGGAAGGAATGCAGGTGAGAGGTGGCCTGGTCGAGTCAGGGGGAATGACGGACACACACACAGGGGATTCGCTTCAGTACCTTTACTGGTGTAAACAGCAAGTATGGTCCAGGGTACTTAGTAGGAAGGGTGCACTTCTGGACTCTCCCCAGTGAGTGGGTAGTAGGCCTCCTGATCCGTTTCTTCCGCTCTCTCTCTCTGAAGCTCCTGACCAGCCTGGAACTAGGCCTAGCTTCTGTACTGTTTCACTCTCTCACCTGTCTGCTTGGTAGTAAGAACTTTTCTCTAGCTACCACTATCCCTGGACGCTGGGGCCTTCGTGGTTCCTAGTTCTGTAGATGATTGTAGCTTCAGGCTGACCAGGGGTCTGGAATCCTCCTGGTATACCGGTTATTCCTACTGGGCGTAGAGGACCCTGTAGGCGTGGACCCGGTGTCCGGCTTGTGTTCTGGGGTGAGCTTAAGATGCTCCTCTACCCCCTTAACTCCTCTCTCCTCTCCTTGCAACCGGCCACACTCTAGGCCCTAAGGCTTCAACACGTGCTTTGGGCCTTGGCTTGCCCTCAGCACAGCAGCTCAACAGGTGCTGCCTCTTCACTGATCTCAAGTGCCAGCACACTCTCCTACCTAACTCCACCCTCCAGTATATATATCCCTAACAGGCTCCCTCTGGTGGTATGAGGTGGAAGGGTGGAGGTGTCTGTGTGCACTAAGGGCCTTTTGTGGAGAAGTCCGTCCATGCACCCTTCTGGGTTCTGTGGTACCTGAGTGTAGCAGGGTGCCACAGATGCACACCGTGTGCCTCACTGTTATCTTGGAGAAAATCTCTATTAAGGTTGCTTAAAAGCTTGTTTCGATACTCCAACATAAGCGGGTCCCTTTCCAGGGTGGGAAGCATCTGGCAAAATTGGCTCTTATAATGTGGATCTAACAGTAGCAACCCAGTAGTCAGCAATATTTCGAATCCTAACTATACAGGGATCATGTTGCAGATAGTGCATCAAGAAGGCACTCATATGTTGGGCTCTTCCAGGAGGTCCAAAGCCAGGCTGTATTGTGAGCTGCGTAACACTGATGCCTGTTTCCTCCGTCCTCTCCTGCCAACCACATTCAAACGAGAGGGGATGATTATCCTCTTCATCCTCTGACAGCTGCTCGCCGATCACCTCTCCCTCCTCCATTAGTTCATCGGCTCTTGCACCTTCATTAACAGTTTGCCTGGTATCACCAAACCCCCTCGATCACTGTAATCCACCAGCACTTGGCATCTGCCTGTGTAATGACAATCTGGAAATTTGAGACATTAGTATCCCTTCCGCATCCTCCTCTTCAAAGTTTGCTCCAGCATGTATATGACCGGAATAGTGATGCTGATGACGAAATCGTCAGCGCTAATCAGTTTAGTAGCCATTTCAAAACCGTGCAGAAGGGTGCAGAGGTCCTTAATCTGTTCCCACTCTGCAAACGTGCTATATCCCAAGTCCATACTGCGTTGCCCCAAGCTATACGTCATGACATACTGTGTCAGAGTTCGTTGCTGCTGGCACAGTCGCTGCAACATGTGCAGAGTGGAATTCCATTAAGCCTCTGTCCCCTGATGACGCCAGTTAGGCGAAACATGTCGGGGAGGCTTTAATCTTAGTGTTTTATAATAAGGCACAGGCAGTGTTAACATTAGATAGGTGGTCCGCGGCCACTAATGTATGAGAATGAGAATTAGTTAGATAATCATATTTGTGTAACAAGCAATATTGCAGATTACAATATCTGACTTTACTCTACTGCCTGAACCTACTCTAACATTTTTTAATTTACTATCCTTATAAGAGTTATATGCTTTAATAAAAGTTAAGTTTTAAGGGCTTTAGTTTGGGGTTCTAGTTGCCATTGCCAACAGGCAAAATGTTTTGAATTCCACCACATCGGCACATCGCAGATCAACCTGTTAACAGGCATGGACAAAGACCTCTGTATCGATTCAAGTCGATGATATGAGGGGTACGAACGGCGGAAGTGAGCACACAGCTTCCATACTTTGTGAAGCAGCTCATCCAGGCCCCGATAGTGGCGGAGAAATCGCTGTACCACCAGGTTGAGGACGTGAGCCATGCAAGGCACGTGTGCGAGCTTGCCTCAGCCTAGGGCCGCTAACAAGTCCACACCGTTATCGCACATGGCCTTCCCTGGCTCTAGGTTCAGCGGAGACAGCCATTGCTCAATCTGAGCCTGGAGAGCTGCCCACAACTCTTCAGCTGTATGACTGCGATCTCCAAGGCATATTCATTTGAAGACTGCCTGACTATGGTGAGCCCTGACTGCGCAGTATGGAGGCGGTGTTTATTCGCTCCGCATCCTTGGAACACGTGTCTCGTTAAGGCAGAGGTTGAGTGTGCAGGTGGAGGCCCTAGAGAAGGTGGAGGATGCAGAAGCAGCGGAGGAAGTGGGAAATACAGAGGTTTCTTCTGCAAGCCTTTGGGATACCAAGATTTGTGGAGCAGCCCCTTCCCCGCCTGCCCCCACAGCCACCTGAGTTACCCAGTGCCCAGTCAGCGAGATGTAACGCCCTTGGCCATGCTTATTCATCCAGGTGTCTGTGGTGAAATGCACCCTGGCACGCGTAGATTTAGACAAGGAATGGGTGAGGTTTGCTGCGACATGCTGGTGTAGCGCAGGCACAGCTTTCTTACAGAAATGGCGACTGGGCAACTGGTACTGGGGGACTCCGACGGCCATCAGTTTTTGGAAACCATCTGTATCTACCAGGCGGAAAGGCAGCATTTCCATTGGCAACAGATTGGAGATGGTGAAGTTCAACCTCTTAGCTTTGTCATGCGTAGGATGAAACAATCTTTTACGTGACCACAACTGCGGAACCGAGGGCTGGCTAAGGTCCTGAGAGAGGGCGGAGTATGGTGAACTGGAAAAACTGGTGGAGCGTGAGTGAGGTGCAGATGTTATGGTGGATTGAGAAACATGCGGTGTGCTCGGTGAAACAAACACAGCAGGCGTGTCCGCTTCCGTTACAGCTGACACGTTGTGACTCAGCCTGAATGGAGCGGGTAAAGAACAGGAGTTTCTGCGATGGGAGACCTGCGTGATAATACTTGGCATGGTAACAGAGGAGGAGGAAGAAGCAGCGAATGCGTTTAATGGGGCAGCTAATGATTGTTGAGGTGCGCTGGTCCACATTTCAGCGCGTTTGTGGCTAAGGATGCAGTACTCCTCGTGCTTGCATCACTCCGTGTCTGCGCCGTAGGGCGAAATGTAACCTCCTCGTCTTCCTCCTCCACCCCCTAGAGATGAGCCTATCGGCTGCGTGACTCTGTGTTCACATCAAGTGGGATCTTCAACCTCATCATCATCCAATGTGTTACCCCATTTCTCGCCCTCAGAGGGACCGCTCTCCTCTTGTTGCCCTGACAGCATAGTACAGTCCGCATGAGCCTCAGGTATGTGAGTCTCAATGGGATCACCTCCTTCCCCTGCGGTTAACGTCTGGTGACGAGGGTCAGGAACCTGCTCGGAACCTACTTCATCCTGCCCCGAATCCAAGCTAAAATAATTTTGGGCATCGGTGCAGATGCTTTCCTCCTCTCGACTCTGTGGCTGTTTGGAGTACACTTCTGATGCCCATGGTGTAGAATGGGTGAAGAGTTCTACAGATTCGCCCATCTGTGGTTTGCTACAGTCAAGTTGGGCAGTTGGCCAGTTGTGACGCGAGGGAAGCATGGGTAATTGGGGTGCCACTTCTGTGGACTGTACTGCATGTGATGTTGAGGTGGAGGAAGAAGAGGAGAGGCCACTGGAAGCAGAGCTTGCCATCCACTGGAGCACCAGCTCTTTCTGGGCCTTATCAACAAGGTGTATCGCTGTGTGGCTGCCAAAGGAAGGGAGTGCAGTAGGCTGTCCACTAACATAAGTTGTCACTTGTCTTTGGATAGGACCTGTTTGTGTTGGTTCACTAGTGCTTTTAACTATCATTACCACGTACCCCACGTACACCTTGAACAACAAGCCTATTCCCCCTTCCACCACGCCCTCTCTTTTTCCCACTCATGTTGGAAAGATACAGTGGTAGGAGCTTGCAATTAACTAAAGAAAAATATGTTTCTTTCCTGTGCAATACCTCAGCACACACCAGAATTTCAACGACACTAAATGACAATGTAAGATATGGCCTGCCGTATAACGTTACTAACAGACAAAAGAAATTTGTTAGTGTGCATGAGGCCGATAAAACCTACGAGATATTCTCCAAACAATTTCAAACTGAGATGTCCCCTGCTGTATTACTTTAGGAACAGAAGAACATTTTTTTTTTGAATGTGGATGAGGAAAGTATGACATAGAATATATGCTCCAAAATATTTCAAACTCAGATCTAGACAGCTGTAACACTTTACTCAGAGCAAAAAATATTTTTGGGTTACCCTGCGTCCAGCTGACTTTGACCGCCACTGACGTAGTAGCTGGCTTATAGCATTGTATGACTTTTAGCACAGGAAAAAATATTTTTTGGACTGGGCCTAGTAAGAGAAGTCTTTTTTTTTAACTGTGAAACCAGGACAAGTTCAACGCCACTAAAATAGGATCTGCCTTTTAGCAGACTGGATCAGCTTTGCCACAGTAAAATAACATTGGTAGACTCTACCTGCCAACAAAAAATATATATAGGTTTGACTGTGCGTACAAGCTGAATTTGACCGCCACTGACGTAGTAGCTGGCTTATAGCACTGTATGACTTTTGGCACAGGATAAAATATTTTTTGGACTTCGTCTAGTAAGAGAAGTTTTTTTTTACTGTGTAACCAGGACAAGATCAACGCCACTAAAATAGGATCTGCCTTTTGGCAGACTGGATCAACTTTGCCACAGTAAAAAACCTTTGGTGGACTCTGCCTGCCAACCAAAAATATATATAGGTTTGACTGTGTGTACGAGATGAATTTGACCGCCACTGACGTAGTAGCTGGCTTATAGCACTGTATGACTTTTGGCACAGGAAAAAATATTTTTTGGACTGGGCGTAGCAAGAGAAAAAAATTATTTTTTTACTCTGAAACCACCTGAAGTTCAACTCCACTAAAATAGTATCTGACACTAAAAAAAAACTTTAGTAAACACAGCTTTCAATATCACAATAACAACAGAAACAAAAAAAACAAACAGATTTTGTGCTCTGCAATAAGAAGCTCTGCAGACTGTGCAGAGCACAATTTAAAACCCACTAAATGAAAAGGTGCACTGCGCTTGTTTGATCACATTAGCAAGTGCAAAAAAAGATTCAAGGTATACTGAGACATGGAGCTGTCACACCCCCAGGGCAATGGGGTTCTCGGAGTCCGGGCCGATAGATGCCGGGGGAAAGGGATATGTCACAGTGGCTGGCCTGGTCCGTGGCCCAGGGCGATCAACTAAAAGAGGGGAAAGCTAGGATGGAACGGCTCCCCACAGGTGGAGCGGGCCTCAGGGCAGGGTAGAGTTTGATGGTGGGTGGTGATGCTGGGACCTGTAGTGCAGGCGGAATGGCGCAGAAGGAGTAACTGACAGAGACAGGGGATTCGCTTCAATACCTTTACTGGTGCAGATGTCAGGTACGGTCCAGGGTACTCAGTAGGATGCGTGCACTTCAGGACTTCTCCCCAGTGAGCGGGTATAAGGCCTCCTGGTCCGTGTCTGCCTCTCTGTATGCTCCTGGCTAGCCTGCAACTGGGCCTAGCTTATGTGTCGTGCTGTTTCTTCACCTGTCGCTTGGTAGTAGGACCTTCTGCTGGAAACCACTATCGCTGGTAATGCTGGGGCCTTCGTGGTTCCTGGGCCTGTTAAGGGTTTAGCTTCAGGTCGGCCAGGGACTTGTAGTCCTCCTGGTATGCCGGTGATCCCTACTGGGTATAAAGGACCCTGTAGGCGCGGACCCGGTGTCCGGTTTGTATATTCGGGGTGAGCCTATGATGCTCCTCTGCACCCTCAACTCCTCTCTCCTCTCCTCTTTGCTCCGGCCACACTCAGGGCCCTCAATACTGCAGCAGACGTGCAGCGTCTTCGCTGCTCTGAGCATCAGCATGCTCTCAGACTCTCTGACTCTGTCTGACTGACTGAACTGCCTGGCTCCACCCTCCCTATATATATCCCTAACGGGCTCCCTCTGGTGGTATGAGGTGGAAGGGTGGAGGTGTTTGTATGTAGTGAGGGCCTCTTGTGGAGAAGTCCATCCATGCACCCTGGGTCCTGTGGTACCTGTGAACCGCAGGGTGCCACAGAGCTCTATACCAGCGATTCACAGCACTATTGTATGGCATGGGCCCTCTGTTTCAGTCAGAATCTCAGTACTTGGACCAGAACACCAAAAATGTGCTGCACAAGCGGTTGCAGAGGTACACAAGCCAGGAATTATCTATACTCTCTGACTACCACACAATCGCCCATCTATCTAGCTGATATCTCTCATTACACAGGTGAACACTGAGCTGCGTCTGTCTCCAGCAGTGACATGGATATAATGGCGCTGAGGGAAAATGGCCGCTTTTTATATTGAGAGGGCATGTGATTTCTGTAGCCAATTGCAGAAGCCCTTATGTCTGGACAGTGTAGATGCTTCCTGCGCTATGATTGGCTGGCCGTACTTTCCTCAGTTAAAGTTACCGCCCACAGGAAAAAAAAAAAACATTGCGCTGCTGATCTGACCTGTTCTAAGCTCTCCACAGCCCCGACACGCACCTGGCACATGTCACCACTCATCATACACTTGCACTATGCTAACAAAACTATTCAAAACACCGTTGTTGCCCTGAATTTGCGGTCCCGTGCAAATTCGTCAAACTTTTCCGATTTTAAGAAAATTTGCTCGCCTTTGCGATCACGAATCCGAATGTGCCACATTCGTGCCAAATTTGAAGCTTTCGAACATTCGCTGAACAAATTCGCTCAACACTAATGCTGATGACACCCAATTATACACCTCTTCTCCAGACATTACCCCTGCATTATTACAAAATACCAGTGATTGTCTTTCTGCTGTCTCTAATACTATGTCCTCCCTCTATCTAAGATTGAATCTGACAAAAACTGAACTACTCGTATTTCCTCCATCTACTAACTTACCTGTGCCCGATATTGCCACTTCCGTTTGTGGCTCCACCATTACTCCCCGGCAACAAGCCCGTTGTCTTGGAGTCATACTCAATTCAGATCTTTCCTTCACTCCTCACATCAAATCACTCACTCGTTCATGTCATCTACACCTCAAAAACATCTCTAGAATCAGAACTTTTCTTAACTTTGACTCGCCAAAACTCTTACTATTGCTCTTATTCATTCTCGTCTGGACTATTGCAACTCTTTACTAATCGGGCTCCCTCTTTCTAAACTTTCCCCTCTCCAATCCATCCTGAATGAAGCAGCCAGGATCATACTCCTCTCCAACCGATACACCAATACCTTTCCCCTGTGCCAGCCATTGCACTGGTTGCCCATCCAATACAGAGTTCAATATAAACTTATCACTCTTACCCACAAAGTTCTACACGATTCAACACCACTCTACATCTCCTCCCTCATCTCAGTCTACCACCCTTCCCGTGCCCTTCATTCTGCTAATGACTTAAAGCTAAAATCCTCCTTAATCCGAACCTCCCACTCCCGTCTCCAAGATTTCTCACGTGCTGCGCCAATTCTTTGGAATGAACTACCCAGGACAATTCAATTAATTCCCAATACCCACAGCTTTAAGCATGCCCTAAAAACTCATTTCTTTAGACTGGCCTATTGCCTTAACACACTTGTCTAAATGTCACAGTTTGGCACATATCAAATTTTCTTCAAAATCATGTTCACACCACCCATGCACTGATTGGACTTTGTCTGTACTGTACAAATACTGGCTGGCGACCAGTTAATGTATTGCTATGTACTTACCGTATTTAGCATATTATGGCTGTAGTATACAATATTTGTACACTTTACCTTTTGTGTCCCCCCCCCCCCATTTCCTCATAGACTGTAAGCTTGCGAGCAGTGTCCTCACTCCTTTTAATATCTGAGTTATGCTTATTTTATAATGTCTTTCTGTCTGTTCAAACCCCCCCCCCCTAAAATTGTAAAGTGCTGCAGAATATGTTGGCGCTATAAAAATAAAAATTATTATTATTGTATATTATTATTACACTCACATGGCAGAGACTGTGGTCCACTTCTGGAATTGTTATTGTGCTACAATATGTACTCCACTGTCAACAGCAGCAATTATGGACAGGGACAATACATGTCCAACTGAGTCAATATTTTGAACTGAGACAATACACTAGCTAGTGTAAGAAGGCCAGGCGGTGACAAATCCATGGTTGGTCACTAGATTTGGTTCCAACATCAGGCGGCACTTATGCACGTCCTTCATCTTCTCCTCATCCTCCTCAATGGACAATCCCCCATCCACAACAGCATCATCGCAGAACATTGTACCATGCCGTGCCGGCTCTCCAACAACTACAACTGGTCAACTTAGTAAGTGACAATGCCATGTGATATATCTTGACTTTATAAAAGCATTTGATGCTGTACCACACAAAAGCCTTGCCAGACATTTTCAGAAGCAGGGTCTAGAAGACACTATATGCACATGGGTTAAAAACTGGTTAAGGGACAGAAAGCAAAGAGCCATTGCAAATGGTACATTCTTTAAATGGGCTAAAGTCTGGGGACCACAAGGGTCAGTGTTACGCATATTTTTAATGTAAAATGTAGTTCCTCGACACCAGGAACATTTATGCAGTCCCACGTAAGGATACTCACATCACTATGTTTTACTGTAGGTATCATCCATTTACAGAAATTAACTTAGAACAATGCGTGGTGCCTACAGTGAAACATGGTGGGGACAGTGTCCCTATGTATGGCTGCATGACTGCTGCTGGTGTTGGGGAGCTATATTTCATTGATGGTATCATGAATTCACAGATGTACTACTCTATATTGAAAGAGCCCTTGGTAAATTGGCACTTCTCCTACATTACAATGGTCCAAAACATACATCTATTGCATTTCTGAAGAAGAACAGAGTGAAAGTGATTCAGTGGCCAAGTATGTCTCCTGATGTGAACCTCAACGAACACCTATGCGGAATTCTGAATAGACATGTTAAGCATCACTCTCCATTCAGCATCCAGGCTCTAAAAGAGGTTGTTCTTGAAGAATGGAAAAAGATAGATGTTGTAAAATGCCACCAACTTGTTCATTCCATGCCTAGAAGACTTGGTACTGTCCTTTAAAAATCATGGAGGTCATACAAAATACTAAACGTAGTAGTTTTTGACGTCGGGGGTATTCATTTTTGGATCAACTAATTTGAGTAAAACTTTCATATTATGGGTCTAAAAATGTTCTATGAAACTTAGTCTTGTCAAAATTTTGGAAATTGTTCTTGTATTCAGTGAGATATTGATTAAAATCTTACTTTATAAGGGATATACTTATTTATACTGAGTACTGTAAATGGTCCAACCAAGTTTGACTTGGACCACAGGCCCAGGCAGGTGATTTCCACTAGTACGTCTCTAGACAGGATATTTCAGTCATTCTCATGGATTTACAGGCAGGGAGAGAATGTTCTGCCTCTTCACAAAAAATTGATAATTTTTGGACCATTTTAGAATTTTCAAAAGCATAAAAAGTCTGTCAGTTCAGTGTTAAAAAGGTAGTCTGTTACCTTCGATGGCCTGGTTACCCATAGACTAATATATGTAGGGCATTCACTTTGATATTACTAAGGCTGTTTGCTTTAAACAGCTTGAAAGTGGTTGAATATAGTCTAGGAGATGTCCAAGTTGTTGCACAGCTTCTGGATACCCACAGTTGTGGTGGAAACTTCACAGATCAGATTACATGGGATAACAAGCTTTTACTTCTCAGAACATGAGGTAAAGGAAAAAACGACTTTTTTCTTTTTACAATACAGTAAACAAGGAAACTTTACACAACATCGTCATCTACTGTCAGATCAGCATAAGTCCTCCTTCACACAAACAATGAAGTCCACAACTGTTGTGTATACCAACACCCTTTCTCAATAGTAAGGACTTATTCTGTCAAACCCAATTTCTTCATTAGTCTCTGATGTTTTTCAGCATTCAATGCCTTTGTGAAAATGTCTGCTGTCATATCTTCAGTTGGACAATATTCGAATTTCAGGATTCCTCTTTCCTGATGGTCCCTCAAGAAATGATACTTCACATTAATGTGCTTGGTTCTTGGGTTAACTCTTTCCATCTGAGCAAGAACAAGACATCCCTGATTGTCCTCATTTATTTTTGTTGGTTCCAACTGAGCTTGTCCTAGGTCTGTTAGCAATTGTAGAACTTCTTGACTCGCATGTGCTGCTGCAACATATTCTGCTTCTGTTGACGACAGCGTTACTATTGATTGTTTTTCTCTAGTCCAACTAATTGGTCCACCTGAGAGAAAGAAAAGATAGCCACTGGTAGATTTTCTGTCAGTTGGATCTCCAGCCCAATCTACATCAACGTATCCAGTTAAAATGTATTTATCACTTGTAGGCAGTTTCAGTTTAACCTTGCTGGTTCTTTTCAAGTAATGTATTACTCTCTTCACAGCATTCCAATCTGCTTTATTTGGCTTGGACACTTTTCTACTTAGAATTCCTACTGCTGCTGCAATGTCTGGCCTTGTAACAGTCGCTAGATACAGTAATTTTCCTATCACCATTCTGTACTCTTCATTATTTTGTAACACATTTTTCTCACTACTCATCTCTTTAAGATAATTAGTTTCCATTGGAGACATTGCTGGTTTTGCATCCTTCAATCCAAATGTTTCGGCTATGTCTTGAATCATGTGATTTTGATTAAGTAGGAAACTTGCATCTTCTTCTCTTTATATCTGTATTCCTAAGTACTGTTTCACAATTCCCAAGTCTTTGATCTTGAAATGTTGATTCAGGATTTTTAGTATGTCTTCTTTATCTCTTTCTTTTTCAAAACAAACTAAAATGTCATCTACATATATGAGTACATAGATCCATCTGTCCATTAGTTTATTTGTGTACAGGCAAGGATCAGCTTTGCTTCTTTTAAATTTTTCATTTATGAGCACCTCCGTGATTTTATCATTCCACGCTTTAGCAGCTTGTTTTAAACCGTATATACTTTTCTGTAATTTGCAAACCATGTTTGGGTTACTTTCATCTTTGAATCCTGAAGGTTATTCCATTTAAATATCTTCTGTTAAACTTAAATTCAAAAATGCTGTCTTTACATCCAGATGTTTCAGTTCCATTTGTTTCATTGCTGCAACTGCAAACAAAGTTCTTATTGTAGTATGTTTGACAACTGGAGCAAATGTTTCATCATAGTCTTCTCCATATTTTTGAGAATAACCTTTAGCTGTGAGTCTTGCGCGCTATCATTCAGCTTTGCCATCTGTTTGGTACTTTACTTTAAAAACCCAATTACATCCTATAGCTTTTCTTCCTTCTGGTAATTCTGTTAGTGTCCATGTTTTTGAGTCATGCATGGATTTTATTTCTATTTCTGTTGCCTCTATCCATTTATTGGCTTCTTCTTCAGGAAGTCGAGATATGTCTTCCCAAGAGGTAGGCTCATAAATTTTACTTGTACTTGCCTTGTATGAAAGGCATATTTGTGGTTTTCCTTTGTTTTCTCTTATTGAACGTCTTGGTTCTGTGTCTGTTTGTAGTTGTTTCTCTTCACTTTCAGTATTCTGTTTTGTATTAATTTCAACTTCTTTTTCATCAGATATTCCTTCAGCTATATCATTGCTGTTTTTCTCATTTTTTGTTTCCAGTGAAATCATAGTGTCTTCATTTAGATCCTCAATGAATATTACACTGTTACTCACCATAACTCTGTCTCTTTTGGGATCTAGGATTCTATATCCTTTGCAATTTTCACTATATCCAACAAATATTCCTTACTGTTGAGAAAGTGTGTTGGTATATGCAACAGTTGTGGACTTCTTTGATATTCATCTATGAGTCTGGTCTTCACAAACTCTAATGTAATGTCTGTTTTAGGTCTTGTCTCTAGTGCATTTATCAAAGCAGTATATGAATCTGGTAAACTACACAATAATATAGCTGCTACATGGCTTTCCTTAATATCTTCACCAATTGATCTCAGCTGTGATATCACTTCCATAATAGAGAATATATGGTTCTGCATGTCATTGTCTGCAGTTAGTCTCATACTGTAAAGCTTTCTTAGCAAAAATAACTTGTGATTTAAGTTGGGTCTTTCATGTAGCGTTTTTAGTGCTTCCCACATTCCCTTTGCTGTATCCTCATTCCTTACGTGGATTAATTGAGCATCATCCATTAATAGGCTTATGGTAGCTCTTGCTTGTCTATTTTTCTTATCCCATGTCTGATTATCCTCATCAGGTCTATCTGTAGTGATTACTTTCCATAAATCATCTTTAGACAATAATATTTCTACTTTGAACTTCCATAACTGATAATTCTCATTATTCAGCTTAGCTACTGTGAGTTTTAGCTCTGTGATACTTGTCATCTTTAACTTGTCTTACTTGTTTGGAGAGAATTGTACTGAAGAATTCTTCTGCATTCACCAGGGTCTTGCTGAGAGTTATGGTGTCCTGGGAGTCTGGGGTCCTCGGTGCCTGGGCCCATAACCTGTTGCACAGTTTCTGGATACCCACAGTTGCGGTAGAAACTTCACAGAGCAGATTACATGGGATAACAAGCTTTTACTTCTCAGAACTTGAGGTAAAGGAAAAAACACACAGTCACACAGTACTGCACCAGGAAGTAAGAACAAAACAGAAAATACAAGAGAGACTTTTTTTCTTTTTACAATACAGTAAACAAGGAAACTTTACACAGCATCGCCATTTACTGTCAGATCAGCATAAAGTCCTCCTTCACACAAACAAAGAAGCCAACAACTGTTGCATATACCAACACAAGTGTCATATAGATCTTTTCAGGGTAATTGTAGGCACTTTTGATCTGCGCCAAATCAATTCTCTGCAAATTTAATTTCCTGGCGAAATTCGGAAAAGCTGACCAATTTGAATTTTAAAAGATTTGCCCATATTTAATAAGGACAAGTTTGATTAGCAGACAAAAAGAAAAAAAAACTAATATAAAATATAACTTTTAATGGATATTTTAAAAGACCAAACAGTAAATATGTGAATGGACAAAGACCATAAAAATTGTCAGTGCAAACAGGATGAGTGTAAGCGGTAAATACCAGTTATGTCATTCAGGCTAGCCCTAAATATCCCTCAAAAGATTGAGATCCTGCCCGACAGCAGACGTTTATCACCCTAGCAAGACGGTTTGGTGTCCCCGCTCCACGTCGGCTTTCCCTTGGTTGCCCTATTGCATCCTTGCACCAAACACACAGAAAAATAAAAATAGGATCAAAATCTATGATCCTTTGCTGTGGTACCGCCTAGGCCACAGACAGGCCCTTAAACAGAGCTAACCAAAATTTTATAGATTTCAGTCTCTCTTAAAGTCAATAGAGGGATAATTCATGTTACAATATCTCAATGAATAGATCACAAAGCAATAATCTTAAGACAAACAAGAGACTTAGTGCATATTCAGAGAGAGCAATGGACTTATCTGTGGTAAGTAGTGGAATGCTTCCAAGTAGTAACCAGATAGTCCCATTCCAGATATTTGCTCTGTAGGTTGCACCAGTGCAAAAGAAAAAGTCCCAGTACTATGGCACAAAGAGGGCCAATAGCTATCCCAACGCGTTTCACCCTCTCCTCATTCAGGGCTCATCAGGGATCAAATCAGGAGACAAGCCATAATAGGAGCATGGGAAGTAATAATGTACTTGCCGCGGACCATCAGAGTCAATTACCCTCACTCTGTTTGCACTGACACTTTTTATGGTATTTGTCCATTCACATATTTACTGTTTGGTCTTTTAAAATATCCTTTAAAAGTTATATTTTATATTAGGTTTTTTTTTCTTTTTGTCTGCTTCAGGTTTGATTAGGCAGAAAGCACTATAACTATATGTATGGTATATATATATATATCAGTGAAGTAACTGGCTACCTGACTTATGATTTGTCTTGCTGTTTTGTGTTTGCGCAATTATATAGAAAAGTTGTGTTTTGATGCTAAGAATCCAGCCACCTAACATTGCTATCCACACCCCTTGTAAATAATAGAGAGCCAGGTAAACTTGTTAAGGAGTATGTGCTGTTTAACCTTTTGATTGATTGCAGGCAATAGCACGTAATGGTGTATGATGCCAGTGGCTATGCAGACTGGCTGAAGTCACAGATCTGATGTGCAGAGACCCAGTGGTGTAACTAAAGTCCGATGGGCACGGTGCAAGATTTGGACCTGGGCCCCCAAAGTCCCCTCCCCCTGCATGTTGGTCAGATGTATGGGCTCTCACAGCATTCTAAATCCTATAAAGACTTGCAGGTTGCATCTCCTCCCGCATTATGTAGTAATGTCCACCATCTTGGACTCTTCCAGGTATATATGTCCCCATCCTGGGCCCATCCTAGTATATATTTCCCCTACCCTGATATACTGTATATGTCCCTCATCCTGGCGTCATCCTGGTATATATGTTCCCCATCCTGGTATATTTGTTCCCCTTCCGGGCCCCATACTGGTATATATCCCCCATCCTGGTATATACAGTATATCTCCTGTCCCCAAAACACATTTTACTCAGCTTTGCAGCCACTTTTCCACAGTGGAAAAGGAAAAAGAGGTATGTGCAAACTGATATAAATATTTAATAACACATAAGCCAAGGACAAACATTAAAAGTATTTAAAAACGTATAAAATTTCTAGACAAAAAGCCAATAATAAGGCTTATGTCATCCCTATCTGTTACTGCTATAAATAGGAAAACATTGGTGGTTTTTTTCCCCTGATGAAGCCACAACCCTAGTGGTGATACATGTGGGGTTTTCACACCTTCCTGTTTAATCCATTACTTTATAGGCTGTCGCGATAGAAAAAATATGTTGTTATTTGGCTCATTTACCAATCTTTTGACTGTGCTGGTAGTATGTTATTTATTATTGTTTCTTGACATTTTAATATTTGGCTTGTACTCTGCAACTATGCCATCGAGATATGCAATGTAATATAATTTCAGTGCGTGATATATTTTCTCTCATATTTGCTGGCTGGTCATATATTCTTTATATTATTTCTGACAGTGTTCTCCCATTTAAAGCAGTAATGGGTAGGGATGACAAAAGCCTTATTGTTGGCTTTTTGGTCTAGAACTTTCATCGATATGTTTTTAAATGCTTTTGATGTTTATCCTTGGCTTATGTGTTAATAAATGTTTATATCAGTAGGTGATCGCCTGTTTGCCCATACCTCTTTTTTCTTTATACTGCATTATGTACTTCCATTGGAATGTTCAGGTTTGATCCCTTCTTATTTAATGTGATGCCCTTCTTGTTTTTCTAGTTTTCCACTTTTCCATAATGTGGCGAGTTTAACATGCTCAAACTGGTGAAAAGTCCTTTTTAACTGGACGATTTTGTAATAGTAAACTGGATATTTACAGCTTTCTATACTGATAATATTGAATATCAATTTCCCTCTATCATTTTATGCCATCTGTGAAACTTGAGTATTAGCCGCTAAAGTTGTCCATTCATCTTTGATATCTGTCGCCTGAATGCCCATTTATCCGATACTTTATTTCTTCCCTCTTTCCCATACATAGGAACTCTTAGTTTGGATTAGCGTGCATGTTATTTTAATGAGAAAAGGGAAATAACAAATAAGCCAATCCCCAACACTTGAAACAGATCAGGCACTGAAATTCAACATGCCCGATCCTTCATTCCTAGGGGAGAGATTGAAAGCTCTTATATATATAAATCAGTTAGCAAGTCCCACAGAAATTACTGTGTTCAGCTGACTATTTTCTATTTTGTTAGGGCCCAATGGAACTCTAGTCCTCAAAGAACATTATATAAATAACTATACTAATTCATAAACCATCCGATGTGTAATGTCATACATGAAGAAATATGTGCAACTATCCTGGCTATTTACCTTGCACACAACCCTAACTATTGAGGCTATCTAGACATACATTTAGGTTATACTGTGAATTATTTATTTATGGTATTATATAAAAATAATAATGCATTACAATGCTTACGAAGTAGTGTTGGCATATACAACAGATTACGACTTATTATAAGTGTAAGGAGGACTTTATATTAACCAGACAGCAGATGGCGATAGTGTGTAAAGTTATATGCTTGCTGTAATGGGGGAGGAAAGCTCTCAATTGTTGGTTGTTTTTACTTCCTGTGTTTTTCTTTTTTTCCTGAATGTGTTATGTTAGCAGCACACGGACTGTGTGACACTGAATTGTATCTCATGTTTAGCCAGTATGAAGTAAATACTGTTTACTCAAGATATCTTGCTGATTGAAGCTCTCGTAAGTACAGTGGTGACTGTAAGAAGATGCACTCTGCGACAGGTTATGGGCCCAGGCCGGAACCCAGACACTAAAGCCCAGACACTACAGGCCCGCACTACAAGAGGATCCTGGTTTATAACCCAAGATAACGGAGCACACAGATAAGCTCTGTAAACAGAAGGAAATAAATCCAGATACAGAGTGACAAAGGAATTCATGATTCCAGGAGCTGGATATAATTACAGAGAATTCAACACAGGCAGGACATACAGGAACTATCAGCAAGAAAAAACAGGAGAATATCTTCAGTACTACTCTCTAAACAAGTAAGACTATATAAAGATGATGAGTAACACAGAACTGAAATTCACAGTAGCTAAACTGAATAGTGAAAATTATCAGTTATGAAAATTCAAAGTAGAGATGTTGTTATATAAGGATGATTTATGGGAAGTAATTGTTACAGAAAGACCAGATCAAGATAATCAGACATGGGATAAGAAAAATAGACAAGCAAGAGCCACCATTAGCTTATTAGTGAATGATGCTCAATTAATACATATGCATAATACCTATGCAACGGGTGATTAACTCACATATTATCCCATTCATGGGAAAAGAGGGGATTTTTCACCATATTATAATATATATGAACCTATAAGAAAGATGGTGCACCCCAGAGAATACAATTTAGTACAAAAAGATGAATTAAAAGGTATATATTACAAAAGTATAAAAAGAAGGTCAATAGATATGAAGTGAGAAACACATGAAAAAGAGGATCACAGAGGGACATAGGGGCTCAATAAGCACTGCATAAGGAGTCCTCTATATAAATCAACACAAAAAATAGCAGTATTCACAGTTAGAGGCACAAACGTGCATGGACTCATAAGGCAGTGCCACTGCCATACGCATAATTACCAGTATCAATCTAACAAACAGTGTATAGGTATATCTATGCGCTCACTGTTGAGTATAAGTCAGGCTTACCCATATATGTCCCGCTGTGATCACACCCCGACACGCGTTTCGCGTGGTGGGCTTCCTCGGGGGGCGGTGTCAATTAATACATATAAGAAATGAAGAAACAGCTAAAGGAATGTGGGAAAAATTAAGAAAACTGTATGAAAGACCTAGCTTGAATCACAAGTTATTTTTATTAAGAAAGCTTTACAGTATGAGATTGAGTGCAAATGACGACATGCAGAAGCACATATTCTCAATGATGGAAGTGATATCACAGCTAAGATCTATTGGTGAAGACATTAAAGATAGTCATGTAGCAGCTATATTATTGTGCAGTTTACCAGATTCGTATACAGCCTTGATAAATGCCCTTGAGACGAGACAAGAAACTGACATTACATTAGATTTTGTGAAAACAAGACTAATAGATGAATATCAGAGCAGAAAAGAACAAAGAAATGATTATTCTACTGAAAAGGACAGTGAAAACGCTCTTAAAGCTACAGAATTTAAAAAACCCTATAATAAAGAGACAAGAGAATGCTTCAGATGTAAGAAAAAAGGTCATTTAAAGAAAGACTGTACCATATGGAAAGCAGAACAACAAAAATTACAACATAAAAAGCATACACAGAAAGTAAAAAACACAATTTCTGATTCATGTGAGAATAATTGGAATGGCACATTTAAAGTAACAGACAAGAAATCATCACTTGGTTGGTTTATTGATTCAGGAGCAACGAGTCATGTGACAAGAATTTCTTTACTGATCTTGATTTAGATAAGAAAGAAGCCATTTATCTTTCAGATGGAAGCAAAAATAACCGCAGAAGGTATCGGACAAGGTATGCTAAATTGTTCAACCAAGTTCGGACAAGATTCAAAGATACTTGTACAGGATGTGTTGTATGTTCCAAAATTGGAAGGCGGATTATTATCTGTGAAACGTTTAACAGCAAAAGGACTTACAGTAAAATTCAAAGACAATGAGTGTGCAATTATTGCAGGAAACAAGGTGATAACCAAAGTCAAGGCAGATGAACATTTATATCATTTTGACTCACCAAAGGAACAGATGAAGGTATGTACACATGATCACAAAAACTGTATTCACATGTGGAATAGACGTCTAGGACATAGACACCCTGACAGTATAAGGGAACTGCAGAGAAAAGAATTGACAAAAGATTTAAAGATATCAGATTGCTCAATTACCATAAGATGTGAATGTTCTATAAAATCCAAAGCCACAAGGATATCTATTCCAAAAGAAAGTGAGATGAAAAGCGAAAGACCACTTGATTTGGTGCATACTGACGTATGTGGACCCTTGAAAGTGACTACATCAGGAGGCAATAGATACATGTTGACTTTTATAGATGACTACTCAAGATACACAGTCACATACTTAATTAAGAACAAAAGTGAAGTTTTTGATAAACTTGTAGACTACGTAACAAGATCAAGTAACAAATTTCAAAGGAAGCCAAGTGTCATCAGAAGTGATAATGGAGGTGAATTTACAGGTCACAGAATAGAAGACTACTTAGGACAAAATGGAATAGAACACCAGAAAACTGTTCCATACACACCTGAACAAAATGGAGTAGCAGAAAGGAAAAACAGAACTCTAACAGAAATGATAAGATGTATGCTGACGGATTCCAAACTACCAGAGAAATATTGGGGTGAGGCAGCAATGACAGCTACATATCTACAGAACCGACTTTTTTCCAGAAAACTGACGAAAACTCCATATGAACTGTGGCAAGGTATGAAACCAAGTGTCAATCATTTAAAGGTTTTTGGATGTAAAGTTTTTATATTCATTCCAACAGAAAAACATTCCAAACTTCAAAACAGATCCATGGAAGGAATATTCGTTGGATATAGTGAAAATTGCAAAGGATATAGAATCCTAGATCCCAAAACAGACAGAGTTACGGTGAGTAACAGGGTGACATTCATTGAAGATTTAAATGAAGACATTATGATTTCAGTTGAAACAAAATATGAGAAAAACAATAGTGACATAACTGAAGAAATATCTGATAAGAAAGAAGTAGATATTAATGAAGAACAAAATACTGAAAGTGAAGAATCACAACTGCAAACAGACACAGAACCAAGACGTTCAATGAGAGAGAACAAAGGAAAACCACCAAAACGTGTCTCATACAAGACAAGCATAAGAAAAGTCTATGAGCCTACCTCTTGGGAAGACATATCTAAACTTCCTGAAGAAGAAGCTAATAAATAGATAGAAGCAACAGAAACAGAAATTAAATCCATGCATGATTCAAATACATGGACACTAACAGATTTGCCAGAAGGAAGAAAAGCCATAGGATGTAAATGGATTTTTAAAGTAAAATACCAAACAGATGGCACAGCTGAAAGATACCGAGCAAGACTCGTAGCTAAAGGGTATTCTCAAAAATATGGAGAAGACTATGATGAGACATTTGCTCCAGTTGTCAAACACACTACAATAAGAACTTTACTTACAGTTGCAGCAATGAAACAGATGGAACTGAGACATCTGGATGTAAAGACAGCTTTTCTGAATGGAGATTTAACAGAAGACATTTACATGGAACAACCTCCAGGATTCAAAGATGAAAGAAATCCAAACAGAGTTTGCAAACTACAGAAAAGCATATATGGTTTAAAGCAAGCAGCTAAAGCGTGGAATGACAAAATCACAGAAGTACTTACAAATGAAAAATTTCAAAGAAGCAAAGCTGATCCATGCTTGTACACAAAAAGGCTGATTAATAGATGGGTTTATGTACTCATATATGTAGACGACATTTTGATTTGTTTTAAACAAGAAAGGGATAAAGAAAACATTCTAAAAATCCTGAAGCAACATTTTCACATCAAAGACTTGGGAAATGTGAAACAGTACCTAGGAATACAGGTAGAAAGAGAAGAAGACGGAAGTTTCCTACTGAATCAAAATCACATGATTCAAGACATAACAGAAAAATTTGGATTAAAGGATGCAAAAACAGTAAAGTCTCCAATGGAAACTAATTATCTCAAAGAGATGAACAGTGAAAAAATATGCTACCAAATATTGAAGAATACAGAACAGCAATAGGAAAACTACTGTATCTAGCGACCGTTACAAGACCAGACATCGCAGCAGCAGTAGGAATCCTGAGTAGAAAGGTATCAAAACCAAATAAAGCTGATTGGAATGCCGTGAAGAGAGTAATGCGTTATTTGAAAGGAACTAGCAATGTTAAGCTGAAATTACCCACAAGTGATAATTGCATTTTAACAGGATATGTTGATGCAGATTGGGCTGGAGATCCAACTGACAGAAGATCTACCAGTGGACATATTTTTTTTCTCTCAGGTGGACCAATAAGTTGGACAAGTAAGAAACAATCAATTGTGACACTGTCTTCAACAGAAGCAGAATACGTTGCCGCAGCACATTCGAGTCAAGAAGTACTGTGGTTAAGACAATTGTTGACAGAATTAGGACAACCACAGTTGGAACCAACAAAACTGAAAGAGGACAATCAAGGATGTCTTGTTCTTGCTCAGATGGAAAGAGTCAATCCAAGAACCAAGCATATTGATGTGAAATATCATTTCTTGAGAGATCATCAGGAACAAGGAGTCTTGAAGTTAGAGTATTGTCCTACTGAAGAAATGACAGCAGACATCTTCACGAAGGCGTTGAATGTTGATAAACACCAGAGACTAATAAAAAAGTTGGGTTTGATTGAATAAGTCTTTACTGTTGAGAAAGGGTGTTGGCATATACAACAGTATAGGACTTATTATAAGTGCAAGGAGGACTTTATACTAACCAGACAGCAGATGGCGATAGTGTGTAAAGTTATATGCTTGCTGTAATGGGGGGAGGAAGGCTCTCAATTGTTGGTTGTTTTTACTTCCTGTGTTTTTCTTTTTTTCCTGAATGTGTTATGTCAGCAGCACACGGACTGTGTGACACTGAATTGTATCTCATGTTTAACCAGTATGAAGTAAATACTGTTTACTCAAGATATCTTGCTGATTGAAGCTCTCGTAAGTACAGTGGTGACTGTAAGAAGATGCACTCTGCGACAAGTAGTACCATAGAAAGCATAAATAGTGAGGAGCGTATAAAAGAAAATCAACAAACTTTACACATGTAGCACAGAGGTACTACCAATATAAGTGCATGAGACTGAAATACAATACTCTAATAACAGTGCCATACAGTGGTCTATGGGC
Organism: Phyllobates terribilis; assembly: GCF_046119375.1. Lineage (NCBI taxonomy): Eukaryota > Metazoa > Chordata > Amphibia > Anura > Dendrobatidae > Phyllobates > Phyllobates terribilis. The sequence goes on from NW_027362764.1 coordinate 630,783,074, forward strand.
AAAGATTCCAAATAACCAGTACCAAAAGTATTAAATAACATAGCAGCCACATTATAGGTTGAAACCTGTTAGTGAGTACATAAAAGAACAATATATAATATGGGTTTGGCACTAGCCTAGATGGTTGCTCTATTTCTACACAACTCCAAAGTAGGTTCCTATTATGTAGTGAGAGGCTGCAGCTTTCCTTACATGGACCGGTGAATCTGGTATAACTTTATATTAGAAAAAAACTCTGAGGTCGATTCATTATTACTTTTGGACATTTTTTGTCGATTTTTGTATGTATTTGTGCCTGTTTTTGTTTTCAGCATATTCATTTTTTCATTTGGAACTTTTTAAAGTCACTTTTTGATTTGTTGGTTTGTTTTTTTAAAGTTCGCCATTGTAATTCAGGTTTAAGCTTTGAAGATATTTCTGCCAGATTCATCATTGTTACTTTTTTTGTATTATTTTTGCGACATCTTGCAAAATATGTGATTCTTTACACTGATAAAGGTGGAAAAAAAGGTTAAAGGGAATCTGGCCAAGGGAGCCTGATTCCAAGGATGTGTCATTTACTAGGCTGTGTGTTGTAATTTCAATACAATCAGTGTTTTCTCAGCAAGAGATTATCGCTGCAGGACTAGGTCTCATGTGCACAACAGTCCAGCTTATCGATGTAACCTCGCCCCCACCACTGATTGGTTGCTTCTTGACAATGCACACTGTACACATGAAAGTGCCATTCTGTGATATGGTTGGGATTAAACAAAGCTCAGCATTCTGACCACAGCTATATCTGCAACAGATAAAACAGGGATTCTATCAAAACTACACCAAGCAGCCCAGTAAGTGATACATCCCTGGAATCAGGCTCTCTTCCTCTAGATTATGCTGCTCTACGATTACATAGCAAAAATCTGCTGACAGATTCCCTTTAAAGAAAGAAATAAAGAGAATTTTTAATTCAGTGCAATATTCATAAACTGTGTAAACTCATCTCATCTTGATGATCTTGATGAATTTCCAATTAACACCATTAGCCAAAAAAGAGTGACTTAAAAAAAAACACACAAAGTAATCAGGGCCTTTTATTTAGAAGTGTTGCCAAATTCCAGGATATTAAATACACTCCTCAAAAAAATAAAGAGAAAACTTAAACAACAGAATATAACTCCAAGTAAATCAAACTTCTGTGAAATCAAACTGTCCACTTAGGAAGCAACACTGATTGACAATCAATTTCACATGCTGTTGTGCAAATGAAATAAACAATAGGTGGAAATTATTGGCAATTATCAAGACGCCCTCAATAAAGGAGTGGTTCTGCAGGTGGGGACCACAGACCACATCTCAGTACCAGTGCTTTCTGGCTGATGTTTTGATCACTTTTGAATGTTGGTTGTGCTTTCACACTCGTGGTAGCAGGAGACGGACTCTACAACCCACAGAAGATGCTCAGGTATTGCAGCTCATCCAGGATGGCACATCAATGATAGCCGTGGCAAGAAGGTTTGCTGTGTCTGTCAGCGTAGTGTCCAGAGGCTGGAGGCGCTACCAGGAGACAGGCCAGTACACCAGGAGACGTGGAGGGGGCTGTAGGAGGGTAACAACCCAGCAGCAGGACCGCTACCTCCGCCTTTGTGCAAGGAGGAACAGGAGGAACACTGCCAGAGCCCTGCAAAATGACCTCCAGCAGGCCACAAATGTGCATGTGTCTGCACAAATGGTTAGAAACCGACTGCATGAGGGTGGTATGAGGGCCCGACGTCCACAGATGGGGGTTGTGCTCACAGCCCAACACTGTGCAGGACACTTGGCATTTGCCACAGAACACCAGGATTGGCAAAGTTGCCACTGGCGCCCTGTGCTCTCCACAGATGAAAGCAGGTTCACACTGGAGACGCCATGGAGAGCGATCTGCTGCCTGCAACATCCTTCAGCACGTCCGGTTTGGCATTGGGTCAGTAATGGTGTGGGGTGGCATTTCTTTGGTGGGCCGCACAGCCCTCTATGCCATGTGCTCTCCAGAGGTAGCCTGACTGCAATTAGGTACCGAGATGAGATCCTCAGACCCCTTGTGAGACCATATGCTGGTGCGGTTGGCCCTGGGTTCCTCCTAATGCAGGACAATGCCAGACCTCATGTGGCTGGAGTGTGTCAGCAGTTCCTACAAGATGAAGGCATTGAAGCTATGGACTGGCCCACCCATTCCCCAGACCTGAATCCGATTAAGCACATCTGGGATATTATGTCTCGCTCCATCCACCAACGTCACGTTGCACCACAGACTGTCTAGGAGTTGGCAGATGCTTTAGTCCAGGTCTGGGAGGAGATCCCACAGGAGACCATCCGCAACCTCATCAGGAGCATGCCCAGGCGTTGTAGGGAGGTCATACAGGCACGTGGAGGCCACACACAATACTGGGCCTAATTTTGACTTGTTTTAAGGACATTACATCAAAGTTGGATCAGCCTGTAGTGTGTTTTTCCACTTTAATTTTGGGTGTGACTCCAAATCCAGGCCTCCATTGGTTAATAAATTTGATTTCCATTGATGATTTTTGTGTGATTTTGTTGTCAGCACATTCAACTTTGTACAGAACAAAGTATTCAATGAGAATATTTCATTCATTCAGATCTAGGATGTGTTATTTCAGTGTTCCCTTTATTTTTTAGAGCAGTGCACATTCCAGTGATACATTTTCCTTTTCACAAAAACAAATTTTTCTAAGATTTCTTCACCTTGACCAAAACATAGACAAAGTAATACTGTCATACAGTACTAAAAAAATGCTGAACTATTGTGTACATAGAAATTCATAGATTCCATTTAACCAATACTGCTTGTCCAGTGTTAAAAAATCAGTTGTAATGACCAGCACAATACTGAAAAGTCTGAATAGTGACCAGACCAAGCATTTACAATTACACTTTCATTTTTGGACCGATCATTTTATACAAGTCATGCTCAGTAACTTAGAAATCTTTCTAATTTGCATGCAAATTTGACTGTTCTTTCTGAAGGAAACTATTAGCATTACACTGGTTATAAGTGCCTGAATCTCTTCAGGGTGCCATAAATTTTATTAAAATGAACCACCACTTAAAGTAATAATTTCATCAGTCACATGAATATAAAGGTCATTTTTAATGGTGTGAAACTAAAGTGTCTCCTATAAATTCCCATGGGATGAAAACTTTAGAACGTGAAAACTCTGCAATTCTTTCATTTTGCTAAAGGCTAACAAGAACACACACATCTGAAATAAATGCAGAGAGAGAGAGCAGCAGCTTTACCTCTGAAGTGTAGACATTACTAGACATTTACTTCAATTCTACATTATTTGATTTGGTCTCTATTCCGCCTCATTGAAAACCCATTTGTAAATGGTGAATCTAGAGGATTATAACTTGGGTAGGAATGGACTTGGACACGCTGTAATGTACTCAAGCCAATTTTTACTATTACACATTGTTATTTTTACAGCAAGCAGGGTTAGCAAAATACTCTTACATTTTTTCTGGACAACTAGGCCAAAAATCATACACAGCCCCAATTTTTATAGATAACAACCCCCCCCCCCTTTTAAAAATCATGCCTCCATGTCACACCCTCAACATAATGCATATGAATAACACACAAAAATATACAGTATACAGTGTTAGGATGATAGGTTAATTGTGAAGTTGTGCCTAATGTTGTGAATGCAGCTCTGGATGTGACTGGAGTATAGACATGATGTAACAGCAGAATATGGACTGCAGCTCTGGATGTGACTGGAGTATGGACATGATGTAACAGCAGAATATGGACTGCGGCTCTGGCGATTACAGTATTTGTATTGGGCATGTGTGGCGCCCCTGAGGGTTTGGTTGCCACAGAGGTATTGCATCTCACCCAGAGGTGTGGTATCTCACTCTCAGGTAAGGAAGGAGTATGGCTCAGGACCCTAACACCTGCATTCACTACACCACATTTCCGGGGGACAAGGCGAGATTGCTCCTACGGGAGAGCACAGTCCCTGGTCCCTGGCTGGAGTGGGGAGGAACCACTTAGAGAGGGGGAACTATGTAGTGGATGGGGTGAAGGACGTAGATCCTAGGAGCACATGTGTAGGAGGTATAAAAACTAGACACCATCTTAGTGTTCAGAGAGTTCTGTCAGAAGTGACAGGAGCAGAGGCTCTGCATGAGCTCTGCTCCGGAGGTGTGCCGAGCACTGAGGCCCAAGTCTGGGGAGAGAAGGAGAGGGAGCAGGACGGCTCCAGGAATGAGGAGAGAAGGGACCCTAGGGGTTCGGGCCGTGCAGCAAGCCACCCGTACGCCCTCCGCTACTAGGAGGTAGGGGGGTCAGGCCAGAAGAAGGGAACCGGTCCCTCAACTTGCACAGAGCTACAAGGCCCAACTAGGAAACCGGAGGCTGCAGCATTTCAAGTACTGCAGGCCACAAGTCCACACCAGTACACTAAGAAGGTAGCCGCATAGGACCCAGGGGACGGAACACACGTCGCCCGCCAATGCCCGAGGACACCGGATAGAAGTGCCACTGGGTGTGAGGTGCAGGGAGCAGGCCAGAGAGAGGAGATACAGAAGGGGGTCCTGCAAAATACTCCGGAGTTACCTGAGGGTCGGTCGAGCCCCTCACTGCGTGAACACAGGACGCCGTGGGCCCCTACACTGGCCCTGTATCTGGAACTGCTACAATTGTGAGTAAAAGACCTGGGACTGCACTATCTGACTCCGTGTCATTACTGACTACCTGCACCATTACCACCATCATCCATACACGCTGCCCTGAAGCTCCACTCTTCCTGTGGGGAGTTACATCACCTTGCTGCACATACCACCAGCTTCAGCAGACTGCTCCGCAGCGGCGGTTCCCAATAACCGCATTCCACAGGTGGCGTAGTCGGACTATACATAACGTACACACATAGACTACCCTGGTTTGACCGCCCTGGGTCACGGACCGGGTCGCCGCCACGGTGACTACAACCCCCAGCATCTACAGGCCCAGCTCCGGGTACCCCACGGCCCAGGGGGCGCGTCACATGTCAGTACAGACACACAGTCACAGATGGTGCTTTTTTCTCCCAGACACTACAGGTGGCAGAAAAAAAACACCTGTTGGCAGACCGGATAAGCAACGTTATGAGATAGTAAATACACACAATGCAATGTAAGCTGTAACTCATGAACAGTAAATAATAAGTGACACAAAGTATTTACAAAGTTACACAACTTTACATACTGGATCAAATTGAATATCAGAAAAGCAGCAGAGTAATTTTACACAGGTCAGAGCTTGGAAGTTAAAGGGAATATGTCAGTAAGATAAAGCCCCTACACCGCGTACATGAGCACAGGCTTGGACTGGCCCACAGGAGAACAGGAGGATCCTTCGTTGGGCCCCCATGCAGGGATGGGTTCTCCACGCCTTTTATACGAGAAGTAATTGGCACAATACATTTTTCAATATGTACAGAGAAGGGAATCATCTAAACATTCATTTAACAAACTACCCCATTTATTATTACATAGAAATATAGTCAAATTTGTGAGTGAGGGTAATGTGATATTTGCATGTAGCTGAACACTTGGCCACCAGACTCAATGTTACTGGTGGGCCCTTGGCACCCCAGTCCTACACTGAGAGCATATCAGCATTATTGGCGCCAAATTTAAACACTGCTCTGCTGATTGGTCGCGACCGCCAGCTGCGACAAATCTGCGATATTGTCGCCAAATTTAAACACCACTCTGCTGATTGGTCGCGACCGCCGGCCGCGACCAATCGTAGGTCTTTGACATGTAAATCCATCAAGGCAATTATATCTTCTACTAGATGGTGGCCCGATTCTAACGCATCGGGTATTCTAGAATATGTATGCGGCCGACCGGGCGCAATCAGCAGAGCGTTGTTTAAATTTGGCGCCAAAATCGCTGATTGGTTGCGGCCGGCAAACGCGACCAATCAGCAAAGCGGTGTTTAAATTTGGCGGCAATATCCGTGATTGGTCGCGGGTGGCGGCCGCGACCAATCAGCGAACTGTGTTAGTGAGGACCGGAGAGCTTGTTTAAATTTGGCCCTAAAATCGCTGATTAGTCGCGACCGCGACCAATCAGCAAAACTGTGTTTAAATTTGCCGCCAATATCGCTGATTGGTCGCGGCCGGCGGTCGCGACCAATCAGCAGAGCGGGGTTTAAATTTGGCACCAATAATGCTGATTGGTCGCGGCCGGCGACCGCGACCAATCAGCATTATTGGCGCCAAATCTGCGATATTGGCCAAATGTAAACAATGCTCTCCTGTTTGGTCGCGGTCGCTGGCCGCGACCAATCAGCATTATTGGCGCCAAATCTGCGATATTGGCGCCAAATTTAAACACCGCTCTGCTGATTGGTCGCGGCCGCCAGGCGCGACAAATCTGCGACATTGGCGGCAAATTTAAACAACGCTCTGCTGATTGGTCGCGGTTGCCGGCCGCGATCAATCAGCATTATTGGCGCCAAATTTAAACACTGCTCTGCTGATTGGTTGCGACCGCCATCCGCGACCAAACAGCATTATTGGCGCCAAATGTAAACACCGCTCTTCTGATTGGTCGCGGTCGCCGACCGCGACCGCTCTGCTGATTGGTCGCGGTCACCGGCCAAGACCAATCAGCATTATTGGCGCAAAATTTAAACACCCCTCTGCTGATTGGTTGCGACCGCCATCCGCGACCAATCAGCATTATTGGCGCCAAATTTAAACACTGCTCTGCTGATTGGTCGCGACCGCCAGCTGCGACAAATCTGCGATATTGGCGCCAAATTTAAACACCGCTCTGCTGATTGGTCGCGGCCGGCGGTCGCGACCAATCAGCAGAGTGGTGTTTAAATTTGGCGACAATATCGCAGATTTGTCACGGCTGGCGGTCGCGACCAATCAGCATTATAGGCGCCAAATATAAACAATGCTCTCCTGTTTGGTCGCGGTCGCCGGGCGCGACCAATCAGCATTATTGGCGCCAAATTTAATCACCGCGACCAATCAGCAGAGCCGTGTTTAAATTTGGCGCTAGAATCGCCGATTGGTCGCGGCCGGTCGCCAGCCGCGACCAATCAGCAGAGCGGTGTTTAAATTCGGCGCCAATATCGCTGATTGGTCGTGGTCGGCAACCGCGACCAATCAGCAGAGGGGTGTTTAAATTTGGCGCCAATATCGCTGATTGGTCGCAGCCGGCGACCGCGACCAATCAGCAGAGGGGTGTTTAAATTTGGCGCCAATAATGCTGATTGGTCGCGGCCGGCGACCACGACCAATCAGCAGAGCGGTCGTGGCCGGCGACCGCGACCAATCAGCAGAGGGGTGTTTAAATTTGGCGCCAATAATGCTGATTGGTCGCGGCCGGCAACCGCGACCAATCAGCAGAGCGTTGTTTAAATTTGCCGCCAATGTCGCTGATTGGTCGCGGCTGGCGGCCGCGACCAATCAGACGAGCCGTGTTTAAATTTGGCGCTAAAATTGCTGATTGGTCGCTAGCGGCCGCGACCAATCAGCAGAGAATTGTTTAAATTTGCCGCCAATGTCGCTGATTGGTCGCAGCTGGCGGCCGCGACCAATCAGCAGAGCCGTGTCTAAATTTGGCGCTAAAATCGCTGATTGGTCGCTAGCGGACGCGACCAATCAGCAGAGCATTGTTTAAATTTGCCGCCAATGTTGCTGATTGGTCGCGGCTGGCGGCCGCGACCATTCAGCAGAGCCGTGTTTGAATTTGACGCTAAAATCGCTGATTGGTCGCGGCCGGTCGCCAGCCGCGACCAATCAGCAGAGCGGTGCTTAAATTTGGTGCCAAAATCGCTGATTGGTCGCGGTCGGCAACCGCGACCAATCAGCAGAGGGGTGTTTAAATTTGGCGCCAATAATGCTGATTGGTCGCGGCCGACGACCACGACCAATCAGCAGAGCGGTCCTGGCCGGCGACCGCGACCAATCAGCAGAGGAGTGTTTAAGTTTTGCGCCAATAATGCTGATTGGTCGCGGCCGGCAACCGCGACCAATCAGCAGAGCGTTGTTTAAATTTGCCGCCAATGTCGCTGATGGGCCGCGACCAATCAGACGAGCCGTGTTTAAATTTGGCGCTAAAATTGCTGATTGGTCGCTAGCGGCCGCGACCAATCAGCAGAGCATTGTTTAAATTTGCCGCCAATGTCGCTGATTGGTCGCGGCTGGCGGCCGCGACCATTCAGCAGAGCCATGTTTGAATTTGGCGCCAAAATCGCTGATTGGTCGCGGTCGGCAACTGCGACCAATCAGCAGAGGGGTGTTTAAACTTGGCGCCATTATCGCTGATTGGTCGCGGCCGGCGACCGCGACCAATCAGCAGAGGGGTGTTTAAATTTGGCGCCAATAATGCTGATTGGTCGCGGCCGGTGACCACGACCAATCAGCAGAGCGGTCCTGGCCGGCGACCGCGACCAATCAGCAGAGGAGTCATTAAATTTGGCGCCAATAATGCTGATTGGTCGCGGCCGGCAACCGCGACCAATCAGCAGAGGGGTGTTTAAATTTGGCGCCAATATCGCTGATTGGTCCCGGCTGGCGGCCGCGACCAATCAGCAGAGCGGTGTTTAAATTTGGCGCTAATCTCGCTGATTGGTCGCGGCTGGCGGCCGTGACCAATCAGCAGAGCGGTGTTTAAATTTGGCACCAAAATCGCTGATTGGTCGCAGCCGGCCACCGCGACCAATCAGCAGAGCGGGGTTTAATTTTGGCGCCAATAATGCTGATTGGTCGCGGCCGGCGACCGCGACCAATCAGCAGAGCAGCGTTTACATTTGCTGCCCATATATAAGATATATTTAAGATATAAAGGTGTCAATTGATTTACATTTCAAAGACCTGCCTGCCCATATAGCGCTTTGGGGGAGTTGATCATACTGACAGATTCCCTTTAAAGAAGGCTCTCATAACTATGAGACAGCAATTGGAGAGGTTTAGGTTTTACCACTTCATATCTGTCCCCCTTTCTAAAACTATAGAACCAGTCCTGGGCCACAATCTTATTCTGGTCAGCAAGTTGACTTTTGTGATAGGAAAGAATGAACCAGACTGCACTATTCCCCATGATTTTGGTTAGGATAGAGGTACTCATCTCATCCTAGGACTTGAATACTTCTGGCTAATTTAGTGGTAAAGAAGTTTTCCTGAATTATAAAAGACATAGAAAAGTTCCACCATAACTCAGAAGTAGTTATTTGTATTTTATTATTTTAACCAACTCTGCGGACTAGCTCTGTTTTGATGCTGCCAGGACTTTCTGTGAGCAGGATTACCATGTAAAGGATTACACTTCCTATGGTTCATCTTTACTACACAGAAATAGAGGTTATTTACAGCCAGTCACATGCTCCTCTATTACAAGATGTAATCTATGCTGTAAGCATTTACTGTCTTTGCACACAAAACATCTCCATTCCTGAGACACAGCTCTACTCCTGACACTGTAGGGTTTTCTGTCCAGCATGAGATATATGATTCCTTCAGGGACAGGAAGGGAAGGAGAAATGATAGGGAGAAGGTGAGATCTGATGCATATGATGTGTGATGTCATGTACTTCATGGAGAAAATATAATATGTCACACATGCAAAAAAAAAAAACTGACCAGCACCTCCTAACAGAAGAAACCAAGTGTGAACAGGTGCAAGCTGCTTTGACTGCATAATATACAAACAAGAGCGTACGGCATCACTCTGTATACACTAACATATATGCAAAAATTGAATATGTGAAATTTAAAATGTACAACTGCTACATAAAATGAAGGTAATTAGGCCACAAATTGTCTAATTCATGAGAGCCCATCAGCCATGACAAGGTGACCTTTCTTTGATGTGACCCTAAACCTAATATTTATCAAACATGCCTTTCCCGGACTAAAAGCCTACAAATTTAAGAAGGATTGCGCACTAATTAAAAACAGCCATAGGGCAGGGTCACACAACTATAGATTCTCTCACCCGAGAGAATCAGGTCGATTATGCTTCTTCTGCCACCGATGTACGTGGGTGAAATGTGTCTGAAGGGTGTGATCACGGATCTCTGTATAAGTGATGGCAGATAGCGTTACTCACTAACCTATGCTTCTATTCTTATGAACTGCACGTGAAAGTCCGGAAGGATGATGAAGTGATGAATTCAACAGGTATTATTCACAGTACCTTGATGAGATGAGGTGAGATGTCAGGGAAGGTGAAGGTAGATGAGGTAAAAGTAAGAGTTGATTAGAGATGAGCGGTGTTCGACTAGAACTGTTCGCCAATCTCAAATTCGAGCTGTTTTGGGCGGTGTTCGAGTTGTTCGACGAACCCGAACGATTTGCAAAAAATTCGGCTGTTCGAGGTTATGTTCGATAACTGTTCGTGCACCAAAAGCGTGTCCTGCATGTCTGGCGCTATTTAGAGCACCAATCATGCAGGGATTGTCTGCCACTCACTGTAATGCCACAGCCATGGTGGTTGTGGCATTACACTGATTGCCCAAATCGATGGGAACAGTGCCAACAGTGAAACATGAAAAGCCGGCAATTCAGCAGCGGCATACACCTTTACCCGACAATTTAGAACCGAAAGAATAGAGCTTCACACATAGATTAGATAGATATAAACATGTCAGCCACATATATACGAAGTACAGTGAAAGTGCTGCTTACTGTACTTGTCATTTAGCGTAAAGGATTTATCAAAAAAAATAATAGTGTTTTCAGGCACCGTCTCTTTAAAAAAGCCGGCCGGCAATTCAGCAGCGGTACCCGACAATTTAGAATAGAAGGAATAGAGAATCACACATAGATTAGATAGATAGAAACATGTCAGTCACATATATAAGAAGTGCAGTGACAGTGTTGATTACTGTACTTGTCATTTAGTGTAAAGGATTTATTTAAAAAAATAATAGTGTTTTCATGCACTGTCTCTTTAAAAAAGCCGGCCGGCAATTCAGCAGCGGTACCCGACAATTTATAGCAGACAGAATAGAGCATCATACATAGATTAGATAGATAGAAACATGTCAGCCACATATATACGAAGTACAGTGACAGTGTTGCTTACTGTACTTGTCATTTAGCGTAAAGGATTTATCAAAAAAAATAATAGTGTTTTCATGCACCGTCTCTTTAAAAAAGCTGGCCGGCAATTCAGCAGCGGTACCCGACAATTTAGAATAGAAGGAATAGAGAATCACACATAGATTAGATAGATAGAAACATGTCAGTCACATATATAAGAAGTGCAGTGACAGTGTTGATTACTGTACTTGTCATTTAGTGTAAAGGATTTATTTAAAAAAATAATAGTGTTTTCATGCACTGTCTCTTTAAAAAAGCCGGCCGGCAATTCAGCAGCGGTACCCGACAATTTATAACAGACAGAATAGAGCATCATACATAGATTAGATAGATAGAAACATGTCAGCCACATATATACGAAGTACAGTGACAGTGTTGCTTACTGTACTTGTCATTTAGCGTAAAAGATTTATCAAAAAAAATAATAGTGTTTTCATGCACCGTCTCTTTAAAAAAGCCGGCCGGCAATTCAGCAGCGGTACCCGACAATTTATAACAGACAGAATAGAGCTTCACACATAGATTAGATAGATAGAAACATGTCAGTCACATATATATGAAGTACAGTGATAGTGTTGGTTACTGTACTTGTCATTTAGTATTAAAATAAAGGATTTATTATTAAAAAAATTGGCGTGGGGTTCCCCTTAATTTTAGGCTCTAGCGGAGGTTAAGCAGACGGCTGGGGCAGATGTTTGAAGCCTGGGAAGGGGGTAATACCCACGGAGCTTCCCAGGCTACTAATATCAGCCCCCAGCTGAATACATAGCCTTTACTAGCTATTAAAATGGGGGACCCCCCAAAAAAAATGACGTGGGGTCCCCCCTAATTTAATAGCTAGCAAAGGCTAGGCAGACAGCTGGGGGCTGATATTAATAGCCCAGGAAGGGAGCCATGAATATTGGCCCCCTCCCAGGCTAGAAACACCAGCCGTCAGCCGCCCCAGAAATGGCGCATTCATAGGATGCGCCAATTCTGGCACTTAGCCTCGCTCTTCCACGCTGCCCTGGTGCGGTGGCAGGGGGTAATAGGGTTGGGGTTGATGTCAGCTTATAATGCCAGCTGACATCAAGCCCAGGTTAGTAATGGAGAGGCGTCTATAAGACACCCCCATTACTAACCCCATAGTCAAAGTTAAAAAAAACACAAACACCCAGAATAAAGTCCTTTAATTGAAATAAAGACACAATCCTTTATTGTTCTAAATTAAACCATACTTACCGTCACGCCCATTCCAGCTGAAGCCAACGATCTCCTGCAATAAAAGAAAAATAATAAAGCAACCTCATCCTTACCTTTCCATGGTTCCCACGACAGCTTCAGCTCTGCTACATCGAGATGACAGGCTGGACCGCAGCAGAACGCTGCCATCCAGCCTCTCATCCCGCAGACACTGAGAAGCGCAGGCTTGCTTGCGCTGCTCAGCGTCTCTCTGTGACGACATCCAGATGAGCCGAGTTCATGTCCAATGAACTCGGCTCACCTCATGCACGTCACTGACAGCGTGGGAAAATTCTCAAGCTGAAGCGGTGAGTGCAGGAGAATTCTCCCACGCTGTCAGTGACGTGCATAAGGTGAGCTCATGTCCAATGAACTCAGCTCACCTCCTGCACGTCACTGACAGCGTGGGAGAATTCTCCTGCACTCAGCGCTTCAGCGTGAGAATTCTCCCGCTGAAGCGCTGAGTGCAGGAGAATTTTCCCACGCTGTCAGTGACGTGCATAAGGTGAGCTCATGTCCAATGAACTCAGCTCACCTCCTGCACGTCACTGACAGCGTGGGAGAATTCTCCTGCACTCAGCGCTTCAGTGTGAGAATTCTCCCACGCTGAAGCGCTGAGTGCAGGAGAATTTTCCCACGCTGTCAGTGACGTGCATGAGGTGAGCCGAGTTCATTGGACATTAACTCGGCTCATCTGGATGCCCTCACAGAGAGACACTGTGGAGCGCAAGCAAGCCTGCGCTTCTCAGTGTCTGCGAGATGACAGGCTGGATGGCAGCGTTCTGCTGCGGTCCAGCCTGTCATCTCGATGTAGCAGAGCTGAAGCTGTCATGGGAACCATGGAAAGGTAAGGATGATGTTGCTTTATTATTTTTCTTTTATTTCAGGAGATCGTTGGCTTCAGCTGGAATGGGCGTGATGGTAAGTATGGTTTAATTTAGAACAATAAAGAATTGTGTGTTTATTTCAATTAAAGGACTTTTTTCTGGGTGTTGTGTTTTTTTTAAATACTTTACTAGAAATTCATGGTGGTCATGTCTAATATTGGCGTGACCCCATGAATTTCGGGCTTAGGGCCAGCTGATAATGCCAAGCTGGCCCTAACCCCTTTATTACCCAGTGAGCCACCGCATCAGGGCCCTGGATGAGTTGGGTACAGCGCCAGAAGATGGCGCTTCTATGAACGCGCCATTTTCCGGGGTGGCTGCGGACTGCAATTTGCAGCGGGGGTGGCCCAGAAAGCTTGGGCCTCCCTGCGCTGCGGATTCCAGCCCCCAGCTGCCTAGTTGTACCTGGCTGGACACAAAAACAGGGCGAAGCCCCACGTCAATTTTCTTTAAATTATTTCATGAAATAATTAAGAAAAAAAGGGCTTCCCTATATTGTTGTGTCCGGCCAGGTACAAATAGGCAGCTGGTGGTTGGGGGCAGCCCGTTCCTGCCTGCTGTACCTGGCTGGACACAAATATAGTGCGAAGCCCCACGTCAATTTTTTTAAAATTATTTCATGAATTTCCTGAAATAATTTAAAAAAATTGAAGTGGGGCTTCGCACTATATTTGTGTCCAGCCAGGTACAGCAGGCAGGAACGGGCTGCCCCCATCCACCAGCTGCCTATTTGTACCTGGCCGGACACAACAATATAGGGAAGCCCTTTTTTTCTTAATTATTTCATGAATTTCATGAAATAATTAAAAAAAAAGTACGTGGGGCTTCGCCCTATTTTTGTGTCCAGCCAGGTACAACTAGGCAGCTGGGGGCTGGAATCTGCAGCGCAGGGAGGCCCAAGCTTTCTGGGCCCCCCCCCGCTACAAATTGCAGTCCGCAGCCACCCCGGAAAATGGCGCGTTCATAGAAGCGCCATCTTCTGGCGCTGTACCCAACTCATCCAGGGCCCTGATGCGGTGGCTCACTGGGTAGTAAAGGGGTTAGGGCCAGCTTGGCATTATCAGCTGGCCCTAAGCCCGAAATTCATGGGGTCACGCCAATATTAGACATGACCACCATGAATTTCTAGTAAAGTATTTAAAAAAAACACAACACCCAGAAAAAAGTCCTTTAATTGAAATAAACACACAATTCTTTATTGTTCTAAATTAAACCATACTTACCATCACGCCCATTCCAGCTGAAGCCAACGATCTCCTGAAATAAAAGAAAAATAATAAACCAACCTCATCCTTACCTTTCCATGGTTCCCACGACAGCTTCAGCTCTGCTACATCGAGATGACTGGCTGGACCGCAGCAGAACGCTGCCATCCAGTCTGTCATCCCGCAGACACTGAGAAGCGCAGGCATGCTTGCGCTCCTCACTGTCTCGCTGTGACGGCATCCAGATGAGCCGAGGTCATGTCCAATGAACTCGGCTCACCTCATGCACGTCACTGACAGCGTGGGAAAATTCTCACGCTGAAGTGCTGAGTGCAGGAGAATTCTCCCACGCTGTCAGTGATGTGCATGAGGTGAGCTCATGTCCAATGAACTCAGCTCACCTCCTGCACGTCACTGACAGCGTGGGAAAATTCTCCTGCAATCAGCGCTTCAGCGTGAGAATTTTCCCACGCTGTCAGTGACGTGCATGAGGTGAGCCGAGTTCATTGGACATGAACTCGGCTCATCTGGATGTCGTCACAGAGAGACGCTGAGCAGCGCAAGCAAGCCTGCGCTTCTCAGTGTCTGCGGGATGACAGGCTGGATGGCAGCGTTCTGCTGCGGTCCAGCCTGTCATCTCGATGTAGCAGAGCTGAAGCTGTCGTGGGAACCATGGAAAGGTAAGGATGAGGTTGCTTTATTATTTTTCTTTTATTGCAGGAGATTGTTGGCTTCAGCTGGAATGGGCGTGATGGTAAGTATGGTTTAATTTAGAACAATAAAGGATTGTGTCTTTATTTCAATTAAAGGACTTTATTCTGGGTGTTTGTGTTTTTTTTAACTTTGACTATGGGGTTAGTAATGGGGGTGTCTTATAGACGCCTCTCCATTACTAACCTGGGCTTGATGTCAGCTGGCATTATAAGCTGACATCAACCCCAACCCTATTACCCCCTGCCACCGCACCAGGGCAGCGTGGAAGAGCGAGGCTAAGTGCCAGAATTGGCGCATCCTATGAATGCGCCATTTCTGGGGCGGCTGACGGCTGGTGTTTCTAGCCTGGGAGGGGGCCAATATTCATGGCTCCCTTCCTGGGCTATTAATATCAGCCCCCAGCTGTCTGCCTAGCCTTTGCTAGCTATTAAATTAGGGGGGACCCCACGTCATTTTTTTTGGGGGGTCCCCCATTTTAATAGCTAGTAAAGGCTATGTATTCAGCTGGGGGCTGATATTAGTAGCCTGGGAAGCTCCGTGGGTATTACCCCCTTCCCAGGCTTCAAACATCTGCCCCAGCCGTCTGCTTAACCTCCGCTAGAGCCTAAAATTAAGGGGAACCCCACGCCAATTTTTTTAATAATAAATCCTTTATTTTAATACTAAATGACAAGTACAGTAACCAACACTATCACTGTACTTCATATATATGTGACTGACATGTTTCTATCTATCTAATCTATGTGTGATGCTCTATCTTTCTGTTCTAAATTGTCGGGTACCGCTGCTGAATTGCCGGCTGGCTTTTTTAAAGAGACAGTGCATGAAAACACTATTATTTTTTTAAATAAATCCTTTACACTAAATGACAAGTACAGTAAGCAACACTATCACTGTACTTATTATATATGTGACTGACATGTTTCTATCTATCTAATCTATGTGTGAAGCTCTATCTTTCTGTTCTAAATTGTCGGGTACCGCTGCTGAATTGCCGGCCGGCTTTTTTAAAGAGACAGTGCATGAAAACACTATTATTTTTTTAAATAAATCCTTTACACTAAATAACAAGTACAGTAAGCAACACTATCACTGTGCTTCTTATATGTGTGACTGACATGTTTCTATCTATCTAATCTATGTGTGATGCTCTATCTTTCTGTTCTAAATTGTCGGGTACAGATGCTGAATTGCCGGCCGGCTTTTATAAAGAGACGGTGCATGAAAACACTATTATTTTTTTTGATAAATCCTTTACACTAAATGACAAGTACAGTAAGCAACACTGTCACTGTGCTTCTTATATGTGTGACTGACATGTTTCTATCTATCTAATCTATGTGTGATGCTCTATTCCTTCTTGTCTAAATTGTCGGGTACCGGTGTATGCCGCTGCTGAATTTGCCGGCCGGCTTTTTTAAAGAGAGTGTCTTCTGAGCAGTTTGTCAGCTTTTGGACACCTTTGCAGGTGTTTTCTATGTGTTTCTATGTGTTTTTGTTTGCCTGCCATTGGTTTTAACGGTGTTCGACGGTGTTCTAAGGTGTTCGACGAACAGTTCCACGAACAGTTCCTCGAACATCCCGGTGTTCGACGAACCAAACCGAACCCGAACACTACGGGGGTGGCTCAACACTAGAGTTGATATTAGAAGCGCAGGTTACAGGTTCCACCTGGTTCCATCCTCACTCTCTACTCTGCACTCTTGCCCTGGTAAGATCAACCATTGACGTCCTTACCTTCCGCTACTGGCCAATTGGCCCTTTACAAATTCATAAATGCATGTACGACTCCTTTGATTTTTCTTTCCTGCTGTTTTGTGCTTTTTTGCCCAGATTTTGTGCCTGCAATTATGGCGAAAGCTAACAACTACTGTGGATTATGGACCTTTGTTAAGCACTATGGGCACTTTATGTTTGCAGAGTAGAAGTGCTTCTTCACTTGCTGACTATTTTTAAATTGAAATATGGTTTATCTGTTTGTATTTTTTTCAATAAAAGTTTCTATATACATTTTTCAGATCATAAACTCCTTGTTCTTTTGGTGTTTTGACATTTCAATGGAGTGATGTTTGATGCGCCAAAGTGCCTGATTGTGACACTTTAGGGTCATCTCTACGCTATGGGTCTTGTGTATATTATAAATACTGTAACCATGTAACTTATGCAATTGTCCCAAAATGGCTGAAAGTCTTTGCAAAAGAATAGCTGACCAGCACAATATTAATTATATTCTGATCAAACTCTGACAAAAGTTTGATCTATGATTCAGCATAGTGTGATCTGAGTCTCTCGGATGAGAGAATCTGAGCACACTGTGAGAAGATGGAGAGCAAAATGTCTCCATTTTCTCCATTGTGCCAATGTGTGAAAATTGGACTGCACACAAATGTCATCCAAGTGCAGTCCGAGGATTTCCACGTACTCATTGATTTGCATGCAGGGAGTGATCCGAATATCGGATCAAACTTGGACATGCTGTGATTTTTTGCTCAGACCGGCTAAGGGGATTTCTTCTCTTTGAGTACATTAAAGGGGTTGTTCCCCTTCAGTTAAGTTTCTATCCCAGCTGCAGCTTGATATAAAGCAACTAACCACACTGTACTCACCTTCCTTAGGTCCAGTAGTGAGGTTCGGCCGCTGCTCTCGGAGATTGGCAATGGCTGCAGCCCGGACATAATATAGACAAGGTGGCAGCCAGTCAGTCAACTCAGCGGCTCTGAAGGGGGCATTCTGTATACACTGGTTGCAGTGGCGGACACAGAAGAGGCCCTTGTGCAAGAACAATACATGGGCTCTTTAAAATCCAATAGCTCATCATAATAGACAATTCCACTTGCTTTGGAGGTGGAAGTGGCCTCATACCTCTTGGACCCCTGAGCGGTTGCACCAATGATATGTCTGCCCCTGACTGGATGAGCCACTTAGTTCAATCATTGGTAGAGTCAGCACTGCAGCCAATGCCAGGCACCTGGAGCAGCGGCAGACTTGCCAGTGGACCTGGGGACGGTTAGAAAAGCTCTGGTTGTCATTTTAATACAAGCTGCAGCAGGGATAGAAACTTAATTGAAAGATCAGTTAAATCTGTAAAAAAAGGACTGGAAGTATTTTCACAGGTGCTTAATAGGTGACTTTTTTATGTTTAACCCCTTACCTACATATGACATACTGATATATCAGATGCCAGCTACCTGACTTTGATGCAGACTCAGAAGTTAAGTCCACATCTATGCTGGTAGATGATGGCTGAGTTATTCAGGGCAGGCAGGAGGGTGAGTTGTTCTATCTGCCCATCGGCGATGGGTTTCTGTGCAGACAGGGGTCTGCTAAAGACTGACATGCCAGTCATAATGGTACTCCTGTGAAAGCCAGCCTGTGCCTCATGTCCATAGGAGACCCTGATTTTGGATATTTATAGCAATACCTTAACATTTCTGTATATGGTACAAGTGATGGATGATCGCAAGTTCAAGTGCCCTAAGGGGACTAACAACTATAATAAAAAAAAATGCTATAAAAATATGAAACAAATAAAATAAAAGTTAAAAGCAGCACAAATTTTTTTTTATAAGAGGTGATCAAGCCATCGTATCTAAAGTGGTGTCAATAAAAAACATTGGCTCAAGGAGCAAAAAACAAGCTCTCACACAGCTCCATCTCCAAAAATGGAAATGCTATGGCTCTTGGGAAATGGCAAAGCAAGTAAAAACATTTTTACTTATTTTTGAATTTTTAATAACTATTTTAATAAAGCAAAAACTATGCATGTTTGGTATCACCGTAATCGCACTGACCTGGAAAATTATTTTTGCCACACCAATTTTAGTATGAAATAAATCATGTAAATAATGGAAAAAAAACAATTGCAGAATGGCATTTTGAATAGCATTTTTTTCACTATTTTGCAAAACTTGGAATTTCTTTACTGCTTTTCAGTACATTACATGCCAAAATGGATGGTCTAGTTCAAAAGTACAACTAATCTTGCTAAAAACTAGTCCTAACATGGCTATGAAAAAGTAAAAAAGGTGTCGCTCTCAGAATAAGGAAAGGAAAAATGAAAGTGAAAAAAAAAGATTAATAATCCTAAGAGTTTAATAGAAGTATTGAAATGAAAACATGTTAAAAAAAATACATGATCACACTACTCTAGAAGAATAAAATACATGATTAGGAACTTGTGAGATAAAAATAGTCCAATTTGTACAGTTTTATATCTTTATAAATGGCTGACAACAAAAACAAAATTAACACCATGAACAAAGCATGACTCCTATATATGAGCACTCTTGAAAGCATTCAACAGCTCTCACAGTGATAAGTGATAGTTCAAAGTGGCTTTATTCTGACAAACTGAACATAGACAAAGGATAATCTTCAATGTTTCAGTTAGCAATAGACCTTTGTCAAGAGCGTCTGTCCCTGGTGCGGTGCATGAAATTACCATCAGCACTGTACTGGTTGTGCACCATCTCGCTTCCTTTGTTTATGTTTCCTCAGTGGAACAAAAACAGGATCAAAATACATGGAGCTGTACAAATCGCAGAGTAGGGTCGACCAATCAGTGTCCCCTTTATGTAAGGAAGAGAGTTGCAACCTCTGATCTACTGCATGCCATATCACCTAGAGGCCATCCTTGGGTTTGGGGGCCCTTGACAATTGCCCAGTTTCAACCTCTACCCTGAACACTGGTCCTGCATATACAGTGAAGGAAATAATTATTTGATCCCGTGCTGTATTTGTAAGTTTGCCCCCTGACAAAGACATGAACAGTCTATAATTTTAAGGGTAGGTTCATTTTAACATTGAGAGATAGAATATCCAAAAAAAAATCAAGAAAATCACATTGTATAAATTAGATACATTTATTTGCATTTTGCAGTGAGAAATAAGTATTTGATTCCTTTGGCAAACAACACGTAATACTTGGTGGTAAAACCCTTGTTGGAAAGCACAGCAGTCAGACGTTTTTTTGTAGTTGATGAGGATTGTGCACATGTTAGGAGGAGTTTTGGTCCACTCCTCTTTGCAGATCATCTCTAAATCATTAAGATTTTGAGGCTGTCACTAGTGCAACTCAGAGCTTCAACTCCCTCCATAAGTTTTCTATGGGATTAAGGTCTGGAGACTGGCTAGGCCACTCCATGACCTTAATGTGCTTCTTTTTGAGCCACTCCTTTGTTGCCTTGGCTGTATGTTTTGGGTCATTGTCTTGCTGGAAGACCCAGCCACGACCCATTTTTAATGTCCTGGCGGAGGGAAGGAGGTTGTCATTCAGGATTTTACGGTACATGGCTCCATCCATTCTCCTATTGATGCGGTGAAGTAGCCTGTGCCCTTAGCAGAGAAACACCCCCAAAACATAATGTTTCCACCTCCATGCTTGACAGTAGGGACGGTGTTCTTTGGGTCATAGGCAGCATTTCTATTCCCCCAAACACGGCGAGTTGAGTTAATGCCAAAGAGATTAATTTTTGTCTCATCTGACCACAGCACCTTCTCCCAATAACTCACAGAATCATCCAGGTGTTCATTGGCAAACTTCAGACGGGCCTGCACATGTGTCTTCTTGAGCAGAAGGACCTTGCGGGCACTGCAGGATTTTAAACCTTTAAGGTGTAATTTGTTACCAATGGTTTTCTTGGTGACTGTGATCCCAGCTACCTTGAGATCATTAACAAGTTCCCCCCGTGTAGCTTTAGGCTGATCTCTCACCTTCCTCATGATCAAGGATACCCCACAAGGTGAGATTTTGCATGGTGCCCCAGATCGATGTCGATTGACAATCATTTTGCATTTCTTCCATTTTCTTACTATTGCACCAACAGTTGTCTCCTTCTCACCCAGCGTCTTACTTATGGTTTTGCATCCCATTCCAGCTTTGTGCAGGTCTATGATCTTGTTCCTGACACCCTTAGAAAGCTCTTTGGTCTTGCCCATGTTGTAGAGGTTAGAGTCTGACTGATTAATTGAGTCTGTGGACAGGAGTCTTTTATACAGGTGACTATGTAAGACAGCTGTCTTTAATGCAGGTACGAGTTGATTAGGAGCGTCTAACTGGTCTGTAGGAGCCAGAACACATAATGATTTGTAGGGGATCAAATACTTATTTCTCACTGCAAAATGCAAATAAATGTATCTAATTTATACAATGTGATTTTCTTATTTTTGGGGGGGATTTTCTATCTCTCAATGTTAAAATTAACCTACCCTTAAAATTATAGACTGTTCATGTCTTTGTCAGTGGGCAAACTTACAAAAACAGCAAGGGATCAAATAATTATTTCCTTCACTGTATGCAGTATATTGGCAAGCCTTTTTACCTATTTCAATAAATTATCTGTTGCTCTACTTTTCCTAACTGAAGGATATCTATTTTATGAACAAGTGACCAGAACCCAACTGCGTATTTTAGATGTAAAGAGATAGAATTATGTATTTGTCTAGTGAGTTCAAGGACACATACAAGTATCCTTCTGGCCTTAAAAGCAGATGATTGCACACTGTTCTACAACGAGACTATTCTTTACATATTATGCCAGTTTTCTCCCCAAGGCAAATGATACCAGCAAATTATCTATATAAAGATGCATAATTTTACATTTATCAACATTGAGCCTCCGATGTTAAGTACGTTCTTGAACACTCAGTGTGTCTAAGTTAACTTGTAAGTTCTAAACATTCTCAGTAGACTGCATTATGTTACACTGCTAAGTGTGATCTGTAAAGATTGTGATATTAATCCCATCTACTAAATTATTTATATTTAAGAACTGTAGCAGGCTGAGCACTGAATTTGAGTATACAATCTATAACCAAATTAAAACATGAATCGTTTATGTTTATAGTTATTAAGTGATTTTCCTAACTTATGTCAATCACAATATATTTTGAGGGCTATAGTTCTTAATCCTTCACACAAAATGGCGTGAAATTTATGTAAACTGTCATATGTTCTTGCCCCAAAATATAGATGTATGTCAGTAGAGAACGCAGACAGAATAAGGCCCTTTTCAAGAACAGTATATGGGCCCTCTGCGGCGTAATAAGTCTTTCTATAACAATGCTGCTGCTGCTGCTTTGGAGATGGAAGTTGGCCCACTTACCTCTCGAGCCCCTACTGATGCACAGGTTACACACATGATATGTCCATCCCTAATGTATTTCATTGTGATTACAAATTACCCCATTTTGTAAATTCAAATTCTCCAGCTTTAGAAATTTTTTCCCCAGTGAATTGATTCGCTGGAAATTGCAAGTACTGCGGAGCCTTCAATTGCCATGAGTATATGGGCATAAAATTCTGGGATGTTCTAGGACTGTATTGAAACCCTTTCGATACTTTAACACAAACTCAGCCTTAGCAGTGTCCTCAGCATACTTGGCTGTGAGTAATTGAATGGTAATCAGTGGTAATAACCAACTAATAACCAACTATACTGGCAGGCTATTTATGCTTTTTACAATGTAAAAATTATCCCTTTCTGGGGACAGTTGCCTGCCAAGCCAGTGATTATACAGTATATATGAGTCTATAGGACAGAAGCAATGGCTTTTTGACTAGCGGTAGTCCTTATCTTACCATATTTTGCGGATTATAAGACACATTGGTTTATAAGACGCACCCCAAATTTTGGGGAGTAAAATAGGAAAAAAATGTTTTTTTTTCATAAACCGGTGTGTATTATAATCAGCTTACCTGGGAGGCAGCATTGGTAGAGCGGCGTTCCCCGGTTGCCACTGGATGAAGCCACAGATGCTACGGGGTGCCGGAGATGCTGTGGAGTCAGAACGGGGTGTTTGGAGGTGGCTGTTGGCCCCATGCTGTCTGCCAAGTTCTGCAGTGGAGGTGGCCATTTTCCCGGAGTCCATCGCATAGGACAGCATGGAAGGTGCGGGGCTCCGGCTGCCACAAGATGTTGCAGAGCCCCCGCACCACCAGACACCTCCAGCCCAGAACTTGGCAGACAGCATGGGGCCCGTAGTCGCCTCCGAACACCCCGTCCTGACCCCACAGCATCTTCAACACCACATCCGCATCTCCGGCACCCCACAGCATCTTCGGGACCCGCTCCACTGCAGCCGGTAAAGTGATTTCAATTTCTAAGACGCTCCCCTCTTTTCCCCCCAAATCTGGGGAAAAAAAGTGTGTCTTATAAAGCGAAAAATATGGTATCCCTTTTTGGGGATTAGCAACAAGTTGCAGTTTGGAAAAAGAAGCAATAGCTTTTAAACTAGACATCCAAAATGCATCTCTTTTTGGGGATTAGTAACAAGTTGTTGTTTGGAAAATGAAGCAATAGCTTTTAAACTAGACATCCAAAATGTGTCCCTTTTTTTGGGAATAGCAATAGATTTGCTGTTGGGAAAGCGAAGAAGCAATTGCATTTTAGCAAGCTATCCAAAAACTATAGTTTTATTGGGGTTATCAACAGGTTTCCTGTTTGGAAAATGAATGAACAATGGAGCAGCAATAGGTTTGTTGTTTGCAAAATGAAGAAGGAATAACTTTTTAACAAGCTGTCCAAAAACTATCTTTTCTAGTGGACAGAAATAGGTTTGCTGCTTGGAAAGTTAAAAGGTATTGGTTTCTTTAAAATCCATACAAAAATGATACCCTTTTTGGGAGCATTTTCAGGTTTGGTCTATTTAGCCTGTGCTGGGTATAGTTCCCAGAAGAAGTACTATGTAACTAAAGAACACATTTGACAAGCAGGAGACGTGTGACTGTATCAGCAGTGGCAGCAGCAGGAACTGCACAGTAAACTATATGATGGGACATGTAAGATGTCTGGCTGTTTAGAGCCAGCACTAGCAGTCCCGTCTGCAACAGCTGCAGAACAATATATGTGTGGCCGTGGCAACAATTGCACACTATTGAATATAATTGGAAAGGCAAGGAGATCTGTGTAATACCAGCACTGGCAGTAGCAGCACAGTATAGTTATAACATAATGGTTCGGTAGGTGATGCTCGGCTGCTTTTGCACTGGTGCAGCAGAAAAAAATAAAACACAATAGACAGGCAGACAGATGCTCCAGCCGATCTAATCATTCACATCTGCATTTGGTGAATGAAAGTCGACACTTTTTAGTTCCTGATTCACTTTTAACAAATGTAAAGCAAAGCCCATGAAGTCAAGTGTATCTACCAGAGAAAGGACACAATCTAGGTATAACTGAACGGCCTGTGTCTGTTTGTGAGGCTGTGTGCCTACGATGCGTTTTTTAAGCTGCAAAAACGCTGCAGAAACGCTTAAAAAACGCATGGTAGAAGGCCTGCCATGTTCCCCAATGATAATCCGCATGTGCTGTGCACATGCTGTGGAAATTTCAGCTGCAGATTATCATTGAGGAAAAAAACGCAGCACTACCAATTATTTTGCGGAAGTGCTGCGTTTTCGCCGCCATTGACTTGCATTGGACCGCATGACATCCGCATCACTGCATATGTAGATGCGCATTCCATGCGTTCCAATGTGCGGATGGTACCCAGGTCTAGAGGAGAGGAGACTCTCCTCCGGACCCGGGTACCATAGAAACTGTGAAAAAAAGAATAAAATAAAAAATAAATGTTATATTTACCTTCTGATGGCCCCCGGTGCGCTTGTCTTCGCTTGCCGGCAGCTCGCGATGGACTGGAGGACCTACGCTGACGTCATAGTCATGTGACGGGTCACGCGATGCTGACGTCGGCAGGTCCTTCCGTGTACCGCAATCTGTCGACAAGGGAGAACGGAGGGAAGCAAGACACAGGGGGCCATCGGAAAGTAAGTATAGATTTATTTTTTTATTTTTAAACATTCTTTACTGTCACACTATATAAATCTGACTCGCCCCCTGGGCCGTGGGGCACCCGGAACCGGGCTTCAGTGCAATGTAGGGGGTAGTAGTGGCAACCAGGTCCCGTGGCTCAGGGTGGTCAGACCAAATGCTGTGGCAGTCTATTTGTAGGGTTTTGAATGTCCGACTACGCCACCCGTGGATTGCGGTCAGGGATGGCCGCCGCTGCAAGGCAGACCGCTGAGGCTGATGTTGGTATGCAGCACAGTGATAGGATAACTCCCCACGGGAAGAGTGTAGCCTCAGGGCAGTGTAAAAGGATGCTGGGGGTGATGGTGCAGGCCGCAATAATAAGGGTTCAGAGTCTGCTTCAAACAGTCCAGGGTCTTTATTGCAGGTATTTCTAATGACCCAACAGGAGTACTGGGTAGGAATGGGCCTGGGTGTCTGAGAACATTCGGGCGAGCCCAACTGGTCAGGGTGAGTGTGAAGGCCTACTATTCTCTCTCTGCCCTTGCTGACTATCCCCCTTTTCGTAGTATGATAGCCCACGTCCCTGAGCTGGCCGTGTACTTTGCCTGTATGGCTTGCGACTCTGGCCTTAGGTACCTGTTACTTCTCCGTGCTGTACTGGTCCCTCTGTGTGGCGGAGCCTCCAGGCTTCTTAGGCCAAGGAACCTGAAATCCCTTGCGGGTTGGTTTTCTGCTGCCAGGCTTGCAACCCTGACAGCCTCGGACCCCAGTGTCCGGTTGTGTAGTTCACTCTCAGCCAGGACCGGCTCTCAACGCCTCTGTCCCTGGCTTGCTGTTCCTCCTCTGCCTCCCACACTCCTCAGCTGCTGCTGACCTGTCCCTTTCCTCTGGGAACCCCTCTGGACGCTTCAGAAGTGGGTCCTGGTCTCTCTAACCCTGCCCTCAGTTCCAGCTTTTATAGGGGCAGCCAGCTCCCCCTACTGGCATGGGACAGGAGGTGCTGTATGCTAATTGTCCCTGACCAGGGAACCTCCCTCCTGCTCTCAGACACAGCCTTTAATCTTTGTGGCATCTAGGCCTGGGGTGACACAAATCTATGCCGTTTGCATGGATTTATATAGTGTGACCAAGTTGACAAGCACTTTCCAAGTGATGCTAAAATTGCTTGGCAAGCGCTTGTCAACCTGCATGCAGAAATGCAAGTGAAGAACGCTTCACATCCGCATGTCCCTGGCAGGAAAAACACATGTACAATCCGCATGCATTTTTTCGGCCAGGGAGATACAGAAACGCTCAGGAAAAAATCCGGAGCATTACTGCATCGTGGGCACATAGCCTTAATGTGTGTTAGATTGGCACAGTGGCAGATAAAATATCTGTTCCATCATGTCATATTGTAGCCATAGCCCTGTCACAGAACAGGGAGTATTGGCTCTGAGGGGAGCAGAGAGGGGTCTCCAGATTCAATAAGCTGTCGACAGACATCTGCTCAGCGAAAGTGACGCGCCCCCAGGGCCATGGGGTACACGGCAGCCGAGCCTACAGATGCCGGTGGGGGATATCACGGTGGCTGGCCCGGTCCGTGGCCCAGTGCGGTCAACAAAAAGGGGAATTATTTATAGGGGATTTGTAAAGTGTTCGTGACGCCACCTGTGGAATGCGGCTAAAGGGAGCCGCCGCTGCGGAGCAGTCCTCTGAGGCAGGTGGTAGGGCAGCTTGTGATGGAACGGCTCCCCACAGGTGGAGCGGGCCACAGGGGAGCGTGGGGTAATGGATGGTGGTACAGGGGAGAGACGGCCAGGACGGTTCAGGAAGAAATGACGGACACTCACACGGGGATTCGCTTCGATACGTTTACTGGTAAAGATGCAGGTATGGTCCAGGGTACTCGGTAGGCAGGGTGCACTTCTGGACTCACCCCAGTGAGTGGGTATAGGGCCTCCTGATCCGTTGCTTCCACTTGCTAAGCTTCTAACCTGCATGGAGCTAGGCCTGGCTTAATAATGGTCTCTCTCTCTTGCACCTGCTGACCTGGTGGTAGGGCCTTGTCTTGGAGATCACTCTCCCTGGACGCTGGGGCCTCCGTGACTCCTAGTCCTGGTACAGTAGTCAGCGTTGGTCGACCTGGCACTTGTAGTCCTCCAGGTGTCCGGTGGTCCCTACTGGGTGTAAAGGACCCTGTAGGTGCGGACCCGGTGTCCGGTGTATATTTCGGGGTGAGCCTGGTACGCTCCTCCGCCCCCTCAACTTCTCTCTCCTTTCATCCTTGCCGTCGGCCACACTCAGGGCCCCCACTACGGCAGCAGCAGACGAGCTGCATCTTCGCTGCGTCTTCGCTGCTCTCAGCATCAGCACGTTCTCCAACTCACTTCTCACTACTCACTGAACTAACTCGCTGCCTGGCTCCACCCTCCCTATATATATCCCTATCAGGGCTCCCTCTGGTGGTCTGAGGTGGTAGGGTGGAGGTGTGTGAATGTGTGAGGGCCTCTTGTGGAGGAGTCCATCCATGCACCCTACTGGGTTCTGTGGCACCTGTGCGTAGCAGGGCGCCACATTCCCCCCTAGTATAATTCAGTACTCCTGGACTGAAGCATTTTTTTGTAACAGGTTAACATATGACAACAATAATAATTATAACATTAATAACATTAATTCAGTTACAGTAAGTCCCATAACCTGGTGTCCATTTCACCGATGAAGGAACATGAGGGACCCGCCTGAAAACCCTCAACATAGGCCCTGGGCGTGGCTACAGGGCATAGGTGATCCAGGTGCTGGACCACGTCTTCGGCTACGCCAAACGGGTTTTTGTTCTGTGGTCACTTAAGGGGCACTCCAGGGAGTGCAACTATGTATATGGACAGTTTTTGGGCTGCTCACAGTCCTCAGCCTACAAGTCTTTATACCCTAACGGGTAACTAAATAAACACAAATTAAATTTCAGTTTATACAATAAACAATAACAGTAGCAATACCCAACTGGGTAACTATTTACACTGCAGGTATTTCTAAATTATTCCTTACACCTGGCAGGGACCTGGCCTTTTGTGCTCCGTGTTGACCTACGTAGTACTGGGGTGTTGTTGATGTTTGTGTTTGCGCTGTCTGCTACCCTGTCAGATCTACGTGTGGGCAAATTGTAGAACTGTCTTAACTAGTGTTGAGCAAACATGCTCGACACTGGTCGGTACTCGCCCGAGCATCACGCTACTCGGGATGTTCGGCGAGCACCGAGCATTTCCGGGTTACTCGGGCGGGAGCTCGGGTCTCCGCCCTGCATGTTTGGCGCTCTTTACACAGCCAATGAACATGCAGGGATTGCCAGCCAGTCACTGTAATGCCGCAGCCATGTTGGTTGTGGGCATTACAGTGATTGGCTGGCCGCACAGCGTCACCTCGAGTATTTAAAACCGGGCGCCGCAATCTTGGACACAGTCGCTCCGGATCAGACAGTGTAGGGACAGCGCTGCTGATTTAGGGAGAGATATAAACTGCGAAATAGTTAGTGTAGGGTCTGTAAAGGCTGCCAGATAAAAAAAACAGTCCTTCTCAGGACTAATATCCATCCCAGATATCAGGCAGGCAGGCTGTATAGGAGACGCAGTGGTTATACCAGCAAACGCTGCATTACAGTCCTGTGTGCTGCTCCTGTTGCTGAAATTGCTGGACTTAGCTCCAGGTCTCAGGGGTCAGGAAAAATCCTTTTTTTTTTCATCTAAATCCTCTTTTTTTTTCCCTCCTTCACAATGTACAAATACCCGTCTTATTAACCTTTTGGTGTCCCCCCCTAAAAAAAAAAAGCGTGTCTCTGATTTTTCAGACACAAATATATCTGTTGAAAATAGTCAGGTGTAGGCTAGAGAAACAGAAGTGTTGTTTTGCACTTCCACGGTTCAAACCTCTGTATTATCCACTTTTGGGCCATTTGTATCTAAAAAAAAACAGTTTGAATGTGTCGCTCACTGTTCAGCCGCAAATCTATATATTTAAAAAAGTCTGGTATACCCCAGTAAACAATAACTGTGGTTTTGCCATCCCATGGTAAAAATCTCTATTATTCAGGTTTTGGTATATTTTCCATAAAGAAAAACAGTAGTGTCTCCTGACTGTTGTGACACAAAAATATATCTGTTGAAAATAGTCTGGTGTAGGCTCGACAAATCCGAGTGTGGTTTTGCAGTTCCACGGGTCAAATCTCTGTACTATCCAGTTTTGGGCCTTTGGTATCTAAAAAAAAAACAGTTTGAGTGTGTCGCTCACTGTTCAGCCGCAAATCTATATATTTAAAAAAGTCTGGTATACCCCAGTAAACAATAACTGTGGTTTTGCCATCCCACGGTAAAAAAATCTCTATTATTCAGGTTTTGGTATATTTTCCGTAAAGAAAAACAGTAGTGTCTCCTGACTGTTGTGACACAAAAATATATCTGTTGAAAATAGTCTGGTGTAGGCCCGACAAATCCCAGTGTGGTTTTGCAGTTCCACGGGTCAAATCTCTGTACAATCCAGTTTTGGGCCTTTGGTATCTAAAAAAACACAGTTTGAGTGTGTCGCTCACTGTTCAGCCGCAAATATCTCTATTTAAAAAAGTGTGGTATACCCCAGTAAACAATAACTGTGGTTTTGCCATCCCACGGTAAAAAATCTCTATTATTCAGGTTTTGGTATATTTTCCGTAAAGAAAAACAGTAGTGTCTCCTGACTGTTGTAACACAAAAATATATCTGTTGAAAATAGTCTGGTGTAGGCCCGACAAATCCCAGTGTGGTTTTGCAGTTCCACGGGTCAAATCTCTGTACTATCCAGTTTTGGGCCTTTGGTATCTAAAAAAACACAGTTTGAGTGTGTCGCTCACTGTTCAGCCGCAAATCTATATATTTAAAAAAGTCTGGTATACCCCAGTAAACAATAACTATGGTTTTGCCATCCCACCGTAAAAAATCTCTATTATTCAGGTTTTGGTATATTTTCCGTAAAGAAAAACAGTAGTGTCTCCTGACTGTTGTGACACAAAAATATATCTGTTGAAAATAGTCTGGTGTAGGCCCGACAAATCCCAGTGTGGTTTTGCAGTTCCACGGGTCAAATCTCTGTACTATCCAGTTTTGGGCCTTTGGTATCTAAAAAAACACAGTTTGAGTGTGTCGCTCACTGTTCAGCCGCAAATCTATATATTTAAAAAAGTGTGGTATACCCCAGTAAACAATAACTGTGGTTTTGCCATCCCACGGTAAAAAATCTCTATTATTCAGGTTTTGGTATTTTTTACGTAAAGAAAAACAGTAATAGTTTCTCCCTGATTGTTCAGATTGTTTAAAAGAGTCGGGTGTAGGCCAGAGAAATAGAACTGTGGTTTTCCTCTTCCACGGTTCTAATCTACTTTTTATTACCCTTTTTCCATTGATAGTGCAAGTGTAAGCTATTTTACTTCCTTTACAATGGGCAAGGCGCGTGGCAAGGGACGTGGAAGTGGACGTTCTGGTGATGGTCCGTGCAGAGGACGGGGCCGTGGCCAAGGTGAAAATGTGCCACAACCAACAGCCACATCTTCTCGCTCCCACTTCTTGACCGAATTACTAGGGAAGCACAGAACAACACCAGTATTGAGAACTGATCAGTGTGAACAGGTTATTAATTGGATAGCAGATAATACTTCCAGTTACCTGGGCACCACCACCTCCGGTCTGTCTTCCAGACGGTCAACTCCTAGTAGCGGTGAGTCTCGACCGCATACTCCTCCTCACCCTGATGCTCCTTCCTCCCACCATGCCGAGTGTCGTCAGACAGCAATTGATCCCACACTTGGACACTCTGAAGAGCTGTTCACTGGTCCATTTCCATATTTGTGCCCCTCGCCTGATACGCTTGAAGTGGTGGAAGAGGAGATCCCATGTAGCGATGCCCAAATATTTAAACAGCCACGGCCACAGGAAGTCGACGCTGGCAATTTGTCACAAGAGGTGGACGATGACGAGACACAATTGCCAGGAAGTGAGGAGGAGCATCGTGGTGCGCAAGTGGAAGAGGAGGAGGTGGTGGATGATCTAGTAACTGACCCAACGTGGCAGGAGGACATGCAGAGTGAGGCCAGCAGCACACAGGGGGAGGGAGGCAGAGTACCCCAACAGGCAGGAAGAAGCAGTGTGGTGGCCGCAGACAGAAGGCGGGCAACTGTTCCCCGTAACACCAGCACGAGGGACGTTGCCTGTAGAAGCGGTAGGTCTTCCGGAGTCTGGAATTTTTTAAAGACTCTGCTGATAACCCCAAAAAGGCCATATGTTCCACCTGCCATGCCAGCATCAGCAGGGGTGACAAAACTACCAGCCTGACCACCACCAGCATGATCAGGCACATGACAGCAAAGCACCCGACTTTGTGGGGCGAAACCCAGGGTCCACGACCAGTGTCAGCGGGTGTCACCACTGCTTCTTCCACTGTTGTGCGTGCAATAGAACCCCCTGTTGTGTGTGCAAGGCAATCCCCTGTCCATACTGCATGTAAAGATGCCCCCTCCTCTCAGTCTTCACTTGTTATGGCAGTTTCTCAAGAAACAGCATCAACGTCCACGTCCACGTCCCACCGCAGCGTTCAATTGTCCATATCCCAGACCTTTGAACGAAAGCGGAAATTCGCAGCTAACGCCCCACAGGCCACAGTCCTAAATTCGCACATTTCACGACTGCTTGCGTTGGAAATGCTGCCTTTTAGGCTGGGGGAGACGGAATCCTTCCGCAATCTTATGGCGGTGGCCGTCTCTCAGTACTCGGTCCCCAGCCGACACTATTTTGCCCGGTGTGCCATCCCCGCACTACACAAGCACGTGTCCCAAAGCATCTGCCGTACCCTCAACAACGCAGTTACTGGGAGAGTCCACTTGACAACGGACACGTGGACAAGTGCTTGTGGCCAGGGATGGTACATCTCTCTGACGGCACACTGGGTAAACATAGTGGAAGCCGGGACCCAGTCTGACCTTGGGACGGAACACGTCCTCCCCACACCGAGGATTGCGGGCCCTATGTCAGTCATAGTTGCCCCCACAGTGTATAGCTCCTGCGCATCCTCCTCCTCCTCCTCATGTTCAGCCTCCATCTCAGATATCACCACATCAGTTACAAGCTGGAAGCACTGCAGTACTGCCTCTGCCAAGCGGCAACAGGCTGTGCTGAAACTCATAATCTTAGGTGATAAACCTTACACTGCTTGTGAGTTGTGGACAGCTGTGAAAGAGCAGGCAGATCTGTGGCTGAGACCGCTGAACCTACTTCCCGGCATGGTCGTGTGTGACAATGGCCGTAACCTGGTGGCGGCTCTGAGGCGAGGTGAGATCACACACGTACCATGCCTGGCTCATGTGCTTAACCTCGTGGTTCAGCGGTTTCTTAAATCGTACCCCGAGTTGCCAGATCTGCTCGTGAAAGTACGCCACCTGTCAGCTCATTTTTGCAAGTCGGCTACAGCTTCCGCCGCCCTTGCTGTGTTGCAGCAGCGTTTGCAGCTTCCGGCCCACCGACTGTTGTGTGATGTCCCCACACGTTGGAACTCTACCCTCCACATGTTGCAAAGGATTTGTGAGCAGAAGAGAGCAGTCGTGGAGTACCAGATGCAACAAGGCCGTCGATATTCAGGTCAGACTCCACACATAAGACCTCAGGAGTGGATCTGGATGTCTGACATATGTACCATCCTGACAAACTTTGAGGAGGCCACCAAGATGGTGAGTGGTGATGACGCCATCATTGGTGTCAGCATCCCACTTGTCTGTCTTTTGCAACGCTCTCTGCAGAGAATTAAAGAGGAGGCATTGCAGCCAGAGTATGATGAGATGGATCAAGAAGCCGTAGTAGGCGATTACACACAGCCCAGCCTCATCTCATCCCAACGTGCATTGGGGGACAATGAGGGAGAGGAGGAGGAGGAGGAGGAAGAACAGGAGCTGCTATCATGCGCTGTAGACGGTAGTACCTGTACAAGTGTCATACCGTCGGTTCTGCGTGGGTGGCCTGAGGACAGGGGGGAGGAGGGGGAGGAGGAGGAGGAGAGCATGGTCAGTCGTCATCTTGGTGAGGACACGGAAATCTTGCCCGTTACCAGTCTGGCACGCATGGCTGACTTTATGTTACGCTTCCTTAACCGTGACCCTCGCGTTGTCAAAATGTTGGGTGACAGTCATTACTGGTTGGTGAGACTTTTAGACCCCCGCTACAAGGAGAACTTTCACTCTCTTATTCCTGAGGTGGAGAGGGCTACAAAAATGGGGCAGTACCAGAAGGCCCTTGCTGCAGAACTCTAAAAAAAAATTCCCATCTGAACACGCTAGCGGCAGAGGTCACAGTTCGTTGCCCAACCAAGGCGAGAGAGATGCAACTCCAATCCAGCAGGGGAACACTGTCAACGTTCTGGGACAGATTTCTGACACCCGCCCAGCTTATAGGCCCTGAGGCGCGCGGTACTCTCACAAGGAGTGGAAAGTTTCAAAAGATGGTGAGGGAGTACCTTGCCGACCGTACCAGAGTCCTCCGTGATTCCTCTGTGCCTTTTAATTATTGGGTATCCAAGCTAGACACTTGGAATGAACTAGCTCTGTATGCCTTGGAGGTCCTGGCCTGCCCTGCCGCTAGCGTGTTATCGGAGCGTGTTTTTAGTGCCGCTGGGGGAATTATAACTGATAAGCGCACTCGCCTGTCAACTGACAATGCTGACTAGCTGACCCTTATCAAAATGAACAAGGGCTGGATTGGGCCAGACTTCTCATCACCACCAAATGACAGCAGAGTAACATAAAGTCAAATCCACTGTGTTATTTAGGGAGGTGTATTCACATGCACCGCTTCACACCCACACATGGGTATACGCTTCCTCATTTCGGCTGTTTTATGTTCTTCTCCTTATCCTCAGCCTCCACCACCACTGTACCACCAGGGTGCCAGCATTGCAAGTTGCTCCGTCCTAATTTTTGGAAGCTTTTGCTTGGAAGGCATAAGCAAATCCTATGGGAGACCCACTTCCCAATAATGGGACTTATGTTTGTAATATGCTGTACTGCATGGCTCTTGTAAGGGGCATTGCAAGTTGCTCCGTCCTAATTTTTGGAAGCTTTTGCTTGGAAGGCATAAGCAAATCCTATGGGAGACCCACTCCCCAATAATGGGACTTATGTTTGTAATATGCTGTACTGCATGACTCTTGTAAGGGGCATTGCAAGTTGCTCCGTCCTAATTTTTGGATGCTTTTGCTTGGAAGGCATAAGCAAATCCTATGGGAGACCCACTCCCCAATAATGGGACTTATGTTTGTAATATGCTGTACTGCATGGCTCTTGTAAGGGGCATTGCAAGTTGCTCCGTCCTAATTTTTGGAAGCTTTTGCTTGGAAGGCAAAAGCAAATCCTATGGGAGACCCACTCCCCAATAATGGGACTTATGTTTGTAATATGCTGTACTGCATGGTTCTTGTAAGGGGCATTGCAAGTTGCTCCGTCCTAATTTTTGGATGCTTTTGCTTGGAAGGCATAAGCAAATACTATGGGAGACCCACTCCCCAATAATGGGACTTATGTTTGTAATATGCTGTACTGGGAACCGTGTGTGGACACCCGGCCGCGGGGCGGCTGGGGACCGAGCATGGACACCTGGCCGCCGGGCGGCTGGGGCCTGAGTATGGATTCCAGGCCGCCAACGCAGCCATGACGTGGTGGCCAGATTCCGCCTCCACATGCCTAAAAGGCCAAATTTCAAGTGCAAGCAAGCAGTATAGTATTGCAGCTTGGGGTTGGGTGGGTGGCAGGCTGCATACTTGCGCTTGTATTGCAAGGAATGGGGGAGGTACAATTGAACACTGCCCTGGGACTAGAACTTGCACGGGGATAGTTGCAAGTCTGCATCTTCTGATGCGGCAAGGATCACTTATGATGGGCACACTTTTGGACAGTGACCTGGGTGTCAGAGATGCTTCCAGGGGCCTTCCCCATGCTGTTCCCATGTCTTTTCAGCACTTTATGCATGTGTCACACAGCACATGGCGGGATAAGGTTGTAAAATGTTAACATGACATTTCCCGGTGAATGCATTTGTCACAATTGAAAGCAATACAAAAGTGCAAAAACGCATAAAAAATGCTACTTGTGAACATAGCCCAAGGTGTGGAGGAGTATTTTTGTTTTTGGTTATTTACTTTACCTTATACACAAGTCTTTACCCTGGAAAAGAAATTCCTTAACATATTTCACAGGAAAAAAGTTTCAGTTTCGTTTTTGAACGTTTTATTGTGAGCCCGTAAAAGTGGCTTAATACCTCTGACCACGTTGTTGACAGCAGTGACCTGGGGGTCAGAAATGCTTCCTGGGGCGATCCCCATGCTGTCCCCATGTCATTTGAGCACTGTCACTATCATTTTGGGCACTTGTTAGGCTTTTAAAAGACTGCTGGGGGTGCCACCCCAAAAATGCTCGGGTCTCCCATAGACTAACATTGGGCTCGTTGCTCGTGCCGAGCTTCGAGCTCCCGAGCATTTTAGTGCTCGATCAACACTAGTCTTAACCTCTCGATGGGACTGGCAATTACACTGGTTATTGGGCCTTCTGGCTCTGCTTCTATCGGTGATCCTTCTTCTGGGGATTCTTCCTGAGCAGGCTCTTCTGGGGCACTTACAGGTCTTACTTGCAGTGGAGGGTCTTCTGGCTGTTGGTAGAAGTGCATCACAGGTATTATTACAGCTCCATCCAGTTGAGGCCAATCTGCCGGGAAATCTCCTAAGACAGTATGGAGTACATCTTCTTTGGGTTCTTCAGTCACTATAAGAGGTACTTCTTCCGGTGGCTTCAATAGACCTGGGCACAACTTCAAATGGTCTCTTGAGACTGCTGCAACTGTCTTACCTCCATCTTTACTGATTAGACAGGTTTTTCTATTGTCGAACCTGGAATCCAACACAGTGTAAGGCTCTTTTTCCCACTGGTCATCAAGCTTGTGGTTTCTTCGCTTCCGCTTCAGCACAACTTCTCCAGGTGTTAAGGGTTCTGCGGGTGCACTCTTGTTGTGCTGTGCTTCCTGCTTATCTCTCATCCTATTTAGACTGTCTTCGACACAGGCCTGTACTCTTTTGTACTGCTCCTGTCGGGTCGTATCCCAGTCTTCAGTGGACATGTCTGCTTCCGGCTCTACCACTCCAAGCTCCAGGTCCATGGGCAACTTTCCGGGTCTTGCTCTCATGAGGTACGCTGGAGTACAATTAGTGGAACTCACAGGTATGTGATTGTAGAGATCTACCAGGTCAGGTAAGGTAGTTTGTCTGGCCACTGATTCCTTTCTTCTAGAGGTAAGGTCTTCAGCATGTCTATGACGATATTGTTCATCTTTTCACATAGACCATTGGTTTGAGGGTGGTACGGCGTAGTCCGAGTCTTCTTGCACCCGTACAGATGGCAAAACTCTTTGAACAGCTCGGCTTCAAAGGCAGGGCCTTGATCCGTCAGCACCTTATCCGGGTATCCATGGGGCCTGCGGAAGTATGCTTGAAACGTCCTTGCTGCAGTTTCTGCCGTCAGATCCTTGACGGGGGATACCACCAGGAACCGGGAGTAGTGATCCACCATGGTCAGGGCATAGGAGTAGCCTGACCTGCTGGGTGACAGCTTGACGTGATCCAGAGCGACGATCTCCAGGGGCTGGGTTGTCTTGATGGACTGCAAGGGTGCTTTCTGGCTGCTGTAGTCTTTTCTTCTGAGGCTACAGGGTCCACAATCCCGGCACCACCTCTTTATGTAGCTCCGCATTCCAACCCAATAAACCCGACTCTTCAGGAGGGTTTCCAGCTTCTTCCAGCCAAAGTGCCCTGCTTGATCGTGGTAGGCCTCCAACACCATCTGGATGTCTGTCCTGGGCACTACGATCTGCCATACCATCTCATGGATCCTAGGGTTGACATACCTTCGGCACAGCTTCTCTCTATAGATGAACAGCCGGCTTCTCTCAATCCACAGTTGCTTGGCTTGTGGAGTAGCGTCCTTCTCCGGGGAGGAACCTTCCTGGGCTATCAGTTCTTTGATACGGCTGACAACCGGGTCGCTGTCCTGGGTCTCCTTCCAACTGTGATGAGGTAAAGGGTTTAGTGTCTTACCACGATACCTCCTGGAGGTGCGCTGCTCGTGGACCATCCCGTTTCTGTGGAAGGCAGGTAGCTCAACCTCCTCCAGGTCATCCACTTCTTCTTCAGTGTCCGACTGGTGAGGCATTCTGGATAGGGCATCGGCATTGGCGTTCTTGTGACCTGCCCGGTACTTGATGGTGAACTGATAGTTTGACAGTCGGGCCATCCAACGCTGTTCCATGGCTCCCAACTTGGCTGTCTCTAGATGTGTCAAAGGGTTGTTGTCAGTATAGGCCTGTGAACTTAGTGGAGGCTAGGTAGTGCTTGAATCATTCAGTGATGGCCCAGACCAAGGCCAGGAACTCCAATTTGAAGGAGCTATAGTTTTCTGGATTCCTCTTGGTAGGACGAAGCTTCCTGCTGGCATAGGCAATCACCTTCTCTTTGCGATACTGCTTCTGTCTTAACACATCTCCTAGTCCCTCGTTGCTGGCATCAGTGTACAGCAGGAAAGGTTGACTGTAGTCAGGGTAGGCCAGGATTTCTTCGCCAGTCAGGATCTCTTTCATCACTGCAAAGGACTCAGCCTGCTCTTTACCCCACTGGAGAGGGGGTTGCCTCTGTTGGACTGTCCTACCAGGAGATCTTGCAAAGGCGCTGCCTTCTTGGTGTAGTCCTTTACAAATCTCCGGTAATACCCGACCAGTCCCAGGAACTGACGTACCTCCTTGAGATTCTTCGGTTCCGGCCATTTCTGGATGGCAGTGACCTTCTCCGGGTCTGGTGCTACTCCTTCTGGACTGACGATGTGCCCCAGATACTGGACCTTCTGTTTGAGCAGGTGGCACTTGGAAGGCTTCAATTTCATGCCATACCGGGACAATGCTTCAAATACCTCCGCCAGGTGCTTCAGATGGTCCTCATATGTCGTCGAGTACACTATCACGTCATCCAGGTATAGCAGCACGGTCTCGAAGTTACGGTGTCCCAAACAGCACTCCATCAATCTCTGGAACGTTCCAGGGGCATTGCAGAGTCCGAACGGCATACTGTTGAACTCGCAGAGTCCCATCGGGGTAGTGAAGGCCGTCTTCTCCCGGTCCTCCTCAGCAACTGCTACTTGCCAGTACCCACTAGTGAGGTCAAGGGTAGAGAAGTAATTTGCAGACTTTAGTGCAGCCAGGGATTCCTCTATATGGGGCAAAGGGTATGCATCTTTATGTGTTATGCGGTTTACCTGTCTGTAATCTACACACATCCTCATGCTTCCATCCTTTTTCCTGACCAGGACCAGGGGAGCTGCCCAGGGGCTACAGCTATCTCTTATTACCCCTGCTTTCTTCATGTCATGCAACATTTCCTTCGCTTTCTGCTAGTGTGCTGGTGGTATGGGCCTGTAACATTCTTTGATGGGTGGATGGTCGCCTGTGGGTATATAGTGTTGTACCCCTTTAATCCTCCCAAAATCAAGTGGGTGTTTGCTGAATACCTGTTTGTATTCCTGGACCACCCTGTGTACACCTTGTTTTTGATGGACAGGAGTGGCATCAGTCCCAACATGAAGCTGTTCACACCAATCCTCCAGCTGAGCTTTGGAGTCATTGTCCTCCATTGTATCTGGTGGGGTCAAGGATTCCACTGTGTGTATGGCATCATCATTCACAGTATACAACCTGGCAACACTGGCGTAACCTCTTTAATTTAACTTCCTCCTCCCCACAATTTAGGAGACGTATGGGTACCCTCCCATTGCGTACATCAACCACCCCTCTAGCAGTTAAGAGTGTAGGTCTGTGCTCTGAGCTAATGGGCTCCACTACCGCCTGGTAGTTCTTTCCCTTGAGACCTATTGCTGCCCTACACCAAATCAGCATCTCACTCATTGGGGGAATCACAATGGGTATCGGGTCTGTCACCCGTACATTACCAATCTCACCACCTGTTAGCTTTACACTGTGTGCAGAATTATTAGGCAAGTTGTATTTTAGAGGATTATTTTTATTATTGATCAACAACTATGTTCTCAATCAACCTAAAAGACTCATAAATATCCAAGCGTAATATTTTTTGAAGTTGGAGTGTTTTTTTTTTAGATTTGGCTATCTTAGGAGGATATCTGTTTGTGCAGGTAACTATTACTGTGCAGAATTAATAAAAATCAAATGTAGTCCCATCTCACTTGTTTATTTTCGCCAGGTAAACCAATATCAGTGCACAAAATTTAGAAATAAACATTTCTGACATGAAAAAACAAAAACCTCCAAAATTAGTGATCAATATAGCCACCTTTCTTTATGATGACACTGAACAGCCTTCCATCCATAGATTCTGTCAGTTGCTTGATCTGTTTTCGATCAACATTGCGTGCAGCAGCCACCACAGCCTACCAGACACTGTTCCGAGAGGTGTACTGTTTTCCCTCCCTGTAGATCTCACATTTTATGATGGACCACAGGTTCTCTATGGGGTTCAGATCAGGTGAACAAGGGTGCCATGTCATTATTTTTTCTTCTTTTAGACCTTTACTGGCCAGACACGCTGTGGAGTAGTTGGATGCATGTGATGGAGCATTGTCCTGCTTGAAAATCATGTTTTTCTTGAACGATACCGACATCTTCCTGTACCACTGCTTGAAGAAGTTGTCTTCCAGAAACTGGCAGCAGGTCTGGGAGTTGAGCTTCACTCCATCTTCAACCCGAAAAGGTCCCACAAGTTCATCTTTGATAATACCAGCCCATACCAGTACCCCACCTCCACCTTGCTGGCGTCTGAGTCGGAGTGGAGCTCTCTGCCCTTTACTGATCCAGCCTCTGGCCCATCCATCTGGCCCATCAAGATTCACTCTCATTTCATCAGTCCATAAAACCTTTGAAAAATCAGTCTTAAGATATTTCTTGGCCCATTCTTGACGTTTTATCTTATGTTTCTTGTTCAAAGGTGGTCGTTTTTCAGCCTTCCTTACCTTGGCCATGTCC
This sequence comes from Phyllobates terribilis, assembly GCF_046119375.1. NCBI lineage: Eukaryota > Metazoa > Chordata > Amphibia > Anura > Dendrobatidae > Phyllobates > Phyllobates terribilis. Next base: position 630,823,020 of record NW_027362764.1, read on the forward strand.
CTGAGTATCGTACACCTTGTGCTTTTTGATACTCCAGTAACGTTGCAGCTCTGAAATATGGCAAAGAGGGTGGCGAATGGCATCTTGGCAGCTTCACGCTTGATTTTCCTTAATTCATGGGCAGTTATTTTGCGCCTTTTTTGGCCAACACGCTTCTTGCAACCCTGTTGGCTATTTGCCATGAAACGCTTGATTGTTCGGTGATCACGCTTCAAAAGTTTGGAAATTTCAAGACTGCTGCATTCCTCTGCAAGACATCTCACAATTTTGGACTTTTCAGAGCCCGTCAAATTTCTCTTCTGACCCATTTTGCAAAAGGAAAGGAAGTTGCCTAATAATTAAGCACACCTTATATAGGGTGTTGATGTCATAAGTCAACAGCCCTCCTCATTACAGAGATGCACATCACCAGATTTACTTAATTGGTAGTTGGCTCTCAAGCCTATGCAGCTTGGAGTAGGACAGCATGTATAAAAAGTATCATGTGATCAAAATAGTCATTTGCCTAATAATTCTGCACAGTGTACCTGTTGCTGGTACAGGAGGGCTCAAATCTCTTCCTCTGCCCTGGTTTGGCAGTGTCAGCAATCTGTTGGAGTAAAAACAACACTTCTCCCAAACAGTTACCAACAATATTTGTACCAAGTATCATATACAAGTCTGTATCACCAGGGTTAGATTCCACTACAATCAGTCCTTGGTCCTTTAGTTCCGCTCTCCCCACCTTCACTGTCACGTCCTTAACCCCTACTAGGTTAAGAGGAAGGCCGTTAGAGGCATACACAGAGAGGTTCAGGGCTGGCGGCTGGATTTCATCTACAGACCAGTACCTTTTGTAGAGGACATCAGGTATGATGGTTACCTGTGAGCCGGTGTCCAGTAATGCAGGTGTGGCTATACCGTCCAGCACGATGGACAGGAAAGGCCTTCCTCCTACAAACCGACGGTACCAGCTTGATGGGCCTGGTTGATTTACTCCTGGGTGTCGACCCTCGGCCCCAGGGTTTGCCCGTTTAAAGGACAGTTCCGTGCGGTGTGGTCTGCCTTGTGGCTGCGGTAGCAGATGAAGTCTCCTGGAGGGCGACGTTGGTCGTTGGTCCTCCCACAGGGTGTCGTTGTCCTCCTCCGGTGTGGCGTTGTCCTCCTACGGGGTGGCTTTGTCCTCCTTCTTCTCCTCATCCAGGGGACATCCTCAGGGCTGTCAGCGAGTAGGATCCTTCCTTCTGGCTCAGGCTCCGTCTGTAGCTGCAGGGTGCTCAGGACAGTGGCCAGGGTTTTACTTAGCTGGCGCACTTCAGAGCGCAGGCTGTCCAGCTCACTAGGGGGCACTGTTTGCGTCTTTGTTTCAGCCGTTAATGAAGGAGCAGTGTGTGCTGCGGCCACTGGGGTGGCCCCACCCTGGTAATGCTGGATAGCAGTCCCTGATGTTTCCAGGGGCTGAAGGCCCTTAATAGCCATGTCATTCAGGGTGTCAAAGGTGGCATTTGGATGATCTAAGGCCCGTACAGTTCTGCTCTCCTCCTGGGACTTCAACCCCCGGATGAACTGTTCCGTCAGAATTTTATTTTCATCTTGTATGCTGGCTGGACTAAGCTGTTTCAGGGCCCGCAGGGCTTCCTGTAAGCACCAGGTGTAGTCCCAGATACTGTCCTCAGTTTTCTGGGTACAGTGGTAGAACCTCATCCGGAGATCTGTCTCAGTGCGGTATTCAAACACAGTTTGCAGTCTCTTAAAGATAGTGGATTCTGATTCCTGGTCTGCGGCTGGCCAGGTTTCAACTTCCCGCTCTGCGGCACCAGTCAATTGTCCCAGCACAACAGAGGCTCTCTGCTTACCAGTCATAGAATACATGTCCAGTACACCGCATATTTTTCTCTTGAACCTAGACAGGGTGTCTGGTTTGCCATCATACTGGGGAAGCCATTTCACTCCAGGGATATATGGCAGGGCCATAGGTATCAACGGGGTCACGACCCCTGCTGGTGTGGCGGCCGCTCCGGCCTGTACAGCAGCGGGCGCAAGTTAGGCATCAGGAGTGTTAACCGGTGCTCCGGTGGCTTACTGGTCGTCGGCCATGGTTGCGCCCCCCTACTAAACCGTAGCCTACCTTCTTCACTTCTTATCAGGTAGGCCGCAGCTCCGCGGGCGGCGGTCTTCTTCCAGGATCTTGCGTCGTTCGCGTCTGACGTCAGAGCGTCCTCTGGACTCCTTCCAGCACCTGACGCTCCCTGGTTCGACGTCAAGGGTGGGGCGTGTCCTGGGGTACGTGCGCTTTCACAGTCACGCCTCTCGGGTTCCCGCAGTTATGCCCCTCTTCTTCCCGCGCAGCGACAGGAGAATGGCGGATAATGGCGGGAAACCTCGGAAATGGCGGGAAATCTTCACCACAGTAAGTGTTACAGTCTTTTAAGGCGCACAGTACCCGGTGGCAGCGGGCACGCAATCCTGTTCGTGATGCCATGTTTGACGCGCTCCCAGGGCCGTGGGGTACTCGGCAGCCGGGCCTACAGATGCCGGTGGGGGATATCACGGTGGCTGGCCCGGTCCGTGGCCCAGGGCGGTCAGCAAAAACGTGAATTATTTATAGGGGATTTGTAAAGTGTTCGTGACGCCACCTGTGGAAGGCGGCTAAAGGGAGCCGCCGCTGCGGAGCAGTCCTCTGAGGCAGGTGGTAGGGCAGCTTGTGATGGAACGGCTCCCCACAGGTGGAGCGGGCCTCAGGTGTCACGGGTGTGTCGCCACGAAGATCGTCACGATTACACAGCCTGACTTCTCGCAGCTGACTTTTTGGTGCTTTGTGTTTTTCGGCAGTGAGGGAGTTAATTCTCTCTCTCTCTGTGCTAGACGAGGTCCAGCCTCGCCCAGCTGCAATCAATGCTGCTGTAGTGAGACTCCTTGAAATGCCTGCTGGTCTGTTAGGGAAGTGTCGGTGAAAGCATTTCATGCAGACTAACAGAGCGGATCGTGGTATTTGCAGTTTCAGAGATAAGTGTATTCGGAGAGTTTTTTCCCTTCCTCGCTTTATCATTTATCTCCTTTCCCGTTGGTGTTCCCTCTGTTGTAGTTGTGTAGTTTTTGTATGCAAGGTGGTTTGGGTTTTTCCCTTGTACTGTCTCGTTCGTCTAAGTACTGTGTGTGGGCATATTATTACTTGTCCCCTTTTGTTGTGATCGGGGTCCTTCTCAGGACTAGATTACTTAGGTGCAGGGATCCTCAGGAGGTAGGGGTTACGCTGGCGGCCTGGACCTCTGTACCTTTAACAGTACCTCCAGGTTGAGGGATTAGTCAGGGCCCCAGCTTAGGGTCAGCTTAGGCCCCCTACCTCCAGTATACAGAGACAGCGTGACATTTTCACCGACCACTTAGTTTTTCTCCAGCTACCATGGATCCAGTAGCCGGTCTAGCTCGGCAGTTGCAGAGTTTGTCCATGGAGCTGGCGGACGTTAGGTCCAAGGTTTTGTATCCTCAGGAGCAAGCCGGACCAGAACCTAAAGTAGCTCTCCCTGACAGGTTCACTGGGGGGCGGGACAAGTTTTTTGTTTTCCGGGAGGCATGCAAGTTGTACTTTCGGCTGCGGCCTCGGTCATCGGGGAGTGAAGAACAAAGGGTGGGAATTGTCATCTCGCTCCTACAAGGGGACCCACAATCTTGGGCGTTCTCTCTTCCCCCGGGCTCCCCGGCTCTCCAGTCAGTGGATAGGTTTTTCGCTGCTCTGGGACTCGTATATGATGACCCAGATCGGATCTCCCTTGCTGAGTCTAAGTTACGTAGGATTCAGCAGGGAGATCGTCCGGCGGAGGAATTCTGTTCGGAGTTCCGTAGGTGGGCCACGGACACCCAGTGGAATGACCCGGCTCTTAGGAGCCAGTTTTGTCAAGGTTTATCCGACAAATTACAGGATGTGTTGGCTCAGTATGACTCTCCCGCGTCACTGGAAGCCGCTATGGCCCTTGCTATTCGCGTTGACAGACGGCTTCGGGAGAGGTGCGGGATAACTCTACCCCCTGTGATGACTCCACCTCCTACAAGGTCCCCTCATATGGTGGTTCCCCTGGTCAGTCCAGAGGAGCCTATGCAATTAGGAGGGACATCATTTCGGGGGAGGGGACCGGTGGTGCGCCATAAGACAGGAAGGTGTTTCTTCTGCGGGAGAAAGGGACATTTTATTGGGGGGTGTCCATCCCGTCCCTTGCAGAGTGAAGAGTCGTCGGAAAACTGTTGATCCCAGGTTGTGTGGTGGATGGCAATCTGGGAGTAGGTATTTCGTCCCTAGGTTCGTCTCAGTTTCTCGTACCGGCGGATGTGGTGGTGGGTACGAGAACTGAGAGGATATCTGTTCTTCTGGATAGTGGGGCCGGGGCTAATCTGGTTGATGCTCGGTTTGCCCGGGTTCAAGGTATGCGATTGAGTGAGTTGGCTAAACCCATCCCCATATTCTCGATCGATGCCAGGCCTCTCGGTCAGGGAAGTTTTTCGCAAGCTGTGCATGACGTAAAACTTCAAGTGGGGGCGATACATAAAGAACTGTTGTCTTGCTACGTGTTGGAGGGTCTTCCCACTCCTATAGTGTTGGGCCTTCCTTGGTTAACTAAGCATAACCCGGTTATTAATTGGCAAACCAGAGAGATAAGCCAATGGAGTAAATTCTGTAATAAAAACTGCATGAACACGGTCATCGGTGCGGTTACTCCTTGGGTCTTACCTCCATTTCTGGCGGACTTTGAGGATGTATTCTCGGAGAAAGGGTGTCAGGAACTACCTCCTCATCGCGAGTATGACTGTTCTGTAAAACTGCTCCCTGAGGCCAAGTTACCTAAAGCTAGGTTGTATAACCTTTCTGGTCCTGAGAGGCAGGCCATGAAGGATTATATTTCAGAAAGTCTGGCTAAGGGGCATATTAGACCTTCATCTTCACCGGTGGCTGCGGGGTTCTTCTTTGTTAAGAAGAAAGATGGAGGCCTACGCCCTTGCCTGGATTTCCGTGAACTTAATCGGATTACGGTCCGAGATCCGTATCCGCTCCCACTTATTCCTGATCTCTTTAATCAGATCGTGGGCGCCAAATGGTTCTCTAAGTTGGATCTCAGGGGGGCGTACAATCTGATTAGGATGAAGGAGGGGGATGAGTGGAAGACGGCGTTTAACACTCCGGAGGGGCATTATGACATGCACCAAAGACAACTGACAGGAAGTGGTGGAGGCGGAGCCTGCCGTGTGCTGCAAGAGTTGTGCTGTGTGTGGAGAGAGCTCCTGGGAAGGGAGGAGAGCCAGGCGGAGGTGACCGAGCGGACCGGGAGGACCAGTAGGAGGCGACCGGAGGGACGAGCGCAAGAGAGCGCTGTGGCAGCGTGCAGTGCTGGCCGGCGGAGGGTGCCAGGTGGTGGTGACCAGGAGGTGATCAGGAGGACCGGTAAGAGGCGACCGGAGGGTCGAGCGCGCTGTGATAGCGAGCAGCGTCCCTAGAGGAGGTGAGTGAGGGGCAGGAGGCCGCAATAAGCGGCCCTACTGAACCCAAGTGTGTACTGTACTGTATTGTATTTGTATCTGTATTGTAATTGTATTGTATTCCCTAGTCCATATTTAATTGATTACCCCCCGTCCATATTTAATTGATCACCCCCGTCCATATTTAAATTGATTCCCCTGAACACCCCCGTCCATATTTAACTGATCCCTCTGACCACATTAAATTGACCCCCCCGTCCTCATTTAATTGATCCCCGACCACCCCCCGTCCATATTAAAGTGATCCCCCTGACCACATTTAAATGATTGACCCCCCCAGCCCATAATTGGTTGATCCCCCTTGTCCTATTTAATAGATTCCCCTTGTCCACTTTTACTCATCCCCAGTCCCTATCTATTTGCCTTATCCCCCACCATATTTAATTAACCCCTGTCCATAATTAATTGATTGATTCCCCAGACCACAATTAATTATTTCCCCAGTCCATATTTATTGATATTATTGATACTTATTGATCCCCAGTCCTTAGTTAATTGACCCACCGTCCATACCTATTTATTTGCTTTACCCCCCATCCTATTTAATTAAACCCCCTGTCCATAATTAATTGATTGATTCCCTAGTCCACAATTAATTATTTCCCCAGTCCATACTTATTGATCCCAGTCCATAGTTAATTGACACACCGTCCATACTTAATTAATCCACCTGACCCACTCAGCTGATCCCCCGTCCACACTTAATTGATACTTAATTGATCCCCCGTCCATACTTAACGGATCCCGCGTCGATATCTAATCGATACACTTGCACATCCCTAATTGATCCCCGTCCATACACCTATATATAAATAATTGTGTTTTGTACTTGTACATATATACTGACTGTATCCCCATATTTAGAATGACGTCCATGTTGGCCGGAGCCGTGCAGTGTACATCTTGCGCAATGTATGCATTCCCTGAGCTACCGCTCAGGGATCCATACTGCTGCGAGAGATGTGAGCATATCGTGCACTTGGAAGCCCAAATCCTGGATCTAAGTGCTCAGATAGCGGTACTGAGGAGCATCGACAACATGGAACGGAGTTTGCTGCTCACCGAGCAGACACTCAATGGGTCAACAATGGGGGTGGAGCTTAGTGGGGAAGCGCAGGCTGAACAGGCAGGGAGCTGGGTAACAGTTAGAAGGGATAGAGGGAAGAAGTATAGGAAGGCTGGTTCAGAACCGGCATTATTGGAGCACGACAGATCCTCTGACCGCCGGGGGAGTGTATGCTCCAGTAATGAGGGGGAGGGGGGAAGTGTAGGGCAGGCTAGACAGGTCCTGGTAGTGGGTGACTCTATTATTAGGGGGACAGACAGGGCAATCTGTCACAAAGACCGGGATCGCCGAACGGTGTGCTGCCTCCCTGGCGCTCGAGTCCGGCACATCGCGGATCGGGTTGACAGGTTACTGGGTGGGGCTGGCGAAGACCCAGCGGTCATGGTCCACATTGGCACCAATGACAAAGTGAGTGGTAGATGGAGGGTCCTTAAAAATGATTTCAGGGATCTAGGTAGGAAGCTTAGGGCAAGGACCTCCAAGGTAGTTTTCTCAGAAATATTACCAATCCCGCGAGCCACACAGGAGCGCCAACGGGAGGTTAGGGAGGTGAATAAGTGGCTAAAGAGTTGGTGCAAGGCAGAAGGGTTTGGGTTCATGGAGAACTGGGCCGACTTCGCTGTCGGCTACAGGCTCTACCGTAGGGACGGGCTGCACCTCAATGGGGAGGGTGCAGCGGTGCTGGGGAAGAAGATGGCTAATAGGTTGGAGGAGTTTTTAAACTAGAGACGGGGGGGGGAAACCAAGGAAATAGGTGGGATGTGAGGCAAGCAAGGGGGAAGGGGAGAAGTGAATATAATGAGGGTGGAGAGGGGGGTGGGGATACTACAGTTAGATCGTTAGAGAAGAATAGGATGCTAAATAACCCCAAAGTTTTATCTTGCATGCTGACCAACGCAAGAAGCCTGAGCAATAAGGCGGATGAGCTGCGGGCGCTTATATCGGAGGAGAGGTATGACATCGTAGGTATAACAGAGACTTGGCTAGATGATAGCTACGACTGGGCGGTAAATTTAACAGATTATAGTTTATTTAGAAGGGACCGGAAACAGGGGAAGGGCGGAGGAGTCTGCTTATATGTAAAGTCACGTCTAAAGCCCAGACTAAGGGAAGATATAGGAGAGGGAGAAGAGGGGGTCGAGTCCATGTGGGTAGAGATAGAGGGGGCAAAAAATAATAATAAAATATTACTGGGGGTCTGCTATAAGCCACCCAATATAACAGAGGAGAATGAGAAACTGCTATTAGGACAAATAGACAAAGTAGCAAAACATAATGAGGTGATTGTAATGGGGGACTTCAACTACCCGGATATTGACTGGGAAACAGAAACCTGTAGATCGCAGAAAGGAAAAAGGTTCTTGACAAATATCAAGGATAATTATCTCTCCCAACTAGTGCAGGAACCAACGAGAGGGAAGGCCGTGTTGGACTTAATATTGACTAATAGGCCTGATAGAATAACTGAGGTACAGATAGGGGGGCACCTAGGTAATAGCGATCATAATATTATCAATTTCAAAATGCCCTTCAGTAGGGTTATCAATAAGGGAACAACTAAAACATTAAACTTTAGGAGGGCGAAGTTTGATCAGCTGAAAGAAAACCTTCAACTTATAGACTGGGACAAAGTTCTTAATCAAAGGAATACGAATAGTAAATGGGAAACCTTCAAAATAATTCTGAATACTCAGTGCGAGAGATATATACCGTATGGGAATAAAAGGGTCAGAAATAAGAGGAAACCAATATGGTTGAACAAGAACGTAAAAGGGGCGTTAAATAGCAAAAAAGAGGCATTCAAGAGATTAAAACAGGAAAACAGTAAGGAGGCACTAATGTGTTACAAGGAAAAAACGAGAACCTGCAAAAAACAAATAAAAATAGCGAAGGAGGAAACAGAGAGACGTATTGCTAGGGAAAGTAGATCAAATCCCAAACTGTTCTTTACGTATATAAATAGTAAAAGGATTAAATCGGATAATATTGGACCGATAAAAAGTGATGAAGGCAAAATCATAGAGAAAGATGAGGATAAAGCTAATCTATTAAATAAATTTTTTTCGTCAACTTTCACAAAGGAAATCGAACTAACAGGAGAAATGAGAAGTGACAAGCTTAATCCTCCACTAAGTATGACAAATCTAACCCAAGCTGGGGTACAGAAACGCCTCAGTAACATTAAAATAAACAAATCACCAGGACCTGATGGCATACACCCACGGGTACTAAGGGAACTAAGTAATGTGATAGACAGACCGTTATATCTTATATTTAAGGACTCTGTTGAGACTGGGTCTGTGCCACTTGATTGGCGACAGGCGAATGTAGTGCCAATATTCAAAAAGGGAGCGAAAAGTGACACCGGAAACTATCGGCCGGTGAGTCTGACGTCCGTTGTGGGCAAAATTTTTGAAGGCTTTATTAATGAGGCAATCATGGAGCATCTTGATGCTAATAATCTATTAACCCCGAACCAACATGGATTCATGAGGAATCGCTCCTGCCAAACTAACCTGATTGACTTCTACGAGGAGGTTAGCTCTCGAGTAGATCAGGGGGAACCAGTGGATGTCGTGTATCTCGACTTCTCAAAAGCGTTCGATAGCGTGCCACATAATAGGTTGGTATACAAAATGAGAATGATGGGGCTGGGGGAAAATGTCTGCAAGTGGGTAGCTAACTGGCTAAAGGATAGAAGGCAGAGGGTGGTTATAAATGGAATATACTCAGATTGGGTAAGCGTCACTAGTGGGGTACCACAGGGGTCTGTATTAGGCCCAATGTTATTTAATATCTTTATTAACGACATAGTCAACGGGATAAATAGTAAAATATCAATATTTGCAGATGACACAAAGTTATGTAAAACAATTAATACAAAAGAGGACAGTGCAGACCTACAGAGGGATTTGGATAAGCTGGGTAGGTGGAGCATTAAATGGCAAATGAGGTTTAATGAGGAGAAATGTAAGGTCATACATATGGGAAGGAAAAATGGAAGTCACCAGTACTCACTGAATGGGAAATCATTGGGGAATTCAGAGATGGAGAAGGACTTGGGCATCTTGATTGATAGCAAACTAAATTGGAGTGCCCAAAGTCAGGCGGCTGCTGTAAGGGCAAACAGGGTAATGGGATGTATCAGAAGAGGTATAGCTGCAAAGGATGAGAACATTGTTCTTCCACTGTACAAAGCTCTGGTCAGACCACACTTGGAATACTGTGCTCAGTTATGGGCCCCAATATATAGAAAGGATATAAATGAGCTTGAAAAGGTACAAAGGAGGGCAACAAAATTAATAAAGGGAATGGAGGGACTGCAATACCCAGAGAGGTTGGCAAAACTAGGACTATTCAGCCTGGAAAAGAGAAGGTTGAGGGGGGACATAATAAATGTGTACAAATATGTTAGGGGACAGTATAGAGACCTTGCCCGGGATTTGTTCAAAAGGAGGAATACTACGGTAACAAGAGGGCATTCACTAAGACTGGAAGAGAAAAGGTTTCAGCACCAGCATCGGAAGGGGTTCTTTACGGTAAGAGCAGTGAGAATATGGAATTCACTGAGTGAGGAGACGGTAATGTCGGATTCACTACACCAGTTCAAGCGGGGACTGGATGCATTTCTAGATACCAGGCAGATTTCAGCGTATACTTAAAAATAAAATAAAATAGTAGGTTGATACAGGGATTTATTCTGACTGCTGGTTTCAGAGTCGGGAGGGAATTTTTCCTCAGGTGAAGATTGGCCAAATCATTTGGGGTTTTTGCCCTCCTCTGGATCAACTTTAGCAATTACAGAACTAACAGGTCGAACTTGATGGACGCAAGTCTTTATTCGGCTTTACTAACTATGTAACTATGTAACTATGTAACTATGAGAACCTTGTCATGCCATTCGGTCTGACTAATGCCCCGGCGGTGTTCCAACACTTTGTTAATGACATTTTTCGCCGCCTGGTGGGACAGTTTGTTGTCATATATCTGGATGATATCTTAATTTACTCGCCGGATCTGGTGTCTCATCAGGAGCACGTTAGGCAGGTGTTACAGATCTTGCGGGATAATAAACTGTATGCCAAATGGGAAAAGTGTGTGTTCGCCATACAGGAACTCCAGTTTTTAGGCTTCCTGGCTTCAGCGTCCGGTTTTCGTATGGACCCTGGGAAAGTGCGGGCAGTTCTTGAGTGGGATCGGCCAGAGAATCTTAAGGCACTACAACGTTTCCTGGGGTTTGCTAATTATTACCGGAAGTTCATTCGTAATTTCTCGTCCATGGTTAAGCCTCTCACAGACATGACTAGAAAGGGGACGGATTTTTCTAGGTGGTCTGACAAGGCTTGTCAAGCATTCTCCTCCTTGAAAAAATGTTTTGCCTCGGCACCCATACTCATTCAACCTGATGCGTCACAGCCATTCATTGTAGAGGTAGACGCTTCCGAGGTAGGGGTGGGAGCAGTATTGTCACAAGGTTCGTCCCCTGGTAAGTGGCATCCGTGCGCCTTTTTCTCTAAAAAATTGTCGTCCGCTGAGAGGAATTACGATGTCGGCAATAGGGAACTCTTGGCCATTAAGTTAGCTTTTGAGGAGTGGCGCCATTTTTTGGAGGGGGCAGTCCATCCGGTCACCGTCATCACCGATCACAAGAACCTGCTATATCTGGAGTCCGCGAAACGTCTGAATCCCAGACAAGCTAGGTGGTCATTGTTTTTTACCAGGTTTAATTTTGTCGTTACATATCGTCCTGGGTCAAAAAATGTAAAGGCGGATGCCTTATCTCGTAGTTTCCCTGGGGCCGGGAATACGGACGACCCGATTCCTATCCTTCAGGAGGGGGTGGTGGTTTCGACAGTATGCTCTGAGCTGGAGGAGGAGGTATTGGAGGCTCAGGGGGACGCCCCTGTTGGACCTCCGGGGAGACTGTTTGTTCCAGATCAGTTGCGACAAAAGGTGATCGAGGCACACCATAACTCAGTTTTTGCAGGACACCCAGGGAGTAGAGCAACTGTGGATCTCCTCTCGCGTCGGTTTTGGTGGCCTAACTTACATAAGGAGGTGGTAACTTTTGTCACGTCCTGTGGGGTTTGTGCGCGCTCTAAGACCTCACATACCCGTCCGTCTGGGGCCCTCTTACCTTTGAAGATCCCGGAGCGTCCTTGGACTCATCTGTCTATGGACTTTATTACGGACCTCCCTCCGTCTTCGGGTAAAACGGTCATACTCGTTGTAGTGGACAGGTTCAGCAAGATGGCACATTTTATCGCTCTTCCGGCTCTCCCTAATGCTAAAACTCTTGCGCAGGTGTTCATTGGGGAGATTGTGAGGCTTCACGGGGTACCCTCCGAGGTGGTGTCTGATCGGGGGTCTCAGTTTGTGTCCAAGTTCTGGAAGGCGTTTTGTGCACGGCGGGGGATGCATTTGTCGTTCTCATCGGCTTTTCATCCTCAGACCAATGGTCAGACGGAACGTATGAACCAGAGCTTGGAGACATATCTCCGGTGTTTTGTGTCAGAGAACCAGGAGGACTGGGCTTCTTTCTTACCTCTGGCAGAGTTTGCTCTTAATAATAGGCGGAGCGAGTCCACTGGTAAGTCCCCGTTTTTTGGGGCATATGGTTTTCACCCCCAGTTTTGTACTTTCAGTAGGGGGGGCTCTTCGGGGGTTCCTGAGGAGGAGCGATTTTCCTCATCACTCGCTTCAGTATGGAGAGGGGTGCTGAAGAATCTGAATACTATGAGGAACCGATACAAACGTATGGCTGATAGGAGGAGAGTGTCTGGTCCGGACCTAAGTGTGAACGATCGGGTATGGTTGTCTACCAGGAATATAAAACTTAAGGTTCCCTCCTGGAAACTGGGTCCCAGGTTCATCGGGCCGTACAGAATCAGTTCTATTATTAATCCGGTGGCATTCTGTCTTGACCTCCCCCCTACGTTTAAAATTCACAACGTGTTCCACAGATCGTTGCTTAAGAGGTATGTGGCGCCGGTGGTACCGTCACCTTTACCTCCCCCTCCAGTGGTGGTAAAGGGTATGGTCCTGAGGAGAGGATGTGGGTTCCTGCGTCGGATATTAACGCAGACCGATTAGTTCGGGCCTTCCACACGACTCACCCGGATAAACCTGGCCCTGAGGGTCCGGAGGCCCCTCGTAGAAGGGGGGGTACTGTCACGGGTGTGTCGCCACGAAGATCGTCACGATTACACAGCCTGACTTCTCGCAGCTGACTTTTTGGTGCTTTGTGTTTTTCGGCAGTGAGGGAGTTAATTCTCTCTCTCTCTGTGCTAGACGAGGTCCAGCCTCGCCCAGCTGCAATCAATGCTGCTGTAGTGAGACTCCTTCAAATGCCTGCTGGTCTGTTAGGGAAGTGTCGGTGAAAGCATTTCATGCAGACTAACAGAGCGGATCGTGGTATTTGGAGTTTCAGAGATAAGTGTATTCGGAGAGTTTTTTCCCTTCCTCGCTTTATCATTTATCTCCTTTCCCGTTGGTGTTCCCTCTGTTGTAGTTGTGTAGTTTTTGTATGCAAGGTGGTTTTGGTTTTTCCCTTGTACTGTCTCGTTCGTCTAAGTACTGTGTGTGGGCATATTATTACTTGTCCCCTTTTGTTGTGATCGGGGTCCTTCTCAGGACTAGATTACTTAGGTGCAGGGATCCTCAGGAGGTAAGGGTTACGCTGGCAGCCTGGACCTCTATACCTTTAACAGTACCTCCAGGTTGAGGGATTAGTCAGGGCCCCAGCTTAGGGTCAGCTTAGGCCCCCTACCTCCAGTATACAGAGACAGCGTGACATCAGGGCAGCGTGAGGTAATGGATGGTGGTACAGGGGAGAGACGGCCAGGACGGTTCAGGAAGAAATAACGGACACTCACACGGGGGTTCGCTTCGGTACTTTTACTGGTATAGATGCAGGTATGGTCCAGGGTACTCGGTAGGCAGGGTGCACTTCTGGACTCTCCCCAGTGAGCGGGTATAGGGCCTCCTGATCCGTTGCTTCCACTTGCTAAGCTTCTGACCTGCCTGGAGCTAGGCCTGGCTTAATTATGGTCTCTCTCTCTTGCACCTGCTGACCTGGTGGTAGGGCCTTGTCTTGGAGATCACTCTCCATGGATGCTGGGGCCTCCGTGACTCCTAGCCCTGGTACAGTAGTCAGCGTTGGTCGACTTGGTACTTGTAGTCCTCCAGGTGTCCGGTGATCCCTACTGGGTGTAAAGGACCCTGTAGGCGCGGACCCGGTGTCCGTTGTATATTTTGGGGTGAGCCTGGTACGCTCCTCTGCCCCCTCAACTTCTCTCTCCTTTCCTCCTTGCCGTCGGCCACACTCAGGGCCCCCACTACGGCAGCAGCAGACGAGCTGCGTCTTCGCTGCTCTCAGCATCAGCACGCTCTCCAACTCACTTCTCACTACTCACTGAACTAACTCACTGCCTGGCTCCACCCTCCCTATATATATCCCTAGCAGGGCTCCCTCTGGTGGTCTGAGGTGGTAGGGTGGAGGTGTGTGAATGTGTGAGGGCTTTTTGTGGAGAAGTCCATCCATGCACCCTACTGGGTTCTGTGGCACCTGTGCGTAGCAGGGCGCCACAAAAGCTTTGCTGGGCCGGAAACACATCATATTCTGTTAATGCACCAAGGTTTACTTCCTTTTCGGGAGCTGGAAAAAATCCCCATTTAGCTCTCATTGCAAAAGTCTAAAAATCATTAAATAATAAACATCCCTTTGCTTGATCCTATTGATAAACCTATCATCCTACAAGTAGTCAACCACGTAACCGATCATGCTTGATGATATGAGCAAGGGACTTTGCTGTGATGCTTGATTGTTATAACCAGCATCATCGTCATCATCAATTTCACACTGAATGTCACCCTTGCCTCTTGCCTGTGCTTATGATAACTCAATGTCCCACTCCAAATATACCTGCTGCAGCTACTCCTCATCTGCTCCTCCTCATCCAGCTGCATGTTACGTTGTACTTGAGGGTCCTGAACAGCCCTAAGGAAGCAATGAACTTGTAGAAGTTGCTGTTCTTCCTCCATCTCCTGTTACATCTGTGTGAGAGTTTTTTTCCAATATAAAAGTGATTCTCACAAAATTAGAATATCATCAAAAAGTTAATTTATTTAATTTATTTCAGTTCTTCAATACAAAAAGTGAAACTCATATTATATAGAGTTATTACAAGCAGAGTAATGTTGATGATAATGGCTTACAGCCAATAAAAACACAAAAGTCATTATCTCAGTAGATTAAAATAATTAACAAAAAACACCTGCAAAGGCTTCCTAAGCGTTTAAAAAAGTCCCTTAGTCTGTTTCCGTAGGCTCCACAATCATGGGGAAGACTGCTGACTTGACAGATGTCCAGAAGGCAGTCACTGACACACTCCACAAGGTCTCAGAGTTCCAATTTTCATTTGGAAATCTAAGTCCCAGAGTCTGGAGGAAGAGTGGAGAGGCCACAATCCAAGCTGCTTGAGGTCTAGTGTGAAGTTTCCACAATCAGTGATGGTTTGAGGAGCCATGTCATCTGCTGGTGTAGGTCCACTGTGTTTTATCAAGACCAAAGTCAGCGCTGCCATCTACCAGAGCAATTCATACTTCCCTCTGCCGACAAGCTTTTTGGAGATGGAAATGTCATTCTCCAGCAGGACTTGGCCCCTGTCCACACTGCAAAAAGTACCAATACCTGGTTTAAAAACAACAGTATCACTGTGCTTGATTGGCCAGCAAACTCGCCTGACCTTAACCCCATAGAGAATCTATGGGGTATTGTCAAGAGGAAGATGAGAGACACCAGACCCAACAATGCAGACGAGCTGAAGGCTGCTATCAAAGCAACCTGGGCTTCCATAACACCTCAGCAATGCCACAGGCTGATCGCCTCCATGCCAAGCCGCATTGATGCAGTAATTGATGCAAAAGGAGCCCGGATCAAGTATTGAGTGCATTTACTGAATATACATTTCAGTAGGCCAACATTTTGGATTTTAAAAACATTTTTCAACTGTTGTTATGAAGTATTCTAATTTACTGAGATAATGACTTTTGAGTCTTCATTGGCTATAAGCCATAATCATCAACATTAACAGAAATAAACACTTGAAATAGATCACTCTGTTTGTAATGACTCTATATAATATATGAGTTTCACTTTTTGTATTGAAGAACTGAAGTAAATTAACTTTTTGATGATATTCTATATCATCTGTTATATCTGTTATATCATCTGTCATCTGATATCCTGTTAGTGCAGCAGGTGAGGAGATGCACCTGTAATTTCAAATATGAAGTACGTACATGACATCATCATGCCACAGTTGTCTCTATTGACAAATTTAGCAGCCTTTTTAAAGGACTTTAGAATGTGAAACACATCTCTCATCAGCTGCTAATGGCGCATTTCAAAGTAACCCAAGCAACAGTTTTCTTCAGCATAACATATCATTCACGACTTTTCAATGCTGACACAGATGCTTCAACTTATGAAGTTAAGTCTTAAAAGAAATTTAGCACAATTATATTTAGATTGTGCACCATGCCAGCAGAATGAGCCAAACATAGCACAGCCAGAATGTTCACGGCATTGTCGCTTAAGACAATGCCCAGCTACAGTTGACAGGAAGCTATACAGGGAGATATTTTCTGCTTAATGGAGAGGAGAAACTTGTCCGCTGTATGGTTTTTGTTGCCCATGATTACAAATTGTAAAACAGCTTGGAATTACTTAGGCTTACAAGAATGAAAAGAATGAGAGCGATGAGTGAATGCATTGCAGTTAGTGATGGGATCCTGTCCATTGAGGAGGATGCTGAGGAGGTGTAGGTGGAGGTGAATAAGTGCTGCCTGATGATGAAACCAAAAATTGTGCCCAACTGTGGAGGCTTCATCACCAGTCCTGTAGGCAGTAAAGTATCGCCGCCTCTCAAATATTAACCCATTGGACTGTAAAAGACATTCTGTCACTGTCCCTAATTGCGGCTCCATGTGTTGCTGGTGCA
This sequence comes from Phyllobates terribilis, assembly GCF_046119375.1. NCBI lineage: Eukaryota > Metazoa > Chordata > Amphibia > Anura > Dendrobatidae > Phyllobates > Phyllobates terribilis. Next base: position 630,839,595 of record NW_027362764.1, read on the forward strand.
GTTCGATTTGAAGTTCAATGCCAAGTCTATAGAGTGATCTATGTTCTTCTGCACATGAAAGTACAGAGTGGATACCCCTTTCTTCGAGAAAAAATGGCAGCTATGTATATTCTAGTGAGGCTGAGGACACTTCATCATTTTTTGAAAAGCAGTGGAATCCACTAAATGGTTCAGTCTCCATTGCAACACCAGCAACTTGACGAGGTGGGAGTTGAGCTGACACACTAGTGGATGACTAAGAGCATGCACTTGTTTCCTGGCTACACAACCAGGTTTGGATGTATGATGGTGGGATGGAAAATGAGGAGGAGAAATCCAGCATTACTTGTGGATGAAAATTATGTTGATGACACTGACCAGGTACTATTTGGGGATGTGGCCAGATGAGCAGGAGGAGAAGGGGTAGGAGGACAACCTTAGCTTTGATCATATTGCTGGCAAGCTTACTTTTGCCATATGAGTAAGTAATGGTGCTTTATGTGCTGACGGAGAGCTGTGCTTCTTAATCTATTTAGGCCTGGATGCCCATGGCTTATTTTCCTCCTGTAGAGTTTGGGCACTGCACAAGATTCATCTGGTGGCAACATGGAAAATAAATCCCACACTCAAGATGCCTGCATGACAAGACACCATGACAAGAGCTTTCAGCTGATGTTGAGCCTTCTCCACCATCAGCAAGTGGTAAGGAGTGGGATTGCAGCACAATTATTGCAGTGAACAATAGCAGCCACTAGTGGTCAAACTGTAGAAGGACAAAAGGAATTCTGACATTACTCCCACCTTTCAACAGTGGCCTCCAGACGATGCTTGGCTTGGTTTATGTGGGTGACGCGCCCCCTGGGCCGTGGGGTACTCAGTGCCGGGCCGGTCGTTACTAGGGGAGATGTCACAGTGGCGGTGAGCCGGTCTGTGACCCAGGGCGGTCAATAAAAGGAGATATTTACAGGGGATTTATAGTTTTTATATACAGTTCGTGACGCCACCTGTGGTATGCAGTTATATGGAGCCGCCGCTGCGGTGCAGAACCTCTGGAGCCGTTGTTAGTGCAGCAGAGTTGGTTCAGCTCTCCACAGGCAGAGCTCAGCTCCAGGGCAGGAAGTAGTGATTTTATAGATGTTGCTGTGCGGTGTAGTGCAGAGGATGGCGCAGTTAATAATCAGTCCACAACTTAATGGCGGGTTCCTCTTATCTTTACTTGCGGTGGTTAGGCAGACCGGGGCACTGCTACTAGCTGGTAGTAGAGGTCCAGGCGGCCTGGAAGCAAGTTGGGGGAATCCAACTAGCCAGGTGGAGTTGTAGGCCTTCACTTTGCGCTACCTCTTTGGCCCTGCTGCGTATAGTTATGCTGCGGCCCTCGTCCCTGAGTAAAATGTCTTTGTGCTCACCCGTATGGCAGGCAGCTCAGGCCTTCCTGGAGTGTCGCTCCCACGTGGCGGTGCTGGGCCCTATCATGCTGCTGAGCCTCCGGGCGTCTGATGGGGCCAGGAGACCTGCAGTCTCCTGCCCTCCGGTTTCTGCTGCTTGGCTTTCGGTGCCCCACAACCTCGGACTCCTGTGTCCGGTTCTTCTGCTCTTACTTCTGGGGTGAAATGCCGTGCAGCTCCACTCCCTGGGTCTTTCCTCGTCGACGTCCTAACTTCAACCCCTGTCTGTTCTCCTCACACTAACTAACCCCGCCTCCAGATCCATTTTCTAAGGGGAGGAGCTCCCCTTGCTGGTCTGGAGCCAGGAAAGTGTTGCATGCTAGCAAAACCTGATTAGGGGACCCCTCCTTGCTTCTAGGCATGGCATCACCCCCTTGTGAGGGAGGCAATGCCACTGTGGCAACCGGACTCCTAGGGTGCCACATGGGTATGTTTGGTGAAACTCTTTATGCAGTTGAGGAGCATTGACATTTTTTCTACAGGTTCCCGGGAGCCATCTTCAGGGCCATACTCTTGCCACTTTATTAAGTACTGCAAGTTGTTTCTGAATATTTTGGAATCCAGGACATTTTCAACTGTGTAATGTTCTTGCACATCCACTTCAATAGAATTAGGAGCAAATAGATGATGACCTGGAAAAGGATTTGGAACAAATGGCTTTAGTAAGGAGACATGGAACGCTGGATGTATCTTCATTGTTCTGGGAAGTTGAAGGCAAAAAGCTACTGCGCTAACTTGTCCAATTATTTTAAATTGATCAATACATTTTTGACCCAGTTTCAAATTCTTGTTGGAAAGCCATACTTCATCACTCACTTGGAAGCTTAGAGAAGGTCTGCGAGATTTATCTGCTGCTTCCTTATATTTCTCCTGGGCGATTCTTAAAGTGTCTTTTAGTATTTCCAGATTCTGTTGCAGGGATTGTATTCTGTTGGTGACAGCAGGGATAGGCGTTTCTCTTTGAAAATTAGGAAGGATACTCGGATGCTACCCAGAATTTGCGAAGAAGGGTGTTTGTTTGGTAAAAGCATTTTGAGAATTGTTGTATGAAAATTCTGCCATAGGAAGCAAATTTTTACTGAGACTCTCCTCTATGTCTCTTCAAAGGGGTATTGGGTTGCATCTAAATTTGACTGAGCACTCCACCTCTATGCCACAGGTGATTTTAATTACAGCAGGATCTTATTATCCCACACACAAGCAGACATAGTCTCTTAGAGAGGTATTCACATTGATAGGGTCCTGGTATTTTGAGAGACGCCTTGACATGGCTACCAGGTATACATGAATTGGCCAATTTATGCGCTAAGATTTCTCATTTATTTATTTTTTCTACAGCAGTAATGCTATTCAAGTTTCATATATTTCATGTTCGCATACTTACAGCGTTACAGTGTGCTGGTTTGTTTTTTAGCTGTTTATGGAGGTAGCTGCTCCTAAGTAAGCACCTGTTCACACCTGTTTATTGTTTTGGAAGTGCCAGTCAGTTTTTTCTGTTTTTAAGTGACTGGAAGCATTATCTGTTATCCAACCAATAACTTTTTCACACTACTCTGTGTTCAATATCGGTGCTCTGTGGTCCACTAGTAATTGAGACAGGAAGGTCGAGCAACAAGATGTGGAGGTTTGTTGTGGCACAATTTACCTTGCCCACGGCCACGTCCTCGGCCTCTGCATGCACCATCATGTCCACTTCCCTGTCCCTTGCCACGCTCCTTGCCCTTTTCAAAATGGAGGACAATATTTTCCACGTTCACGAGAAATGAACTTCTACATGGAGAAGTAGTGTGAATAGCTTCACCGACACACTGCAAAGGAATGAAAATGGAAGAAATGTATGATTTTTGAACAGTCTTTTAGGTGATATGTCTGACAGAGAACCACAGCTTTAAATTGTAAGCCTGTAATTTACTAATATTATTCTACATGGAGACCTAGTGTGAATAGCTTCACCAACACACTGAAACGGAATGAAAATGGAAGAAATGTCTGATTTTTGAAGTCTTTTCGGTGATATGTCTGACAGAGAACCATGGCTTTAAATTGTACGCCTGTAATTTACTAATATTATTCTACACAGAGACCTAGTGTGAATAGCTTCACCGACACACTGCAACAGAATGAAAATGCAACAAATGTATGATTTTTGAACAGTCTTTTAGGTGATATGTCTGACAGAGAACCACGGCTTTAAATTGTAGGCCTGTAATTTACTAATATTATTCTACAAGGAGAAGTAGTGTGAATAGCTTCACCGACACACTGCAATGGAATAAAAATGGAACAAATGTATGATTTTTGAACAGTCTTTTAGATGATATGTCTGACAGAGAACCACGGCTTTAAATTGTAGGCCTGTCATTTACTAATATTCTACACGGAGACCTAGTGTGAATAGCTTCACTGACACACTCCAACAGAATGGAAAAGGAGGCCAATATTTTCCACGTTCAGTGGATTTTTATCTCTGAAATTTGGAACAGATCTGGCTTTATTCTGCAGTGAGCAGAAAAATGGTGTACTCTGGATTGCTTTTAAGGAAATAACCAGGATTAAGATAAAAAAATTGCTTTTCTATGTCTAGAAATATCTGTAATTATTACAGCAGTAGCAAACAGGACGTTCAATGGACCCTCTTTTGCTGTATCATACACTGCAGTCTGCTACATGCACTGCCTGTCTGCCTAGCACTGATTATATGCAGCTGGATTAGTCCTCAGAAGGACTGTTAGTTCAGATTGATATATATATACAGTACAGACCAAAAGTTTGGACACACCTTCTCATTTAAAGATTTTTCTGTATTTTCATGACTATGAAAATTGTACATTCACACTGAAGGCATCAAAACTATGAATTAACATATGTGGAATTATATACTTAACAAAAAAGTGTGGAACAACTGAAAATATGTCTTATATTCTAGGTTCTTCAAAGTAGCCACCTTTTGCTTTGATGACCGCTTTGCACACTCTTGGCATTCTCTTGATGAGCTTCAAGAGGTAGTCACCGGAAATGGTTTTCACTTCACAGGTGTGCCCTGTCAGGTTTAATAAGTGGGATTTCTTGCCTTATAAATGGGGTTGGGACCATCAGTTGTGTTGTGCAGAAGTCAGGTGGATACACAGCTGATAGTCCTACTGAATAGACTGTTAGAATTTGTATTATGGCAAGAAAAAAGCAGTTAAGTAAAGAGAAACAAGTGGCCATCATTACTTTAAGAAATGAAGGTCAGTCAGTGCGAAAAATTGGGAAAACTTTGAAAGTGTCCCCAAGTGCAGTTGCAAAAACCATCAAGCGCTACAAGGAAACTGGCTCACATGAGGACCGCCCCAGGAAAGGAAGACCAAGAGTCACCTCTGCTTCTGAGGATAAGTTTATCCGAGTCACCAGCCTCAGAAATCGCAGGTTAACAGCAGCTCAGATTAGAGACCAGGTCAATGCCACACAGAGTTCTAGCAGCAGACACATCTCTTCAACAACTGTTAAGAAGAGACTTTGTGCAGCAGGCCTTCTTGGTAAAATAGCTGCTAGGAAACCACTGCTAAGGACAGGCAACAAGCAGAAGAGACTTGTTTGGGCTAAAGAACACAAGGAATGGACATTAGACCAGTGGAAATCTGTGCTTTGGTCTGATGAGTCCAAATGTTTGTGACACATTAGTTACAATCTGGAAGCACTGCAGCACTGCCTCAGCAAAGCGGCAACAGGCTGTGCTGAAGCTAATATGCTTAGGTGACAAACCGCACAATGCTGAAGAGTTGTGTACAGCTCTGAAAGAGCAGGCAGATCTGTGGCTGACACCGCTGAACCGACAGCCAGGCATGGTCGTGTGTGACAGTGGCCAGAACCTCGCGGCGGCTCTGAGGCGAAGTGAGCTCACACATGTACCATGCCTGGCCCATGTGCTTAACCTCATGGTTCAGCAGCTTCTTAAAACCTACCTGGAACTGTTGGATCTGCTTGTCAAAGTATGCCGCCTGTGTGCCCATTTTAGAAATTCAGCTACAGCTTCCGCCGCCCTTGCCGTGCTTCAGCATCGTTTGCAGCTTCCGGCTCACCGACTGGTGTGTGATGTCCCCACGCTTTGGAACTCTACACTGCAGATGTTGGGAAGGATTTTTTGAGCAGAAGAGGGCAGTTGTTGACTACCAGCATCAACAAAGCTGTCGGTTTCAGTTCAGACTCCACACATAAGACCTCAGGAGTGGAGATGGATGTCAGACAAAACTTTGAGGACTCCACCAAGATCGTGAGCGGCGATGACACCATAATTAGCGTCACCAGCCCGCTTCTCTGTCTTCTGAAACGCTCTCTGCTCACAATCAAAAAGGATGCATTGCAGACGGAGCACGATGAGATGGAGCAAGGAACCATACAGGGTGATTACACACATCTGAACCTCATCTCATCCCAACGTGGATTGGGTGACAATGAGGAAGAGGAGGAGGTGGAACAGGAGCTAGTTTCATGCGCTATTGACAGTACTACCTGCACAACTGTCATACCGTCTGTTCAGCGTGGATGGCCTGAGGACAGGGAGGAGGAGGAGGAGAGCATAGTCACTCGTCCTCTTGGTGAGGACACGGAAGTCTTGCCTGTTAGCAGTCTGGCACGCATGGCTGAGTTTATGTTACACTGCCTTTCCTGTGACCCTCGCGTTCTCAAAATTTTGGGTGACAGTCATTACTGGTTGGTGACACTTCTAGACCCATGCTACAAGGAAAACGTTATATCTCTTATTCCTGAGGCAGACAGGTCTACAAAAATGGAGCAGTACCAGAAGGCCCTTGTTGCGGAACTATTAAAAAAATTCCCATCTGAAAACGCTGGCGGCAGAGGTCACAGTTCATTGGACAACCAAGGAGTATAGGTGAGAGAGACACAACTCCAATCCAGTAGAGGCAGGGGAACGCTGTCAAAGTTCTGGGAGAGTTTTCCTAGCCCCTCCCATCGCACAGGCCCTGAGGCGCGGGGTACTCTCACAAGGAGTGCAAAGTTTGGGAAGATGCTGAGGGAGTACCTTGCCAACCATTCCAACATCCTCCGTGATTCCTCTGTGCCTTATAATTATTGGGTAACCAAGCTGGACACGTGGAATGAACTGGCTCTCTATGCCTTGGAGGTCCTGGCCTGCCCTGCCGCTAGCGTTTCATCGGAGTGGATTTTTAGTGCCACTGATGGAATTATAACTGATAAGCACATCTGCCTGTCAACTGAAAATGCTGACAAGCTGACTCTTATAAAATTGAACAAGGGCTGGATTGGGCCAGACTTCTCAACACCACCGAAAGTTTGGCAGCCCTTGCATTCACTGCATAGGCCAACACTATGGGAGACCCACTTCCTAATGATGGGAACATTGTTTTGAGGAGGCCCTCTGACCTCCACATCTCTTCCAAGGGGCATTGGAGTGCCTCCCAATTTTTGGCAGCCCTTGTATTCACTGCATAGGCCAAAACTATGGGAGACCCACTTCCTAATAATGGGAACATTGTTTTCAGGTGGCCCTCTGACCTCCACATCTCTTCCAAGGGGCATTGGAGTGCCTCCCAATTTTTGGCAGCCCTTGCATTCACTGCATAGGCCAACACTATGGGAGACCCACTTTCTAATAATGGGAACATTGCTTTCAGGAGGTCCTCTGACCTCCACATCTCTTCCAAGGGGCATTGGAGTGCCTCCCAATTTTTGGCAGCCCTTGCATTCACTGCATAGGCCAACACTATGGGAGACCTACTTCCTAATAATGGGAACATTGTTTTCAGGAGGCCCTCTGACCTCCACATCTCTTCCAAGGGGCATTGGAGTGTTTCCAAATCTTGGCAGCCCTTGTATTCACTACATAGGCCAACACTATGGGAGACCCACTTCCTAATAATGGGAAAATTGTTTCCAGGAGGCCCCCTGACCTCCACGTCTCTTCCAAGGGGCATTGGAGTGCCTCTAAATTTTTGGCAGCCCTTGCATTCACTGCATAGGCAAACAGTATGGGAGACCCACTTCCTAATAATGGGAACAATGTTTTCAGGAGGCCCTCCTCTAAGTCTCTTCAAAGGGGTATTGCGGTGCATCCAAATTTTTGGCAGCCCTGCCACTCACTACATACGCAATAACAGTATAGGAGACCCACTCTTTAGTAATGGGAACAACACAGCATAGCCGGCTGATGGCTCTCTAAGAATAGTGAGGGCCAACTGCTGGCCCTTTAAGGATAGTAAAGGCCACCTGATGGCCCTATAAAAATAGGCTTTGTGACTTTCAGAGTCCCTCTTTCATAAATGAAACAGGATGTGTCTGATCATGTCTCACCCACCACATGGCCGGATAAGGTTGTAAAATGTTAAAATGACATTTCCCGGTGAATGCATTTGTCACGGTTGAAAGCAATGCGAAAGTGCAAAAATGTATCAAAAACGTTACGCGTGAACATAGCCCAAGGTGTGGAGGAGTATTTTTGTTTTTGGTTATTTATTTTGCCATATATACAAGTCATTACCCTGGAAAGGATGTTCCTTAACATATTTCCCAGAAAAATCCATTTTGGTTTAGTTTTTGTATGTTTTATTGTGAGTCTGTAAAAGTGGCGTAATACCTCTGACAACATTGTACACAGCAGTGACCTGGGAGTCAGAAATGTTTTCAGGGGTCTTCCCCATGCTATTCTCATGTCATTTGTGCACTGTTCCCATCGATTTGGGCAATTTTTAGGCCCTCTGCAGACAGCTAGGGGAGCCGCCGGAAAAATGCTCGAGTTTCCCATAGACTTACATTGGGCTCGTTGCTCAGGCCGAGCACCCGAGCATTCCAGTGTGCTTGACCCGAGCAACGAGCACCTGAGCATTTAAGTGCTCGCCCATCACTACTCTTTACCTCAAAGTCTTTGGGACTGGTGGTTGAAACAGGTGGATAACGATTACTGTTGCTGGACCAGTTTGAATTCCACTTTTCCAATCTTTTCTCTGATAATTATCAGATTATAATCGGTTGTCTATACGTATACAAAAAAAAAAATTTTGCAGCATTATTCTCTGCAACAGAGCACTTACCCTGACGTAGCGCCATCAGTGTAGCTGAAGCTGTTGCACAACGATTAGGGTCATCAAACACCTGGCTCATAGCTGCTAGAAAAGCTTCCAGATGATCAAGTCGATCATCATGAGATTCAATAAGGGGGCTAGCCCAAGCTAATGCTTTATGTGTCAGTAACATAATGATACATAACACTTTCGATCTGTCAGCATGGAAGTGAGCAGGGTGTGCACGAAAGTACAATCTGCACTGGTTGATGAATCCCTGAAATTTGTCACAGTCTCCACCAAACCTGAAAGGTGGGAGTGGAAGGGTGGGTGGAGAGGCCGGAGCAATATGTTGATTTTGTAATTGAAGGATCTGTTCAGACTGCAGTGCAATCTTATTGCTTAGATCTTGCACAATATTTTGTAGATCCTGTATAGCTTGTCCAAAAATAAGAACGTTATGAGATGTCAGGGTTTCAAATGCTGTGTATTTTTATTTTTAGTGTTTTAATATCTGCATAGATGTTGGTAAGCAAACAGTACATCTTATTTAAAGAACCTCTTTATTTCCCTCTGCAGCATACATGATGAAGGCTTGAGTATCCCGTTGCGATACTGACGTAGTACTGCTGGAACCAGTGGCCAAAGGAGACCGAGCAGGAACAGCAAGCGGTTATAGATGTTCTTGGGTAAAGCAAAGGCATTGTAGGAAACAATCTGTAGATAGGTGAGAATAGTGTGGGTAAGACAGTCCAGGAGCTGGAGACTGGAACTAGGCTAACAGCTAGACAAAATACTCAAGCAATGAGTGAGCGATCCATATGGCTTTAAGTAGGCCCAAACAGGAAACAAGATGGATTCCACAGGTTCAGAATCTACCATATTAGAGAAGGGCAATTGCAGAACACAACAGCAGCCTCAAGTGGTAAGGAGTGGGATTGCAGCACACTTATTACAGTAAACAATAACAGCCACTAGTGGTCAAACTGTAGAAGGACAACAGGAATTCTGACACATAAGGAATAATGGGCCCCATATAATGCTCCATACAGAATACTGGACCCTATATATTGCTCCATATAGAATACTGGACCCCATATATTGCTCCATGCAGAATAATGGACACCATATAGTGCTCCATACAGAATAATGGACCACATATAATGCTCCATACAGAATAATGGGCCCCATATATTGTTCCATACATAATGGGCCATATATAATGCTCCATATATAATGGGCCCCATAATATTGCTCCATACATAATGGGTCCAATATAATGCTCCAAATAGAATAATGGGCCCCATATAATGCTCCATACATAATAGGCCCCATATAATGCTCCATACATAATAGGCCCCATATAATGCTCCATACAGAATAATGGGCCCTATATAATGCTCCATGCAGAATAATGGGCCCCATATAATGCTCCATACATAATGGGCCCCATATAATGCTCCATACATAATGGGCCCCATATAATGCTCCATACAGAAAAACATCAAGTACTCACCTCTCCTCGCTGGTCTTTGCTCTGGACTCCTTAGCATCGCCGTTTTCCGGCTCTCTGCACTGTGACTGCTCAGAACAGAGGGCGTGCTGTAGTGATGTCATCGCGCTCTCTGCCCTGAGATGTCGCAGAGTCAGAAGACACGGGAGCTGCGGAGGAACAGGTAGAGGTAAGTAATGCAAGTGCCGGGGCCCTGACCAAGAGAGGGGCCCACTCGCCGGCACTGGCACCGGGCCCCCCGACTCACAGGCCCCATAGCACGCCGATGTCGATGACAGTGAGTGGGCCCCCCAGCTTGCTCAGGACCTTGCCACTTGCCCAGGTGCGCCATGTGGTGACGCAGGCCCTGCTCCATCTACTCCAGCCTTCTCTCATCTGAGTACAAACGCTGACTGTTTATATCATACAATAAATCAACAGGAAGATGTTTTTGTGAAATATCTTTCTTCCCCCTGAAATTGCTTTGGTTTAGGGGACTAAGTGGCAGAACAGATATAGATGTCATTGACAGAATTAAAAATCTACAATGTAAAAGATTAACTGTTATAATAGCAGAGGAGGAGGACTGTGAAGATCACTGACTCAAACTGATGGTGCCACTGTTGGAGGTAACGTCATCTTGCTTTGACTGAGAAGAGTGATGTGCCATATATTCCATATAATGTCCTCTGTTTCCTCCCACTCATTCTCTTACCTGAGTCAAAGGAGGATAATTATGACCTGTTTGGTAATACTACTGACCGGATGGCTGGTGTAAGTGGTGGTGATACCGTGTCTGCTTGTGGCTCCCACATTCTTACATTCACATGGTATGTTTTGGGTTTTTTTTTTACATTTTTCCAATTATTGCCATTGACACTTTTCCTTTACCAGACATGTCCAAAAAGCAAGCAGTGGCAACAGGTCTTAATATTGGTGTGGAGTGTATGGGTGTTAAATTTGACAGGTGTGCAAAAAAACAGTCACAGTTATATGTCTGAATTTTTTTTTTATTCTGTTTATATTTTAGTAAATGTCTGTAAAGCCAAATGTGGCAGCAAGCAGCAGTATTGATGTGTCATGTACAAGTGCTAAATTTGACTACTAAAACAAGTGTAAAAAATAGCTACTGGTAAATATCTGGATTTTCTTCAAATTTGATATTTTTTTCAACACAATCATTCCTTCCCAAAATGGACAAAATGCAAAAAAAGTCAAACGTGAAATGCTGCAACAGGTTGCTGTATTAGGGTGCTGTGTTCAAGTGTCAAATTGGACTACTTAAACAGGGGTGCAAAAAAACACAGTGATAGTTATATGTCTAGATTACTAATTTTTTTGGTAACTTTTTAAGACAAGAAATTCTTTTCTTCTCAAAAAACAATTTCCAAGAAATGCCTTCTCAACAGTTCAGAGTATTGGTGTGACATGTATGGGTGTCTAATTTAACCACTAAAACAATTGTGCAAAAAAAAATAATATTATTTTGTGATATGCGTACCTTGTTAAGACAGTCACAGTAAAACATCTCTACTTTGGTTTTGGTTTTAACACAATTATTATTACCTCTTTCCCAAAACAAGAAATGCAAAAACTCAGTGCAGTCACTTGTGACAAGCACACTTTCTTTGACAAGAGCCTAGCTTTTTTTCTTTAAAACATATTGTGTTGGTTAGCTTCTTTCTTGAGCATGAAGAATGAAAAAAAAATGTAATTCAAATGCAACAGGACATCTTCTAACTACACTAAATCACTGTGTAATCAATCGTACTGGCACTGCTGCTAGCACCTCTCCTATCTCCCTCTCTCCTATCAACTGAAATTCTGTTTAATTTAGAGACTATTACACTCATCTTCTTCACTGCTCCATCTGTACAACACACTCCGTCTGTAGCATTTGGCCAATGTTTTGTGGCTTTTTGTCCCTATCTCTATTGCTGAGTCGTACGCTCTGATGTTCTCTCACTATCCAGAATCTAAAATGGCTGTTGCAAATCCTGCCTTGGCGTTTAACTAAGCTATTGTAGACCCTGTACAATGTGATGCTGTAGCTGTGCCTGAGGTCATGTGAGCCTCCTCTGTTTAAGGCAATATTCTGTTTTATGTAAAATGTCGGAAAGGTTTTTTTTTTTACAATTTGCACCAATCGAATCGCAAATTGTTCGAATTTGCCAGGTCAAGCAAATATCATAAATGAAATAACATAGCTGTGTCTGTATGATTACCACAGGGATCCCCCACCCCTCCAATGCGGTCCTGCTGCATAGACTTTCATTCTCAAAGATTGACACGCTCCCTGAAGAAGCAGGGCGAAACGCTCGTGGTGGAAAGACGCAGTGCTACAATTGTCTGCTGTTCTCATGGTTCACTTAGACCAACAGGTAATAAATACCTTGTATCTATATCATCTTATTTGCTGGCTGAAACTCTGACATTGGGACTAAATTACACAAAGGTTTCTTTAGAGTGTATGAGGAAACAATGTTTGACTTACCTTTATCTTGCTACCTTTAAAACTCTGCTGTGATCCCATCATTCCATTCTTTGTGAATGGGCACTTTACCGCATCCTAGTTCTGAAAGCACCTTTTCTGATTTTAATTGTTTTTACTTTTATTACTTCATAAAACATTTCTTTTACTTCTAGTCCTATTCACTTCTTTTGTCCTGGATATTACCTATCACAGGCTGTGTGTTTGTATCTATATATTTGAAGTGTTTTCCGATTGGGCTTTTCCCTACTAATAGGACACTTTTTAATTCATGTAAACATTAACATGGAGCTAGAATGTCTTCCAAATGGTTGTGTGAGTTTCACCAGCTTCCAATCTAATAACGTATCGATTAGTAAAATCTTCAAATGGAAATGACTTCTTTTATATGTAATGATATGCCTTCTAAAATAACAAGATTGTATATTTCACCTATATGTTATATACTTCTAATTTATTTTTCTCTCTATGTATACATTGGTTATCATCAATACTTTTCAATCATTTACTTATTTTATTAACCAAATATAGTATCTGAATTTCATGGTTTTGAAATGATTATAGACAGGATCATATTAATGTTATGTAGAGGAAAACAGACTTAGAGATTTTAGGTTTTTATGAAATACAATTTTCAAAATAGTATCGGATGTTATTTTCTGCTTATACGAAGGGGCTTCTGAGCTACGAAGAAATGTGAAATTCAGTTTAAATATTTGCTCCACAATTTCAGGTCAGCCAATGACATATCAGGGGTGGGTCTGCTTTTGCAAGCAAATCTTTTTTTTTTTCCTTTATTGCCTTGAAGACAAGCACTGCTAGGGAGGACTCTTTCACTGCCTCCTTCCAGCTCATTCTCTGGCACGCAAGCCTTCTGGCAAACCCCACAGCTGAAGACATTATTCTGGAAACTTGACTAAAGTCGACAGCTCATATTTCCATATCCAAGATGGACAGCTTGCTTCTTTCCGCACGGATTTAATGCGTAACAGGTATGTAAGATTGTAGACTGTTCTGATTCTCTGTAGCTGCAGCATTTCAGCACTTTAAGCGCATGGACAGCTCCCATCTGCAGTATCTCAGCTCAAGCCTTCCCTGTCCAGCAATGCTCTGCAGATTACACACAACCCCTATGCTATTACAGGGACAAAAGGCTCAAGAGTTCAGGACCAGGACATGCTGATGGTTCTGGTGAGTCAGCATACAGGACCAGAGACTAATATAGCAGGGTCTGCGATTAAATCAATGGACAATATGGGAAATACTTACAGAGGCAATATGCAATATGTCATCATTTTATGTATTCTTTAATAAAACAAGAAAGGTTTTCTGCTGATGAATGAAAGACAAAGCAATGAAAAGCAGAAAACAGCCTTAAGCAATGAGCAAGCAAAAAGTGATTGGTTTGCAACGGGTACGAGGCTGCTGGCAAGAAGATTAAATTATGTAGATGAGTGTGCTGGTAAAAGCAGATGCTGCTGGTAATCGTAGGCCTTTTGTAATGAATGGGTTAATGCAGATTGGAAGAAACAAAGCTGACGGTACAAAAGACAAGAGCTTAGGTTTATAGAAGATGCCTATAAATGGGAAGGGTTAATGAATCCTAACGTGACTTTCTGCAGCGTCAAAATTATTGGAAAATAAATTCATTATGCTCTATTAGTTAACATATATTATATAGTAATATGTATGTTCCTATATCATCCGTATCTGTCTGCTAGGTAATAGCATTTTCTGCCAATTATTTTTTTTTCCCCGATTTAGACTTTGATTTTTTTTTAAGGTGAACGTACATAAATAACATTGTATATGCTTCCGGTTTGGATCAGTAATATAATCTTGAGGTTATACTTCTTAAGCTAATTTAATATATTTTATAGATACAATTTTCAGAGGTCAACAATGTAAATCAAGGAATAAAAAAAAACATAATCTCAAGCATAATTTCAGATAATAGCTGCAGAAAATCTTCAAAACAGATTATACATGGTTATTAAATATTATATATAGTATGTGCATTACACAGCTAATAAGGCCTAACCATTATGGACAACATCAAGTGTAGTCCAAGGTGCCTTATCTTCAATAATGCTGTATCACGCACAATAAACTGAAAAATATACATTTTCTGCATCAATCAATTGGATTAGATGACTGCTAGGAAAGAGTGATTTTATATAGGTCTTGATCTAACCATATATTTGGCTAAGAAATCTGTTTTAATCCAATGAAGATAAAATTGTATACAGTTGTGCACAAGCTGTAAACCTGTTGGGTTCGTAAAGACACAGGAAGTCTTTGTGGGTTTTGTAATTGTTGGTATTTGAAACGCGTTTTGGAAAGATCGCTCTTTACTCTATACTTCAGATTTGCGTGGGGCCCTCCCCATTACATATAACTTCTAAATTATTTTATTTCCACTCAAATAACTGGCTTGTAATTGATTAGCCTCTGCCTCACCCCTCAAAAATAATTAAAATTGAAGTTACAAAAATAAAAAGTTGTCAGTCTTCCCAGTCATCAGCACATGTTTGGTACACCACTTATATAAACATGAACTGTTCAAGGTGGACAGTACCCAAAATTTCATATTAATTCTTCTGCCTTCTATTGACCGTTAATACATGATGACCTCTCATGCCACGCCTACGCCAACCACATGGAAGACAAAAAGTAGAAACTACAGTTGTCCTAAAAAATGTTAAAGACAAAGTTATCAAGGCTGAATGAAAGCTGAGCCTTTGCTACATTCAGCTTCCAGTTCCAAAAGTAGAATTGTAGAAATTACATTATATGAAAGAAAGCTCTACCCAGTGGATACAACCAACAACAAATGGGTCTCACTGAATGTTGTAACAAAACATGAGCTCTTTACCCTTCTACACCTAAATATGAATAGCAAACAGAATAACAGAAGTGATTAATAAGTATATGGAGTTATTTATTAAAAGGAACCTGTCACCATGAAAATGCAGTCTAATCTGCAGGTACCATGTTATAGAGCAGGGTGAGCTGAGCAGATTGACATAAGGTTTTCTGGGAAAAGATTCAGTATAACCTGTGATTTAATTATTTAAACCTCTTCTCTTTTTGGTATTTTGGGTCCAGTGGGCAGTCCTATCAGTGACTGACAGCTACCTCTGTATGCAGACTTATACAGAGATAGCTGTTAGTCACTGATAGGGCCGCCCACTGGACCCAAAATCCCAGAAAGAGAAGAGGTTTAAATAATTAAATCACAGGTTATACTGAATCTTTTCTCACAAAACTATATATCAATCTACTCTGCTCCCTTTATAACATGGTGACTACAGAGCAGACTGCATTTTCATGGTGAAAACTTCCTTTTAAAGGGAACCTGTCACCAGTTTTTTAGTGTCTGAACAAATACCACCACCTTTATCAGCCTCCGTGCTGCGCATGTAAATCCGACAGTTTGATCCAATGGGCATCCTCGCTATGGTGTCTGTCCCAACTCTCTGCTGCTAATTGCTGTCCTCCGGCTTTGATCGATGTGGAAAACTACGTGTCCTACGTCATCCACATAGCTCGCGCCTGTGCCGGAGCATCACATTTTGCTCTGCCCTACTGCAAGCATGCACAGTTATGTTTTATGCTGTGCAGAGAGTAGGGCAGAGCAGAGTGCACCTGCGCAATGCTCCGGCACAGGCGCGAGATTTCGTTAAGCTATGTGGATGACGTAGGACACGTCATCATCCACATCGATCAAAGCCGGAAGACAGCAATTATCAAGAGAGCAGGAGGAACAGACGTTGCAGCAATAACATCCATTGGACCGGACCGGCCGGATTTATATACAGCGCAAGAGCAATTCAAAAGATATTTTTGAGGTATACAGGGGGAGTCAGGAGTAGTGTTGAGCGAGTATGTTCTGTTCCGAGTATGCTCGGGCCGAGCGCCGAGTATTTACAGCTGCTCGGTAATATGGTTGAATCGCTCACGTGTGCATGATGTGCAACTGTTTGACAGCTTTATTACATGTGAGGAATGTGTAAGAAATAGACATTCCTCACATGTAATAAAGCTGTCAAACAGTCACAAATCATGCACACGGGAGCGATTCAAACAGATCACCGAGCAGCTGTAAATACTCGGAGCTCGGCCCGAGCATACTCGCCGAAAGGGTTAATAGAACATACTCGCTCAACACTAGTCAGGAGATAATATACAAGTTTGTGGAATTCAGCACAAATGCTGATAAAGGTGGTGGTATTTGTTCAGATACTAAAACACTGGTGATAGGTTCCCTTTAACACTGCCAATATATATATAGTATTGTTACAGTTACTATAAAGAAAAATGTGTCACTTGCAATCACATTTCTAATATATTTTAGTAATTTTATGATTGTGACAATATTTGAGCCATGCTTAACCCATTACAGTGTTTTGTGTCAAAAGTATTATCTGAAGCAGTTAAAACAACTTACATATAAGCAAAAAGACATCTTTAAAACAGTATATAGTATAGGTATTGATATAACTATGATGATGTCATTGGTATTGCATGGAGCTTGGTGAGTTATCCATTAATATTAGGCGTTTTAAATTTCCCAAGGTAGATCCTCAGCCTGCATGATATGATCCTAATACTCCCAACAGCTGGTTTATGGCAGCTTATAGTCTGCTAATGAATCTGCAGGGTGACCACAATGAATCTGAAATCCCCCTGGTAGCTTTACAGATTATTATTGAAGCATTCTAGCATTCAGGGAAGTCTGTTTTATTATCACATAATATCAGAGAACTACAATGTGCATAATTACCTGTTATTCTGCAATTCATCTCAAAAGTTGTATTCTAACTCTAAGTTTATTGAGATAGACGTATACAGTAAGTCTGAGATATCCTGATCCGCAGTATAGATATAACAAGATATAAAACAAAAATATTTCATAATCAAGAAAATTTACTTCCAGACACATGGTTAAAGGGGATGTCATGTCTTCTGATAAAAGTCTGCAGTCACTCAATGTGACGGCAGGTTTACGGATCCTGACAGTGTGCGGTGGATTGCTGTGACTTGCCCCCCAAAAAATGTGAAAAATGCAAACAGGAGAATGTGCAGTATTGTACAGTATTTCTGTATATTTATGCCACTTAGCATTGAAGAGTCAGGGAAATCTGAATGCAAAAATACAATTTCTAATGCCAGAAACACTATAAAATTATAGTAGTTGTGTCTCTGGTATTTGTCATAAATTGCATAGGACTGCTTCTATACATTATTAATGATCAGAATCATGGCTATGAAACATTTTCTTAAATTATCAGTGCTGTTGTATTTCCATATATTTTCCAAGGTGATTACCTTAGATAAATAAAATCTGTCCTCAGTATAAATCATGACAACTCGTACAAAATACCTTTATTAGTTACTTCTCTATACTAAGCATTCATAGAGATCTACTAGAATCATAAAAGACACAAGCAGCTTTATTCACAGAGCGGCTAACTACAAATAAAGAGGAATGATTTACTAAATAAATACTAATAATAAATCTGGTATATATTTTTAGAACTTAAACCAATCTTCAAAGTTTTGAGACATCTATAAGAAGTCTAGGACCCTGATTCATCTATGTGTTTACATCTGAAACCTGGCATAAAACACTTTGTAAACTCACGACATTTTGGTGTAATGCTTGTAATGAGTCCCCAAACACCTCTTTTACCTTTACTTTCCGTTTTTTGCTCGTCTTTAGCCCCCTTAAGTCATTCTGGTGGTCTATTATTGTTTACATCCTGATCTTTCTGCCCGCTCTCCCAACATGCCCCTAGACTATATTTCCCAAGAGGCATATCTGTACCAGTCCCACAGCTCACTCACTCCCACCTTCAGTGTCTACCCACTCCACCTACAAAGCACCATCCTGAGACTCCTATGAAGTCTCAAAATGGATACATTTCTTCAAAATACTGACAGGAAGTCTCAGTACTCTATGCTTTCATTAAAAAAGGAGCTGGTGGTTACAAGACCACATTTGATGGCTCAGGAATACAACAGAATTTTAACAGCAAATAAATCATGAAGTTTCCGTGTTTCACGGGAGTTTTGTCAGCAATATTTCACCCCCTAAACTATGTATATGCACATGTACAGTGGTGGCCAAAAGTATTGGCACCCCTGCAATTCTGTCAGATAATACTCAGTTTCTTCCTGAAAATGATTGCAATCACAAATTCTTTGGTATTATTATCTTCATTTAATTTGTCTTCAATGAAAAAACACAAAAAGAATTGTCCTAAAGCCAAATTGGAAATTATTCCACACCAAACCTAAAAAAGGGGGTGGACAAAAGTATTGGCACTGTTTGAAAAATCATGTGATGTATAAGGCGGCGGTGTTCACACCATGCAGTAACTGAGGCAGTGACCCAAAACAAGTCCAACAAAAACAGCTTTTATTCAGCAACTCACGGGTAAAAAGAAAGTCCTCCGGTTCGCAGCCGGGTTGACATGAGTCCATAAACAATGGTTGCCTGGGACAACGACCGCGCCGGGCCGCTCAGAGCCTGACAGGTGCAGAGCCTTCCTAGGCAGTGGTTCAGCCACACACAGTCCTGCTGAGCTAACCTGCTGTGCTCCTAGCAGGTTGCAACATAGAACAACACTAATAGTTAGTGCAGGAGTTTTAAAGGACCTGGGGCAAGAGCCACTGGAAAACCCGAGTTGGAGGGAGGAGGCCGCCCCACTGCCTCCTGTGACCTCCTCCAAGAAATGAAGGCCCTGCCGGGTTTTACTTAATCTGCCTTAGCCAGGTAGTCTGACCAGCTCATTGCTCACCTTCATTCCTGCATTGCAGCCGCAGCTGTGTCTGTGACTGCAATGCACTCCAATGGATTTAATAGGTCTCTGTACACATTCTGGGGGATATATAACGTCCCTCGTATACGATCCCGGTCACTGACTCACAGATGCTTCTCTAATTCGTGTAATTAACAGCACCTGTAACTTACCTGTGGCACCTAACAGGTGTTGGCAATAACTAAATCACACTTGCAGCCAGTTAACATGGATTAAAGTTGACTCAACCTCTGTCCCGTGTCCTTGTGTGTACCACAATGAGCATGGAGAAAAGAAAGAAGACCAAACAACTGTCTGAGGACTTGAGAAACCAAATTGTGAGGAAGCATGAGCAATCTCAAGGCTATAAGTCCATCTCCAAAGACCTGAATGTTCCTGTGTCTTCCGTGCGCAGTGTCATCAAGAAGTTTAAAGCCCATGGCACTGTGGCTAACCTCCCTAGATGTGGACGGAAAAGAAAAATTGATGAGAGATTTCAATGCAAGATTGTGCGTATGGTGGATAAAGAACCTCGACTAACATCCAAACAAGTTCAAGCTGCCCTGCAGTCCCAGGGTACAACAGTGTCAACCCGTACTATCCGTCGGCGTCTGAATGAAAAGGGACTGTATGGTAGGATACCAAGGAATACCCCACTTCTTACCCCGAGACATAAAAAAGCCAGGCTGGAGTTTGCCAAAACTTACCTGAGAAAGCCTAAAACATTTTGGAAGAATGTTCTCTGGTCAGATGAGACAAAAGTAGAGCTTTTTGGGAAAAAGCATCAACATAGAGTGTAGAGGAAAAAAAAGAGGCATTCAAAGAAAAGAACACGGTCCCTACAGTCAAACATGGCGGAGGTTCCCTGATGTTTTGGGGTTGCTTTGCTGCCTCTGGCACTGGACTGCTTGACCGTGTGCATGGCATTATGAAGTCTGAAGACTACTAACAAATTTTGCAGCATAATGGAGGGCCCAGTGGGAGAAAGCTGGGTCTCCCTCAGAGGTCATGGGTCTTCCAGCAGGACAATGACCCAAAACACACTTCCAAAAGCACTATAAAATGGTTTGAGAGAAAGCACTGGAGACTTCTAAGGTGGCCAGCAATGAGTCCAGACCTGAATCCCATAGAACACCTGTGGAGAGACCTCAAAATGGCAGTTTGGAGAAGGCACCCTTCAAATATCAGGGACCTGGAGCAGTTTGCCAAAGAAGAATGGTCTACAATTCCAGCAGAGCATTGTAAGAAACTCATTGAAGGTTACCAGAAGCGGTTGTTCGCAGTTATTTTGGCTAAAGGTTGTGCAACCAAGTATTAGGCTGAGGGTGCCAATACTTTTGTCTGGCCCATTTTTGGAGCTTTGTGTGAAATGATCAATGATTTGATTTTTGCTTCATTCTCTTTTGTGTTTTTTCCTTGCAAGCAAATTAAATGAAGATAATAATACCAAAGAATTTGTGATTGCAATCATTTTCAGGAAGAAACTGAGTATTATCTGACAGAATTGCAGGGGTGCCAATACTTTTGGCCACCACTGTAGCTATTTCAAAGGCAAGTCCTGCAATACCGTTACATGGCCAGTCCATTCTTCTGTTACTGAGAAATAAGAGTTTGAATTGATATGTAAATGGATATGGTAGATCTGAAGCCTCTGTCACTACTGCCCTTTCCCTGCCTAGCGCCACCTCCTTCTGCTTAACTGACAGACTCTATGGTGTGACTTCAGGTAAAGGAGCTGTCAGTCAAGCAGGAAGCGGTGGCACGAGGCAGGGAAGGAACCTGGAGTGACAGAGGCTCCAGATCTACAAATAGCTCTTCATCTTCCTTTGCATATCAATTCAAACCCTGATTTCTCTGTAAGAAGAACGGACTGGACAAGTAAAGATATTGCTGGACCTGTCTTTAATATAGCTACATGCACGTTTTAATAGTTTAGGGTCTCCTGCTGATAATTCACATTAACTGTAAAATACATTTATACTGTATTCTTTGCTGTGCACGTATGTTGGGGTTTCTGTCTACATCTCCAAAAAATGCTGATTGAATTATTCACTGTAATGAGGCACATGGCATCACCTTGGACCCCCCCCCCCCTAAAATGGGGTCATTTGTAGGGCTTCTACTGCTTTGGCACCTCGTGGGCTTTGCAAGTGTGACATGTTGTTCATGATCTATTCCAGCCAAATTTACACTTCAAAAATCAAATAGCGCTTCTTCACTTCCGAAGCCTACTGTGTATATAAAAAGTAGTTTCTGACCACATTTGGAGTTGTAAGGTGCCCAGAACGGTAGGTGTGGGCAAGCTGCTGCTCCATGACGCCCTGGCACATTACACAAATATAGTGTCCCAGTTCATATGTGTTGTGCCATGTGTGGTGCAGTACACTCACTTGCAGGCCAGAAGTCTTTGCTGTCTCCATGTCCGGGGACACTTTACTGCACAGTTCAAGTACATCAGTCATTAGCATGCAGTATCGGGCACAGCACCCTTCTCCACTTGCTTCATTCACACAGTACATTTCCATCATTTTCTTACGTTCAGGGTTAAGATGCTCTCCATAGCACCTATATTGAGCTGTAGGCTCTGAACGTTGCAGGAATTTCCACAGGGAATTTTGTATGACCTCATACCGCCAGAACATTTTGTACACACTGTGCTTCCAGACCACTGCACCTTGAAGTTCAACTTGCCTCCGACAAACACTTTACCTAACTACCTCAACCAGGAAATGGTTTCCCTTTTTCTTGCTTAATCCCCTCCCAATATGGGCTAGTCCAAGACATTAACTGTAACTTGTCCTAATGCACCTACAGACTCTATCTATCTCTAACTTAAGCACTAAACAATATCTTATACTTTCCCTACACCTGAGCTGAGTGTATATTACTCACACTAGGCATTACCTTTACAGTACCTACACAGCAGCATCAGTACCTACAACACTATGCATTAGTTACATTATATTACTAAAAAACACATGCCAAAGTTCACAGTTCACATGACAATAAAATGCAGTAAAACTGCAAAACACTATTTTTTATCACTCCATGCTGTCTTCAGGGGCAGGGACAGGGCAGTCCACACCCTTACAGGGTATCAATGTACTCAGGAGAAATTGTACCACAAACTGCATGGCCCATTTTCTCCATATACCCTCGTGAAAATGAAAAAAATATGGGACTAAAGCCAATCTTTAGTAAACAAAAATATAATTTTTCTTTTTTTTTCTTCTACTTTGCATTAATTCATGTGAAGGACCTGTAGTTTTAACATACTTTCTGAATACAGTCTTGAATACTTTGAGGGGTGAATTTTCCTTGTGCGAGGAGCCTGTATGTCAGAAAACCAAAGTCAATCGAAAAGTGAAATGGTCCATAAACAGGTTTTAAAAATTCAATTGAAAAAAATGAAAAATTGCTGCTAAACTTTTGAGCTAACCTCCTAACAAAAAAAAATGATGCTGACGTAAAGTAGACATGTGGTAAAGGTTATTCATTAACTATTTTGTGTGGTATGGCTATCTGGTTAAGGACATAAAAACGCAGATATTTTCATAGATAAAATCATATCGACCTAAATTTATCAGGAACCTAAAGCACAATGTGATGAAAAAAAGTTTCAGAACCACTGACATATGTGGAAGCATTTCAGAGTTATCGCACGTAGTGACATGTCAGACGTTAAAAGATGTGGTCTGATCAGGAAGGTGTAAACATGCTCAGGTGGTAAAGGGTTAATATGATGTGTGATTTTGGGGTACTGGTTCTGCCACAATTTTTACATTTCACATTTTTGGAATCAGAAAAAAAATACAGTCCTTCTAAGACATTATTAAGAAATCTCCTTTTCTGAATGGATTCCGGCCAATTCTGGGAAATTGTTCTGACTTATACTATACATGTGATGTCCTCATAGACTCATTAGCCAAATATAGGTGGCACTTTGGCATATATTTAGACAGTATAAGTCATTATTTCTCCACTTCAACTGTAATGAAAGGTGAGCTCAACAATTGAATAAATTGAAGAAATTATACTGTGCGGTCCATAGTAATCAATGGCAGATATTTGTATAGACTTACAATTGCATATGTCTGTGCAAATGTTTAGCAAAACATTTCACTGAAAATAATACAGTGTAAACTGAGCCTGGTAAGAACAGATCACAGTGTATAATACTACTGATTTACTGTCTAAATGTCCCTAAAGAGGAACTTTCACCAATTTGAGCATATTAAACTGGCTGCGACAAGTAATAGTAGCTGCAAAGCTGAGTAAAATTTAGATTTTATTTTTTTAATTTCTCCTCTCCATTGCAGAGACATTAGGTCTTTATATTAAGCTCAACTGTGTCTAATAAGTGATTTGTTTCTGGGGTCATGTACTTCTTGAGGTTGAAGAATCACAAGCAGGCAGCAACAAACAGAGCCCTCCTCTCCTCACTGATCTTTACAGCTACTATGTAGAGATAGAGCAGAGCTGAGTAATTTATCATTACAAACACTTCCAGATGTCATCTTCTATCAATCTATTTATCTATCATCTATCTATTGAACTTTCTATCTATCAATCTATCTATCATTTATCTATCTAGTGTTCCTAATGATACATAACTCAGCTCAACACAGTAGCTGCAGAGTTATGCATAATTACAAACACTTGTAGATCTCATCTCAGAGTGCTGTAAGATCTGACACCCCTTATAGCACTGACTGGTATGAGATGAAATCTGGAAGTGTTTATGATGATACATTACACTGCAGTTACTGTGTAGATATACAGCAGAACTGAGCTTTTTTGTCATCATAAACACTTCCAGGTCTCATTTCACAGTGCTATCAGTTCTGACCCTCCCCCCTCACTGAGATGAGAGCTGGAAGTGTTTTCAAGGAAACATAATTCAGCTCTGCTGTATCTCTACACAGTGGCTGCAGAGATCAGTGAGGAGAGGAGGGCATATTATTTTTTCCCCTGTGTGTTGCTGCCTGATTATGATTGGTCAACCTCATGCAGGGAAAGAAGTATATACCCCCAGAAACAAAACTCTGGTAATGCCCTTTTGGGCTTATTATAAATTATACCCTAAGGTTTACAAGCTAATATCTCTGCAACAAAGATGAGGAATTTAAAAAAAAAGCAATTTTTTATTCAGCTTTGCAGACACTATTCCATGATATGTAACGTGCACAAACCGGTCTTCTTCGGTATATAAGCCAAATTAAATACCTTGGTGGTAATACAGTAGCGCTATTATATTGCATACAAGTATGCAAGTGTTTCCACGGTAATATCGTATCTCAGCTGTGAAAATACAAGAAATTGAGTGTTCTGTGTATTAGAGAATAATATCCAGACTTCTTTATGAGGTTCATGCTCCTAATTATAAAAGTAAATCTAAGAACAATTTAGAAGCTCACTTACACTGAGCAGCCGGCATTTGCTAGACTGTGACAGATGGAAAGCACACAAAGCAAGGATCTTAAAAATGCAGGGTGTAAATGAAATCTGCCAACATAACAATTAGTTAGCATTGATTCTGTCCCATTCCTTATTGAAAATTCAGTATAACAATTAAGTGCTTTACAGTGGTCCTATCAGCATCATAAATTATACAGCCATTGTTTAATGGTTACCAGGTTATCAAGATAAATTAGGCTACATGCATTGATAGTATCCATCAATGAGAATACAGGACATGTATGTAACATCACCCAGAGAGACATCTACTTATATCTACAAAAAACATAGACATAAACAAATCTATGTATTTAACTATTTTCCATTGTTTATTTATCCTTCCATTGTCTATATTTCTATTATATAACTATTCATCTGTATATTCATCTTTGCATCCATTGTTTATAGCTATTTATCTATCATCAACATATTATTATGTATGTATCTATTTGTTTATGTATCTATCTATTTTTTATTTATCCATCTATTATTTATCAGCATATCTAAAGTTCAAAAACAGGCAGCACTCATGTATGAATGTGATGAATAAACGCTGTTGGTTTATTCTATGCCAAAGGTATACAACATTTTGGTTGTTGGACTGAATCTTTCTCAAGTGAATACAGGGTGCACAGCAAAGCTTTAAATAGGGGTATCAATCACCAAAATTCCCATAGATAATTAACATAAAAATACTATTTGCAAATAGTCCATACATGATCATATGATAACTAGTGTTGAGCGAACATGCTCGACACTGCTCGGTACTCGCCCGAGCATCTCACTACTCGGGATATTCGGCGAGCACCGAGCATTTCCGGGTTACTCGGGCGGGAGCTCGGGTCTCCGCCCTGCATATTTGGCGCTCTTTACAGAGCCAATGAACATGCAGGGATTGCCAGCCAGTCACTGTAATGCTGCAGCCATGCTGGTTGTGGGCATTACAGTGATTGGCTGGCCGCACAGCATCACCTCGAGTATTTAAAACGGGACGCCGCCATCTTGGACACAGTCGCTCCGGATTAGACAGTGTAGGGACAGTGCTGCTGATTTAGGGAGAGATATAAACTGCGAAATAGTTAGTGTAGGATCTGTAAAGGCTGCCAGAACAAACAAACAGTCCTTTTCAGGACTAATATCCATCCCAGATACCAGGCAGGCAGGCTGTATAAGAGACACAGTGGTTATACCAGCAAACGCTGCATTACAGTCCTGTGTGCTTCTATTGCTGAAATTGCTGGACTTAGCACCAGGTGTCGGGGCCAGGAAAAATCCTTTTTTTTTCATCTAAATCCTCCTTTTTTTCCTCCTTCACACTGTACAAATACCCGTCTTATTAACCTTTTGGTGTGTCTCCCGCCCCCCCCAAAAAAAGCGTGTCTCTGATTTGTCAGACACAAATATAACTGTTGAAAATAGTCTGGTGTAGGCTAGAGAAACAGAAGTGTTGTTTTGCACTTCCACAGTTCAAACCTCTGTATTATCCATTTTGGGCCATTTGTATCTAAAAAAAAAACAGTTTGAGTGTGTCGCTCACTGTTCAGCCGCAAATATCTCTATTTAAAAAAGTGTGGTATACCCCAGTAAACAATAACTGTGGTTTTGCCATCCCACGGTAAAAAATCTCTATTATTCAGGTTTTGGTAGTTTTTTCCGTAAAGAAAAACAGTAGTGTCTCCTGACTGTTGTGACACAAAAATATATCTGTTGAAAATAGTCTTGTGTAGGCCCAACATCCCAGTGTGGTTTCGCAGTTCCACGGGTCAAATCGCTGTACTATCCAGTTTTGGGCCTTTGGTATCTAAAAAAAAAGCAGTTTGAGTGTGTCGCTCACTGTTCAGCCGCAAATATCTCTATTTAAAAAAGTGTGGTATACCCCAGTAAACAATAACTGTGGTTTTGCCATCCCACGGTAAAAAATCTCTATTATTCAGCTTTTGGTAGTTTTTTCCGTAAAGAAAAACAGTAGTGTCTCCTGACTGTTGTGACACAAAAATATATCTGTTGAAAATAGTCTTGTGTAGGCCCGACATCCCAGTGTGGTTTCGCAGTTCCACGGGTAAAATCGCTGTACTATCCAGTTTTGGGCCTTTGGTATCTAAAAAAAAAAGCAGTTTGAGTGTGTCGCTCACTGTTCAGCCGCAAATATCTCTATTTAAAAAAGTGTGGTATACCCCAGTAAACAATAACTGTGGTTTTGCCATCCCACGGTAAAAAATCTCTATTATTCAGCTTTTGGTAGTTTTTTTCCGTAAAGAAAAACAGTAGTGTCTCCTGACTGTTGTGACACAAAAATATATCTGTTGAAAATAGTCTTGTGTAGGCCCGACATCCCAGTGTGGTTTCGCAGTTCCACGGGTCAAATCGCTGTACTATCCAGTTTTGGGCCTTTGGTATCTTAAAAAAAAGCAGTTTGAGTGTGTCGCTCACTGTTCAGCCGCAAATATCTCTATTTAAAAAAGTGTGGTATACCCCAGTAAACAATAACTGTGGTTTTGCCATCCCACGGTAAAAAATCTCTATTATTCAGCTTTTGGTAGTTTTTTCCGTAAAGAAAAACAATAGTGTCTCCTGACTGTTGTGACACAAAAATATATCTGTTGAAAATAGTCTTGTGTAGGCCCGACATCCCAGTGTGGTTTCGCAGTTCCATGGGTCAAATCGCTATACTATCCAGTTTTGGGCCTTTGGTATCTAAAAAAAAAGCAGTTTGAGTGTGTCGCTCACTGTTCAGCCGCAAATATCTCTATTTAAAAAAGTGTGGTATACCCCAGTAAACAATAACTGTGGTTTTGCCATCCCACGGTAAAAAATCTCTATTATTCAGCTTTTGGTAGTTTTTTCCGTAAAGAAAAACAGTAGTGTCTCCTGACTGTTGTGACACAAAAATATATCTGTTGAAAATAGTCTTGTGTAGGCCCGACATCCCAGTGTGGTTTCGCAGTTTCACGGGTCAAATCGCTGTACTATCCAGTTTTGGGCCTTTGGTATCTAGAAAAAAAGCAGTTTGAGTGTGTCGCTCACTGTTCAGCCGCAAATATCTCTATTTAAAAAAGATTGGTATACCCCAGTAAACAAAAAATGTGGTTTTGCCATCCCACGGTAAAAAATCTCTATTATTCAGCTTTTGGTAGTTTTTTCCGTAAAGAAAAACAGTAGTGTCTCCTGACTGTTGTGACACAAAAATATATCTGTTGAAAATAGTCTTGTGTAGGCCCGACATCCCAGTGTGGTTTCGCAGTTCCATGGGTAAAATCGCTGTACTATCCAGTTTTGGGCCTTTGGTATCTTAAAAAAAAAGCAGTTTGAGTGTGTCGCTCACTGTTCAGCCGCAAATATCTCTATTTAAAAAAGTGTGGTATACCCCAGTAAACAATAACTGTGGTTTTGCCATCCCATGGTAAAAAATGTCTATTATTCAGCTTTTGGTAGTTTTTTTCCGTAAAGAAAAACAGTAGTGTCTCCTGACTGTTGTGACACAAAAATATATCTGTTGAAAATAATCTTGTGTAGGCCCGACATCCCAGTGTGGTTTCGAAGTTCCACGGGTCAAATCGCTGTACTATCCAGTTTTGGGCCTTTGGTATCTAAAAAAAAAGCAGTTTGAGTGTGTCGCTCACTGTTCAGCCGCAAATATCTCTATTTAAAAAAGTGTGGTATACCCCAGTAAACAATAACTGTGGTTTTGCCATCCCACGGTAAAAAATCTCTATTATTCAGCTTTTGGTAGTTTTTTCCGTAAAGAAAAACAGTAGTGTCTCCTGACTGTTGTGACACAAAAATATATCTGTTGAAAATAGTCTTGTGTAGGCCCGACATCCCAGTGTGGTTTCGCAGTTCCATGGGTAAAATCGCTGTACTATCCAGTTTTGGGCCTTTGGTATCTTAAAAAAAAAGCAGTTTGAGTGTGTCGCTCACTGTTCAGCCGCAAATATCTCTATTTAAAAAAGTGTGGTATACCCCAGTAAACAATAACTGTGGTTTTGCCATCCCACGGTAAAAAATCTCTATTATTCAGCTTTTGGTAGTTTTTTTCCGTAAAGAAAAACAGTAGTGTCTCCTGACTGTTGTGACACAAAAATATATCTGTTGAAAATAGTCTTGTGTAGGCCCGACATCCCAGTGTGGTTTCGCAGTTCCACGGGTCAAATCGCTGTACTGTCCAGTTTTGGGCCTTTGGTATCTAAAAAAAAAAAGCAGTTTGAGTGTGTCGCTCACTGTTCAGCCGCAAATATCTCTATTTAAAAAAGTGTGGTATACCCCAGTAAACAATAACTGTGGTTTTGCCATCCCACGGTAAAAAATCTCTATTATTCAGCTTTTGGTAGTTTTTTCCGTAAAGAAAAACAATAGTGTCTCCTGACTGTTGTGACACAAAAATATATCTGTTGAAAATAGTCTTGTGTAGGCCCGACATCCCAGTGTGGTTTCGCAGTTCCACGGGTCAAATCGCTGTACTAACCAGTTTTGGGCCTTTGGTATCTAAAAAAAAAGCAGTTTGAGTGTGTCGCTCACTGTTCAGCCGCAAATATCTCTATTTAAAAAAGTGTGGTATACTGCAGTAAACAATAACTGTGGTTTTGCCATCCCACGGTAAAAAATCTCTATTATTCCTATTTTTAATTTTATATTTTGCTTTTAGTTTCTATTTCATGTCTGGAGCAATGGGCCCTCTGTGCTGAATGATGTATATCTATGCCTGATCGGAACTGCCTGTGAAGTGATTAGATGCTGATAGATGCAGCCCTTAAGATGCAATATGAAAACATCACTGTTCTGAATTGATCACCTTGCATGCTGCATCAAATTGGTGGACCAATCATTGATAAAGTGATTTAATAGTGCTTTTTCTCTAATCCAAATTGCTTACTTTGAGACATTGTACATTTCTGTATGCAGCTTTCACCCATTGTATGAAATTTGTGTGTATTCTATCTTTCTGACCACACTCACAGTTACTGGATGCTGTGCGCGTGCTCCGCTCTCTCCGCTGTTGGTCGCGCGCTCAGCTGTCTCTGTAGGGCTGGTGCGTGCGTGGGCGCCTGGCCCTAGTCCTGGCCGCGCGCCCGCGCTTGCGCACTGGCTCCTGACGGCTTGGGCTCGCGTCCTGGGGCGGGGGGTGGCGACGCATGCGCCGCTTACAGGCACCAGACCACACCTACTTGTGAGTCAGGCGATCGGTCACGTGTGGCCACACGTGACCGACACCATGGCAGATAAGGGCTCCGTTCTCCTGCTCTTGTTCATTCCCCTTGAGGAAGCGGCCACTCTGGGCTGCGAAACGCGCGTCGGGGCTTGCCACTGCGCGTCTATTCTCACTGATCTATGTCCGGCCTCCCACTGGGTAAGATGACTTAAACAATATATAAGAGTTTTTCCATCTGGGAATCCCTTTCTCTGGCAGCCATTACCCTTCTATTTTGGAGTGTATCTATGGATATGTTTGATATGCAGCAATATATACACATATGACCTATATTATTAAATAGTCTTATTACCTGTTCTATTGTATGCATCATTCTGCCTTTTGAATTTTGGGATCATGAAGATTCTTACAACTTGCTGTCTTTTCCAGTGATTTTTTTGCTACCATCTATACACTGTCACTTTATATCGTACTTTCTATATGTACTTTTAAATGTTGTAATAAAATTTGAATTTTTTATGCCTACAAAAAAAACTCTTTGTTTCTCAAGTTTATCATATGTAATATGAGTTGGCATGTTTTGGCGCTCTGGGTTGGTCTCTCGTTTCCCCAGATGCGCCAACTTAGTTATAAATGGGTTAAATTGTTGATAGTAAACAATAACTGTGGTTTTGCCATCCCACAGTAAAAAATCTCTATTATTCAGGTTTTGGTAGTTTTTTCCGTAAAGAAAAACAGTAGTGTCTCCTGACTGTTGTGACACAAAAATATATCTGTTGAAAATAGTCTTGTGTAGGCCCGACATCCCAGTGTGGTTTCGCAGTTCCACGGGTCAAATCGCTGTACTATCCAGTTTTGGGCCTTTGGTATCTAAAAAAAAAGCAGTTTGAGTGTGTCGCTCACTGTTCAGCCGCAAATATCTCTATTTAAAAAAGTGTGGTATACCCCAGTAAACAATAACTGTGGTTTTCCTCTTCCACGGTTCTAATCTACTCTTTATTACCCTTTTTCCATTGATAGTGCAAGTGTAAGCTATTTTACTTCATTTACAATGGGCAAGGCGCGTGGCAAGGGATGTTGAAGTGGACGTTCTAGTGATGGTTCGTGCAGAGGATGGGGCCGTGGCCAAGGTAAAAATGTGCCACAACCAACAGCCACATCTTCTCGCTCCAACTTCTTGACCGAATTACTAGGGAAGCAGAGAACAACACCAGTATTGAGAACTGATCAGTGTGAACAGATTATTAATTGGATAGCAGTTAATACTTCCAGTTACCTGGGCACCACCACCTCCGGTCTGTCTTCCACATGGTCAACTCTTAGTAGCCGTGAGTCTCGACCGCATACTCCTCCTCACCCTGATGCTCCTTCCTCCCACCATGCCGAGTGTCGTCAGACAGCAAGTGATCCCACACTTGGACACTCTGAAGAGCTGTTCACTGGTCCATTTCCATATTTGGGCCCTTCGCCTGATACGCTTGAAGTGGTGGAAGAGGAGATCCCATGTTTCGATGCCCAAATATTTGAACAGCCACGGCCACAGGAAGTCGACGTTGGCAATCTGTCACAAGAGGTGGACGATGACGAGACACAATTGCCAGGAAGTGAGGAGGAGGATCGTGGTGCGCAAGTGGAAGAGGAGGAGGTGGTGGATGATCTAGTAACTGACCCAACGTGGAAGGAGGACATGCAGAGTGAGGCCAGCAGCACACAGGGGGAGGGAGGCAGAGTACCCCAACAGGCAGGAAGAAGCAGTGTGGTGGCCGCAGACAGAAGGCAGGCAACCGTTCCCCGTAACACCAACACGAGGGACGTTGCCAGTACAAGCGGTAGGTCTTCCAGAGTCTGGAATTTTTTTAAAGACTCTGCTGATAACCCCAAAAAGGCCATATGTTCCACCTGCCATGCCAGCATCAGCAGGGGTGACAAAACTACCAGCCTGACCACCACCAGCATGATCAGGCACATGGCAGCAAAGCACCCGACTTTGTGGGGCGAAACCCAGGGTCCACGACCAGTGTCAGCGGGTTTCACCACTGCTTCTTCCACTGTTGTGCGTGCAATAGAACCCCCTGTTGTGTGTGCAAGGCAATCCCCTGTCCATACTGCATGTAAAGATGCCCCCTCCTCTCAGTCTTCACTTGTTATGGCAGTTTCTCAAGAAACAGCATCAACGTCCACGTCCACGTCCCACCGCAGCGTTCAATTGTCCATATCCCAGACCTTTGAACGAAAGCGGAAATTCGCAGCTAACGCCCCACAGGTCACAGTCCTAAATTCGCACATTTCACGACTGCTTGCGTTGGAAATGCTGCCTTTTAGGCTGGTGGAGACGGAATCCTTCCGCAATCTTATGGCGGTGGCCGTCCCTCGGTACTCGGTCCCCAGCCGACACTATTTTGCCCGGTGTGCCATCCCCGCACTACACAAGCACGTGTCCCAAAGCATTTGCCGTGCCCTCAACAACGCAGTTACTGGGAGAGTCCACCTGACAACGGACACGTGGACAAGTGCTTGTGGCCAGGGACGGTACATCTCTCTGACGGCACACTGGGTAAACATAGTGGAAGCAGGGACCCAGTCGGACCTTGGGACGGAACACATCCTCCCCACACCGAGGATTGCGGGCCCTATGTCAGTCAGAGTTGCCCCCACAGTGTACAGCTCCTGCGCATCCTCCTCCTCCTCCTCATGTTCAGCCTCCATCTCAGATATCACCACATCAGTTACAAGCTGGAAGCATTGCAGTACTGCCTCCGCCAAGCGGCAACAGGCTGTGCTGAAACTCATAAGCTTAGGTGATAAACCTCACACTGCTTGTGAGTTGTGGACAGCTGTGAAAGAGCAGGCAGATCTGTGGCTGAGACCGCTGAGCCTACATCCCGGCATGGTCGTGTGTGACAATGGCTGTAACCTGGTGGCGGCTCTGAGGCGAGGTGAGATCACACACGTACCATGCCTGGCTCATGTGCTTAACCTCGTGGTTCAGCGATTTCTTAAATCGTACCCCGAGTTGCCAGATCTGCTCGTGAAAGTACGCCGCCTGTCAGCTCATTTTCGCAAGTCGGCTACAGCTTCCGCCGCCCTTGCTGTGTTGCAGCAGCGTTTGCAGCTTCCGGCACACCGACTGGTGTGTGATGTCCCCACACGTTGGAACTCTACCCTCCACATGTTGCAAAGGATTTGTGAGCAGAAGAGAGCAGTTGTGGAGTACCAGCTGCAACAAGGCCGCCGATATTCAGGTCAGACTCCACACATAAGACCTCAGGAGTGGACCTGGATGTCTGACATATGTACCATCCTGACAAACTTTGAGGAGGCCACCAAGATGGTGAGTGGCGATGACGCCATCATTAGTGTCAGCATCCCACTTGTCTGTCTTTTGCAACGCTCTCTGCAGAGAATTAAAGAGGAGGCATTGCAGCCAGAGTATGATGAGATGGATCAAGAAGCCGTAGCGGGCAATTACACACAGCCCAGCCTCATCTCATCCCAACGTGCATTGGGGGACAATGAGGGAGAGGAGTAGGAGGAGGAGGAGGAGGAACAGGAGCTGCTATCATGCGTTGTAGACGGTAGTACCTGTACAAGTGTCATACCGTCGGTTCAGCGTGGGTGGCCTGAGGACAGGGGGGAGGAGGAAGAGGAGGAGGAGGAGATCATGGTCAGTCGTCATCTTGGTGAGGACACGGAAATCTTGCCCGTTACCAGTCTGGCACGCATGGCTGACTTTATGTTACGCTGCCTTAACCGTGACCCTCGCATTGTCAAAATGTTGGGTGACAGTCATTACTGGTTGGTGACACTTGTAGACCCCCGCTACAAGGAGAACTTTCACTCTCTTATTCCTGAGGTGGAGAGGTCTACAAAAATGGGGCAATACCAGCAGGCCCTTGCTGCAGAACTCTTAAAAAAATTCCAATCTGAACACGCTAGCGGCAGAGGTCACAGTTCGTTGCCCAACCAAGGCGTACAGGTGAGAGAGATGCAACTCCAATCCAGCAGAGGCAGGGGAACACTGTCAACGTTCTGGGACAGTTTTCTGACACCCGCCCAGCTTACAGGCCCTGAGGCGCGGGGTACTCTCACTAGGAGTGGAAAGTTTCAAAAGATGGTGAGGGAGTACCTTGCCGATCGTACCAGCGTCCTCCGTGATTCCTCTGTGCCTTTTAATTATTGGGTATCCAAGCTGGAAACTTGGAATGAACTCGCTCTGTACGCCTTGGAGGTCCTGGCCTGCCCTGCCGCTTGCGTGTTATCGGAGCGTGTTTTTAGTGCCGCTGGGGGAATTATAACTGATAAGTGCACTCGCCTGTCAACTGACAATGCTGACAAGCTGACCCTTTTCAAAATGAACAAGGGCTGGATTGGGCCAGATTTCTCATCACCACCAAATGACAGCAGAGTAACATAAAGTCAAATCCACTGTGTTATTTCGGGAGGTGTATTCACATGCACCGCTTCACACCCACACATGGGTATACTCTTCCTCCTTTCGGCTGTTTAATCTTCTTCTCCTTATCCTCAGCCTCCACCACCACTATACCACCAGGGTGCCAGCATTGCAAGTTTCTCCGTCCTTATTTTTGGCAGCTTTTGCTTGCAAGGCATAAGCAAATACTATGGGACACCCACTCCACAATAATGGGACTTATGTTTGTAATATGCTGTACTGCATGGCTCTTGTAAGGGGTATTGCAAGTTGCTCCGTCCTAATTTTTGGCAGCTTTTGCTTGGAAAGCATAAGCAAATACTATGGGACACCCACTCCCCAATAATGGGACTTATGTTTGTAATATGCTGTACTGCATGGCTCTTGTAAGGGGCATTGCAAGTTGCTCCGTCCTAATTTTTGGCAGCTTTTGCTGGGAAAGCATAAGCAAATACTATGGGACACCCACTCCCCAATAATGGGACTTATGTTTGTAATATGCTGTACTGCATGACTCTTGTAAGGGGCATTGCAAGTTGCTCCGTCCTAATTTTTGGCAGCTTTTGCTGGGAAAGCATAAGCCAATACTATGGGGCACCCACTCCCCAATAATGGGACTTATGTTTGTAATATGCTGTACTGCATGGCTCTTGTAAGGGGCATTGCAAGTTGCTCCGTCCTAATTTTTGGCAACTTTTGCTGGGAAAGCATAAGCAAATACTATGGGACACCCACTCCCCAATAATGGGACTTATGTTTGTAATATGCTGTACTGCATGGCTCTTGTAAGGGGCATTGCAAGTTGCTCCGTCCTAATTTTTGGCAGCTTTTGCTTGGAAAGCATAAGCAAATACTATGGGACACCCACTCCCCAATAATGGGACTTATGTTTGTAATATGCTGTACTGCATGGCTCTTGTAAGGGGCATTGCAAGTTGCTCCGTCCTAATTTTTGGCAGCTTTTGCTGGGAAAGCATAAGCAAATACTATGGGACACCCACTCCCCAATAATGGGACTTATGTTTGTAATATGCTGTACTAAATGGCTCTTGTAAGGGGCATTGCAAGTTGCTCCATCCTAATTTTTGGCAGCTTTTGCTGGGAAAGCATAAGCAAATACTATGGGACACCCACTCCCCAATAATGGGACTTATGTTTGTAATATGCTGTACTGCATGGCTCTTGTAAGGGGCATTGCAAGTTGCTCCGTCCTAATTTTTGGCAGTTTTTGCTGAGAAAGCATAAGCAAATACTATGGGACACCCACTCCCCAATAATGGGACTTATGTTTGTAATATGCTGTACTGCATGGCTCTTGTAAGGGGCATTGCAAGTTGCTCCGTCCTAATTTTTGGCAGCTTTTGCTGGGAAAGCATAAGCAAATACTATGGGACACCCACTCCCCAATAATGGGACTTATGTTTGTAATATGCTGTACTGCATGGCTCTTGTAAGGGGCATTGCAAGTTGCTCCGTCCTAATTTTTGGCAGTTTTTGCTGAGAAAGCATAAGCAAATACTATGGGACACCCACTCCCCAATAATGGGACTTATGTTTGTAATATGCTGTACTGCATGGCTCTTGTAAGGGGCATTGCAAGTTGCTCCGTCCTAATTTTTGGCAACTTTTGCTGGGAAAGCATAAGCAAATACTATGGGACACCCACTCCCCAATAATGGGACTTATGTTTGCAATATGCTGTACTGCATGGCTCTTGTAAGGGGCATTGCAAGTTGCTCCGTCCTAATTTTTGGCAGCTTTTGCTTGGAAAGCATAAGCAAATACTATGGGACACCCACTCCCCAATAATGGGACTTATGTTTGTAATATGCTGTACTGCATGGCTCTTGTAAGGGGCATTGCAAGTTGCTCCGTCCTAATTTTTGGCAGCTTTTGCTGGGAAAGCATAAGCAAATACTATGGGACACCCACTTCCCAATAATGGGACTTATGTTTGTAATATGCTGTACTGCATGGCTCTTGTAAGGGGCATTGCAAGTTGCTCCGTCCTAATTTTTGGCAGCTTTTGCTGGGAAAGCATAAGCAAATACTATGGGACACCCACTCCC
Source organism: Phyllobates terribilis (assembly GCF_046119375.1). NCBI lineage: Eukaryota > Metazoa > Chordata > Amphibia > Anura > Dendrobatidae > Phyllobates > Phyllobates terribilis. The sequence goes on from NW_027362764.1 coordinate 630,875,931, forward strand.
CAATAATGGGACTTATGTTTGTAATATGCTGTACTGCATGGCTCTTGTAAGGGGCATTGCAAGTTGCTCCGTCCTAATTTTTGGCAGTTTTTGCTGAGAAAGCATAAGCAAATACTATGGGACACCCACTCCCCAATAATGGGACTTATGTTTGTAATATGCTGTACTGCATGGCTCTTGTAAGGGGCATTGCAAGTTGCTCCGTCCTAATTTTTGGCAACTTTTGCTGGGAAAGCATAAGCAAATACTATGGGACACCCACTCCCCAATAATGGGACTTATGTTTGCAATATGCTGTACTGCATGGCTCTTGTAAGGGGCATTGCAAGTTGCTCCGTCCTAATTTTTGGCAGCTTTTGCTTGGAAAGCATAAGCAAATACTATGGGACACCCACTCCCCAATAATGGGACTTATGTTTGTAATATGCTGTACTGCATGGCTCTTGTAAGGGGCATTGCAAGTTGCTCCGTCCTAATTTTTGGCAGCTTTTGCTGGGAAAGCATAAGCAAATACTATGGGACACCCACTCCCCAATAATGGGACTTATGTTTGTAATATGCTGTACTGCATGGCTCTTGTAAGGGGCATTGCAAGTTGCTCCGTCCTAATTTTTGGCAGCTTTTGCTGGGAAAGCATAAGCAAATACTATGGGACACCCACTCCCCAATAATGGGACTTATGTTTGTAATATGCTGTACTGCATGGCTCTTGTAAGGGGCATTGCAAGTTGCTCCGTCCTAATTTTTGGCAGTTTTTGCTGAGAAAGCATAAGCAAATACTATGGGACACCCACTCCCCAATAATGGGACTTATGTTTGTAATATGCTGTACTGCATGGCTCTTGTAAGGGGCATTGCAAGTTGCTCCGTCCTAATTTTTGACAGCTTTTGCTGGGAAAGCATAAGCAAATACTATGGGACACCCACTCCCCAATAATGGGACTTATGTTTGTAATATGCTGTACTGCATGGCTCTTGTAAGGGGCATTGCAAGTTGCTCCGTCCTAATTTTTGGCAGCTTTTGCTGGGAAAGCATAAGCAAATACTATGGGACACCCACTCCCCAATAATGGGACTTATGTTTGTAATATGCTGTACTGCATGACTCTTGTAAGGGGCATTGCAAGTTGCTCCGTCCTAATTTTTGGCAGCTTTTGCTGGGAAAGCATAAGCAAATACTATGGGACACCCACTCCCCAATAATGGGACTTATGTTTGTAATATGCTGTACTGCATGGCTCTTGTAAGGGGCATTGCAAGTTGCTCCATCCTAATTTTTGGCAGCTTTTGCTGGGAAAGCATAAGCAAATACTATGGGACACCCACTCCCCAATAATGGTACTTATGTTTGTAATATGCTGTACTGCATGACTCTTGTAAGGGGCATTGCAAGTTGCTCCATCCTAATTTTTGGCAGCTTTTGCTGGGAAAGCATAAGCAAATACTATGGGACACCCACTCCCCAATAATGGGACTTATGTTTGTAATATGCTGTACTGCATGGCTCTTGTAAGGGGCATTGCAAGTTGCTCCGTCCTAATTTTTGGCAGCTTTTGCTTGGAAAGCATAAGCAAATACCATGGGACACCCACTCGCCAATAATGGGACTTATGTTTTTAATATGCTGTACTGCATGTGACGCGCCCCCTGGGCCGTGTGTGCACGTGTGTGTAAGGGGCATTGCAAGTTGCTCCATCCTAATTTTTGGCAGCTTTTGCTGGGAAAGCATAAGCAAATACTATGGGACACCCACTCCCCAATAATGGGACTTATGTTTGTAATATGCTGTACTGCATGGCTCTTGTAAGGGGCATTGCAAGTTGCTCCGTCCTAATTTTTGGCAGCTTTTGCTTGGAAAGCATAAGCAAATACCATGGGACACCCACTCGCCAATAATGGGACTTATGTTTGTAATATGCTGTACTGCATGTGACGCGCCCCCTGGGCCGTGTGTGCACGTGTGTGGGATACCCGGTGTCGGGTCTCTGGGGTCTGTAGTCTCCGTGGCGGTGACCCGGTCCCGTGGCTCAGGCTGGTCAAACCAGTGGCAGTCTTTCTTAGGTTTTGAGGTTAATTGTCCGACTGCGCCACCCGTGGATTGCGGTCAGGGAGTACCACCGCTGCGAGGCTGACCGCTGAGGCTGGTGTTGTGTGCGCAGCATAGAATGGGATAACTCCCCTCGGGAGGAGTATAGCCTCAGGGCAGTGAGTGTGGATGATGGGGGTGATGGTGCACGAGCGCAGCAGGAATGACTCAGAGTCTTTGCAGTGCAGTTCAGTGTCTTTACTGATGATTATAAGGTAGACCCTCCCGGGAGTACTGGCTAGCATAAGAGGCCTGGTCAGTCTGTGAGCAAGCAGGAGTTCCCCTGGACAGGTGGAGTTGTAGGCCTCCCCGTCTGTCTGCACTCTTCCTGGCTACCTTGCTGTAAGCGGGTAGAAGTAGCCCACGTCCCTGAGTGTACCGTGTAGTGCTCACCCGTATGGCTGGTGACTTGGGGCTTTCTGTTAGCCTCCGCTCCACGACGGCGGTGCTGGTCCCTTGCTTGTGACTGAGCCTCCGGGCTTCTATGGCCAGAGGACCTGAAATCCCCTGCCGGCTGGTTTCTGCTGCTGGATATTTAAGTCCTTACAGCTTCGGACTCCTGTGTCCGGTTCCTATTGTCTTCTGCCAGGGCGAGCTCTGCTCAGCTTCCAGCCCCTGGTCTTTAGCTCCTAGCTCCTACTGAGCTCCTTGCTGTTACTTTCCCTTGCTCTCACTCTGACTCTGACTGTTCTCTGACTCACTCAACCCCGCCCCAGATCCAGTTTATAAGTGCAGAATTCTCCCCTCCCAGGATTGGGGCAGGAGGATGTTGCATGTTTAAGGGATCCTGACCAGGAAACCTCCCACTTGCTCTCCGACGTAATATCTCTATTACTGTGGTGACCAGACCCCTGGGGTGCCACACATGGCTCTTGTAAGGGGCATTGCAGTTCCTCATAATTTTTGGAAAGCCTTCCATTCACTGCTTAGGCCAACAGTGCATGGGAGACCCAGTTGCTATAAATGGAAAAAAAGGTTTAGTTAACGCCCTCTGACCTCCATGTCATTTCCAAGGGGCATTGGAGTGGCTCGAAATTTTTGGTAGGCATTGCACTCACTGTATGCCCTATAACTGTGTAGCCGAACCGCTCCTTTTGTTACAGAAACATATCCTACAAGACATATCTGGTTGACTGCCTGATATTGATGTGAATGGTCCCTGTTCCTCCTGCTCTTTCTCCTTTGCCACTACCTCATCCATCATTTATCACCTGAAGCTTTGTTTTAACGGGAGTCATAGAACTTGGATAGTAGCAGGAAAACATCCAGCAATCCTCGGAGGAGGTAGGATATGCGCCAAAACGCTGACCACCTCAGGCCTAGCCACTACAATGTACATGCGCTTGCATTACAACAAAACAAAGCAGATGCTAACTTCTATCATCCTCATCATGCTCCTCACCTTGGCACTCTCAACTACCCTGATGGAGAAGCCAGGGCCCACCGGAGGAGTCTGATAGTCCGGTGGGCTCGGCCAATGCTGCCCTAAAGCAGGCCAGGCTAAGAAAAGTGTGGGAAAGGTTACCGGGACAAATAGGGGTGGCTGGGGACCGAGTATGGACACCTGGCCACACCCTAGAGGCTGGGGAGCAAGCGGGGACACCCGGCCACCAGGCGGCTGGGGACTGAGCATGGATACCAGGCCGCCGACACAGCCATGGCGTGCATTGCAAGGAATGGGAGAGGTACAATTGAACACTGCCCTGGGACAAGGACTTGAATGGGGAGAGTTGCAAGTCTGCAACGACAGTTGCAAGGTGGGAGGCATCTTCGCATGTACCTTGAACAGGGGTTTGGCATGCACACACTACAGCGGAATAGGCTCTCCTTCCCACTAAATGCACTGGGGAGGGCACAGGTAATGTTTTGGTATACGCGCTTAATCTTATGTATAAGGCACAACAGGACAAATATGGGCGGCTGGGGACTGAGTATGGAAGCAGCCATGAGGTAGTGGCCAGCTTCGGCCTCCTCCAAACTAAAAGGCCCCATTTCAAGTGCAAGCTAGCAGTATGGAATTGCAGTCTGGGGGTGGGTGGGTGGCAGGCTGCACACTTACACTTGCATTAAAAGAAAACATAGCAGATGCTAACTTCTGTCATCATCATCATGCTCCTCACCTTGGCACTCTCAACTCCATCGATGGAGAAGTCAGGGCCCACCGGAGGAGTCTGGTTCTCTGGTGGACTCGTCCAATGCTGCCTAAAGCAGGCCGGGCTAAGAAAAGTGTGTGGGGGGACGTTCCAAGGAGAAATAGGGGCGGCTGGGGACCGTTTATGGACACCCAGCTGCCCCCAGGCGGCTGGGGACCGAGTATGGACACCCGGCCGCCGGGCGGCTGGGGACTGAGTATGGATTCCAGGCCGCCAACACAGCCATGACGTGGTGGCCAGATTCCGCCTCCACATGCCTAAAAGGCCCAATTTCAAGTTCAAGCAAGCAAGCAGTATGGTATTGCAGCCTGGGGGTGGGTGGGTGGCAGGCTGCATACTTGAGCTTGTATTGCAAGGAATGGGGGAGGTACAATTGAACACTGCCCTGGGACTAGAACTTGCATGGGGATAGTTGCAAGTCTGCATCTTCTGATGCGGTAAGGATCACTTATGATGGGCACACTTTTAGACAGTGACCTGGGAGTCAGAGATGCTTCCAGGGGTCTTCCCCATGCTGTTCCCTTGTCTTTTCAGCACTTTATGCATGTGTCACACAGCACATGGCCAGATAAGGTTGTAAAATGTTAAAATGACATTTCACGGTGAATGCATTTGTCATAGTTGAAAGCAATACAAAAGTGCAAAAACGCATAAAAAATGCTACTTGTGAACATAGCCGAAGGTGTGGGGGAGTATTTTTGTTTTTGGTCATTTATTTTAACTTATACACAAGTCTTTACCCTGGAAAGGATGTTCCTTAACATATTTCACAGAAAAAAAGTTTCACTTTCGTTTTTGAACGTTTTATTGTGAGCCTGTAAAAGTGGCTTAATACCTCTGACCACGTTGTTGACAGCAGTGACCTGGGGGTCAGAAATGCTTCCTGGGGCGATCCCCATGCTGTCCCCATGTCATTTGAGCACTGTCACTATCGTTTTGGGCACTTGTTAGGCTTTTAAAAGACTGCCGGGGGTGCCACCGCAAAAATGCTCGAGTCTCCCATAGACTAACATTGGTCTCGTTGCTCGGGTCGAGCACCCAAGTATCACGGCGAGCTCGGCCCGAGCTTCGAGCACCCGAGCATTTTAGTGCTCGCTCAACACTAATGATAACGTGTAATGTGAATTACATTCAGACAAAAAATCCATAATAACCTATCATTAAAAGTGCAATTGTGCATAATACATATATAAAATACAGTTTAAAAATTAATTAGGGTAATTATTAAATGTGTTGTATATTACATTAAAAGTAGCTCACCTCATCACAACAGTCATTTACAACCTTATGTGTCAATGAAGGACGTCATCCTCTGCATCATACCTCGTAAAGTGGACATGCCTAGATGTGAAGACACGGGGTCTTCCGTGGGCAGAACACCACTCAAACAACACAAGGTGAGGGTAAAACAGTGTGGCAATATTTTATTGAACAACCAAACAAACAATAAACAGACAGAACAATCCCAGCAAATACCCAAGATGGTACATAATTACACAGTCTCACCCTTCCGATGGCCCACCTTGGATAGAACAACTGAGACTTTGGGACTTCCAGGGCCAACTACCTCAACCAGTGGCCCACCGCTTTTGGTGGGCCCCCACCGAGAGGAGGTAGCGGCAAGCTTAAGAAGCTGACAGTCCATCGAGGTACACGGCCAGGAGACCTGAAGGTCCCACCCTGGCCTCTCTGAGAGTTTCCATGGGCCAGATGACTGGTTGGTCCCAATCTGGGTTCTCTGAATGTCTCCATGGGTTAAAGGCGACCAGAGAGTCCCACCTGGCAACCCCAAACAACATATCCATGGGGCCAGGTGACTTAATCGTCCCAACCTGGCCTACCAAAATGTATCCATGGTTTCTCTGATGGTCAATAGAGCAGATCCGTATCTTTCCACTCAGGGCCACATACCCTTAGGCTGGAATCATGTAGAATCCAAATCTGTGTCTCTTTGGATAAAGACGTGCTACCAAGCTGATGATCTGAAGAGAGTCTGATCTTTGATTCTGCTTGTAAATTCTCTTTCTATTCTCTGATTCAAATCTGCCTGCTACAGAGGCATATGTTCCCTAAATAGTTCACATTTCTCTTTTAAGCACACATTCACATGGCAAAGGTTAGGGAGGGTATTATTCCACAGGGCTCAGGTCTCATTGTTTGAGCATTTAATCAATTTACATAGTTGGTATAGCAGGGGTCTCTTTAAATCAACATCTAGCTGGCTTTAGTACAATATTCAATTAGCATATTAAAAAACATTATTATTTCCAAACCAAGAGAAGTGAACATTCAGGTTTATCCACGCAATAGTATGTCCTTCTTAACCAGCCACAGATATACACATACATTCACAAGTCAACATAAACACAATAGTGTATTTCTCTTGGCTTAACAAATCTAGATGTCTGGCTGATTAAGACAAGAAGCTGTTTCGTCACACTAGACATTAAAGAAGCACTCCCAATACATTTTTTAGCTAAACTTTTGTAAATGTATATGTAATGTATAGTAATTTACACCAAACTCCATCTTCTTCAGTTTCCAGCACCGATCCAGTCCTTTTCTCACTGATTTCTATTTTGACTCACCGGATCACACTATGTGTGAGCTGGGAGTCACTATTGCAATGTAAGTCCAAGGAACCTTGTTCTGACACTTCATATGCTTACATTGCAAAAGCCAATTCCAGTTTACTCATAGACCTCAATGTGTTCTGGCGAGTCAGAATGGAAGTCATGTAATGCGGAAGAAGACCGAAGCAGCGCTGGAAACTGAGGAAGTACACAAAAAGAAAAAGTGGGCACTGCTGGGGAATAATAATCACAAATAGAAAGGGGTGCTACAGTAACCTGATGTAAAGACACAAAATTATTCGGAAGAAAAAGACTCAGGATATATAACCATGCACACCCAATGTTGGAAAAGTGAAAAAAATCTTTATTACATGATTACATTTAGACAACAAAAGAAAAATTTTTTAAAAGCATTTAAAACAGACAAAAACATGTGCAATCTTCATATGGGGGAATTCATGATAATATGCATAAAAATAGCAATAAACCCCACTATGTTATGTGCCACAGGTATATTTTACATCACTTATATAACATTCGATTAATGTAGACCAACTAAGCAACCCTGGCTATAAATAGCACAGCACAACCAGTCAAAATATGTGTTTATGACAAAGCAAACCCCCCTAAATAATATAAGTGAATCAAGGAATGAGTAGGAGAGATGGTCTATTGGCAATGGGGGCCCATATTTTAGAGGTATTGGCCAGATTGTGTCACCAAAGTCATATATGACGTGGCACAGTTGATCCACATATAAATAACAAGCCAGGCATTCCTGAGTGGTCAAGTCAAGAAAATAAGTAAATAAAAAATATATGGAAGAATAATTACCTGCTGGCACCAGAGACCCTACGCGTTACACTGCTCAGACGCAGCTTCGTCAGGGGTATGTTGTCTAAGAGCACATGTGTGTGTTATATAGTTGATCCCAAATGGTGTGACTAGTTTCAGGTGAGTGTTTGTCTCCCTATGGTGTGTAGACAGGCCTGTTCTCATCAGAATGTGTTCCACCCAGTCCACGTGGAACGCAAACGGAAATGGGTTAAACGTCATATCCGGTCCAAAGCAGAGGGCGCCAAATACAGCCCTGAAGCTATTATTGTCAAAGGTGCGTCCCACCCGTACCATACGGTGGAACGGGGGTGGAAGTAAAGTAAACGTCATATCCAGTCAGAAGGGTAAACACGCAGAGCAATGAACTATGCACGTAGTCATAATAAAGAAGAGGCTTGCGTTCCACGATGGAACGCAAAAACCCCAGGAGCAGCGCGTCCGCTGCAGAGAATAATAGTGATCACACAAGAAAGTGCTAGCATTAAAAAAAAAAAAAAAAAAAAAGAGAGAAAGAAAGAATTGCAGTCCAAACCAGGAATACTAAGAAGTCAGTATATGATCTGAGGACAATCACCAAACATGCATAGATACAAAGATGCATCAATATTCAATTAGCATATTAAAAAACATTATTATTTCCAAACCAAGAGAAGTCAACATTCAGGTTTATCCACGCAATAGTATGTCCTTCTTAACCAGCCACAGATATACACATACATTCACAAGTCAACATAAACACAATAGTGTATTTCTCTTGGCTTAACAAATCTAGATGTCTGGCTGATTAAGACAAGAAGCTGTTTCGTCACACTAGACATTAAAGAAGCACTCCCAATACATTTTTTAGCTAAACTTTTGTAAATGTATATGTAATGTATAGTAATTTACACCAAACTCCATCTTCTTCAGTTTCCAGCACCGATCCAGTCCTTTTCTCACTGATTTCTATTTTGACTCACCGGATCACACTATGTGTGAGCTGGGAGTCACTATTGCAATGTAAGTCCAAGGAACCTTGTTCTGACACTTCATATGCTTACATTGCAAAAGCCAATTCCAGTTTACTCATAGACCTCAATGTGTTCTGGCGAGTCAGAATGGAAGTCATGTAATGCGGAAGAAGACCGAAGCAGCGCTGGAAACTGAGGAAGATGGAGATTTGTAAGTATAGTATCACCCTTACTTTACACTACACTAACATTTACACAGGTTTAGCTTATAAAAAATTAGTGGGAGTGCTTCATTAAAGGGATTCTGTCACCCCCTGGCACTTATCTGACCTGTAATATGGGCATACTAGTGATAGAAATGTAAATCTATACCTACCTGTATGCCTCATATTAGAGGTCTTGTTGCTGTGAAATGTATTTTTATTCAATCTAGTTTCTGATGCTTAGAGGGCAGGGGCCAGGATGAAATCCCCACCTTCTGTGGCAATTATAATGTTTTCCCCCTCCCCTGCATGTCACAGTGCCCTGTGATGTGCAGTTGCAGCAGCCAAATCCAGGCACTGTGACATGCAGAGGAGGGGGGAAAGATTGTAATTCACACAGGAGGTGGGGATTTCTTCCAGGCCCAGGGACTGTAACCCTTCAGAAACTTGTATGAATAAAAAGACATTTCATAGCAACAAGACCTCTAATATGAGGCATACAGGTAGGTATAGATTTACATTTCTATCACCTGTATGCCCATATTAGAGGACAGATAAGTGCCACGGGGTGACAGATTCCCTTTAATAATCAAATTACAAGTGTGATAATGGTCTATGGAGCACAGAGCGCATTGCATCTATCTCTATTACCTATCTAACAATCTATTCATCTATCCATCTATGAGTGTATGACAGTGCCTTGAAAAAGTATTCATACCCCGTGACCTTTTCCACATTTTTTCATGTTACAGCCACAAACTTTAATGTATTTTATTGAGATTTGATGTGATATACCAACACAAAGTTGCAAGTATTTTTGAAGTGTAAAGGAATGATACATGGTTTTCTTATTATTTTAAAAATATAAACCTGAAAATTGTGAGGAGCATCCGTATTCAGCCCCCTATAGTCTAAAACCCCTAAATAAAATCCTTAGTGACCAATTGCCTCTAGAAGTTACATAATTACCGTATATATTCGAGTATAAGCCGACCCGAGTATAAACCGAGGTACCTAATTTTACCACAAAAAACTGGGAAAATGTATTGACTCGAGTATAAGCCAAGGGTGGGAAATGCAGCAGCTGCTGGTAAATTTCCCCACCCTGGTAAGTATTGCTCACTCATCCCCAATCCTGGTATGCTTGGCCCCCCCATCCCCAATCCTGGTACGCATTGCTCCCTCATCCCCAATCCTGGTATGCATGGCCCCCTCATCCCCAGTCCTGGTATGTATGGCCCCCTCATCCCAATCCTGGTATGCATGGCTTTCTCATCCTCAATCCTGCTATGTATGGCCCCCTCATCCCCAATCCGGGTATGCATGGCCTCCTCATCCCCCAATTCTGGTATGTATAACCCCCTCATCCCTAATCATGGTATGTATGGCACCCCTCATCCCCCAATCCTGGCATGTATGGCCCCATCACTGCACACATAAAAAAATAAACACATATACTCACCTTCCTTCCTCACCGCTGCTCCAACGCTGCGCCCTGTTCGGCTGCAGCAACTCATGTCAGAATCTGAGCAGCGCATGACATCACAGCTATGTGCTCTCAGACTCTGATGTGAGCTGCCCCGGCATATTCACTCCTCTCCACGCCGGGACTATGGGCGTGGAGAGGAGCGAATATGCATTCTCTTTAGAAGCGGGCACTGTCAGCAGGAGCCGCGGCTCAGCGCTCTTCCGTGCCCGCTACTAAAGAGAATGAATATTCCCACTTCTCCACACCCAATGGAGTGGAGAAGAGGGAATATTCATTTCCCTTTAGCAGCGGGCACACGTGGTAGCTGCAGTATATACCCGAGTATAAGCCGAGGGAGGCTTTTTCAGCACAAAAAATGTGCTGAAAAACTCGTCTTAGACTCGAATATAAGCAGTAATCGATTGAGTCAACATGTGTGTAATTTATTCTCTGAATAACTACAGCTGTTCTGTAAAGGCATTAGAGGTTTGTTTGAGAACATTAGCGATTAAATAGCATAATGAAAACCAAGGAACACACCAGACAAGTCAGGGATAAAGTTGTGGAGTAGAGTTAAGGAGGGCTGGGTCATAAAAAATAGCCCAAGCTCTGAACAGCTCATGGAGCACTGTTCAGTTATCCAAAAATGTGAGGAGTATGGCACAACTGCAAACCTACTAAGACATGGCCATCCACCTAAATTGACATCCCAAGCAAGGAGAGCACTAATTAGAGAAGCAGCCAAGAGGCACATGGTCACTCTGGAGAAGCTGCAGAGATCCTCAGTTCATGTGGAATAATCTGTTTACAGGACAACTATAAAGACTCACTTACAATTGCGAATAAATCGGATGAAAGCAATCTGATAAAAAATCGGATTGCATTCAGCCCAATGTTATTCTATGATTGTGTGCTCATCTGAGTTGTTTTTTTTCAGCTCTGATCAGATCGAGATCAGACTGAAAAAAATGCAGCATGCTGCAATTGCATGCAAAGTTCAGATCTCGCGCACCCATACAAGTCTATGGGTGCATGTGAAACATCGCTCTGCACTTTGATGTCACCCGAGTGCAGTGAGAATCCCGCGGACGCCGGCAACAGAGGAGATAGAGAAATTACTTTCTCCATCTCCTCCACACCTGTGCTCTGATTATCTGATGTGAGAGGATCGAAGCACAGAGCACTGACACTCGGCTCACGCATGCAGCAGAGCTCGAGCTGAGTGTCATTAGCATATTGTGTCGGGGTAAAAGAGAATATATATTTGTAACTTTTATACTTTTGTAATTTTTATACGCTTTTTTGCTAATGTACTAACCACCATTTTGTATCATATAACAATAAGCTTTCCTTGCTACGTAATACTCAAATCGAAACTTAAACTAAGACATTTCCAGTGTTGCCAGGATTTATTTCAGAGAAACGAAACAAGATTATAAGCTGACGGCTACAATATCTGCCCAGAGACTGAGATAAGGAGATGTGGACCAATCAGGAGTGGCCAGACACTGGACTTTCATGGTTTACCCCGCCCCGGACAACCCCTTTTCCCTCCCATTATGTAGTGTATTTAGATTTGTGTATGTAAAAATAAACGCAGAACAATGCTGAGGACGTTGACTGTAGTAGTCTTCTGAGCATGCTCTGAGCTTGAACCAGCTTGTTGTCTGACTCATTCTTTGAATGGCTGACCCATGCTCATAGTTTGAATTTGGAGTGACTGGAGGACGAGTGGAATGTCATCACGACCCCCTCAAATGGCGCTCAACGTGCGGCGTGGCTAGCGGTACGCCGCCCTCCCGGACCCATATTGCTGACTTCCCTGGTGGTGACCGCGGTGGCTGAATTTGAGGCCTGATCAACCTCCATCGAACACGGTAAGTTGAGATGTATTTTATATGTCTCACTTGCCTGTGTGTCAGCCGCAGCGGTTTCTGTGGGATTGTCAGGTTGGATCTGGGTGGGTGACCGGTCGAGTGGTGAGACCTTGGGCGTCCCGCACCACGTCCTGAACCAGCAAGTGTTAAACCGAGTGACGTCGCATGCCTGCGCGTGCTCGTGTGCACACCACCTCCTCCTCCCCCGGTCACTGTACTTTTCTTAGATAGCTGTCTCCCGTAACTGATAGTCGAAGTTTCAAAGCATTCCTGAATTGTAGTGTAAGGTGTTGTGCTGTCAGAATCTGTGACGAATTGAGGAGTATTCTTCGTCTAATACAGAGACTGCTGTAAAGTCAAGGTTAGGAAACAGTGTATTGAGAGGTGACTCTACACTGACGGGTGATGCCGTGTTAGGAAAGGAGACAGATTGAGAGGTTACTCTCTGTCTTGTCAGTGTATTGAGAGGTGTACTCTACACTGACGGGTGGTGCCGTAGTAGGAAAGAAGACGAATTGAGAGGTGCTCTTCGTCTTATACAGAGAAACCTCATAAGGAGGGGTTCTGCTGTCAGGGTGCCGTGGTGAGTCGTACTGTAAAGTCGCCATTCAAGGTTAGGGAAGGGACAGATTGAGAGGTTACTCTCTGTCTTATCAGTGTATTGAGAGGTGTACTCTACACTGATGAGTGGCGACCTGTCGGCTGCACCAGTGATCTGAGTCGCGACAGATCATTGCATTCTATAAGAAAATGTTGTGTATATTCAAATTTGAAAGATCTCGTAAGTTGCGGAATGCTGCTGTGGGAGTTAAGCCAATTAGTGGAGTTACGGGAAGGCAAGAAGGCAAGAAGAATGTTAGGAATTTGTATAACATGATAAGCTTATCCAGTACAGGCAGGCTTTAGTCTTCAGTTTGGAAAGAATGTGTTACACAGAAGTTGGGAAAGTTGGGTGACGACTTTTGCATCAGGCTCAGGCACATCTTAGAGTAGATGGTGCAGGGGGGAACAGAGAATGCCGAGCCTTTGTTCGGATACATGAAAGCTGCAGATTGTGATTTGTTATGTGCCCTCAAATTGGCCGTAACCCCGTTGATGCCTGTTACTACACCTTTCCCTGCCCCCAAGAACAATCCCACCCCCACTCCCACCTCCTCCCTCCAACGGCCATCTTACTACACCTTTTCCTGCCTCCAAGAATAATCCCACTTCCATTTTAACTCCTCCCTCCCACGGCCATCTTGCTACACCTCTTACTTGTTGTGGGAGGCCCGGAAAGCCCCAATCCAGCCTATATCCACTACTAGATCCGTCCGGTGCATATTACCAGCCACCAGCACAGGTGGAAAAGCCCGTAGTCCCAGAGTACCCATCTGAAACTAATGTGATACCCTCTGCTCCAGTCCACGATGCTGAGACGCTTCCCCTGTTTCCTATGGGAGTCACCCACAACCCTGGGGATATCCTCCTCAACTCCCCAGAATTTCAGGCCAGACTGCTCTCCCTCCGCCAACATACTGTTACTCAAGACGATACGGAGCCAGATGAGGGATGAGCTCAAGATACTCCAGCCCCCCCCCCTTTACCCCATACGTTTCCTATGGCATCCTCCGCCCCACATTCATTGCCCATACTCCGGCCCTTGCTCCAAGCAACTGCTGAAAGAGCACCAGCCCCTCAGAAGTCTGGGACCCCTGCCGCTCCCGGAATCTAGTAGACCCATCAGGACGCCCTGTCACTCTGTCAATAGGCTATGGTGACATCCTTACACATCGGGTGGGGGCCATAGTCAACCCTGCAAACACCTGTATGAGCCATGCTGGAGGATTGGTTCGTAAAATTGCCCTTGCTGCTGGTTCTACTCTGGCTGCAGAATGCCAGGCTCACTTAGCCGAAAACGGAGAGCTTTCAAAAGGCCATGGATTCCACAAAAGCAGGACCCCTTAGTACGTATGAATCCGGCCTAGAATACATGAAACAGTTAAAAGTCTGGGCTCAGGATCGCTTGTCAGATCAAGCTGGGTCTGTACAAGATGTTCAAAAAGACCCTGATGAATCTGTGGAAAGATATGCTGCAAGACTCAGCATGCATTTTGAGGATCTCGGATACAGTTTTCACGTCAGGACGCAGGCCGCCCTGTTGGTTCAGGCCCTAGTAGATGGCCTACAAGACGCTCTCAGAGATGACGTTCTGAGGGTACGCCCCGAGATTCGTTCTTCTTCTTTTAACGACGTAGTGAACATTGTCAAAGCTTTCCAAAAAGCCATGCTAAAAATGGAAAAGGATACTAAGCCAAAGAAGAAAACCGCTCCTGCCATGCTATATCAAGCTCAAGAAAGCTACCCACCCCCTGGCAACCAACATGGAATCAAGTGGGTAATGGTTAAAGGCACAGGTGATGATACTCCTCCCACATATAGAAGACAAGACAGAAGAGATGACAAGGGATCATCTAGAAACAGAAGACAACCTCGTGATTCTGAAGGATGAATGTTATGTTGGGAGTGTGGTAGCCTTGACCACATCCTCAGAGACTGTCATTTTACAGGTGAACCATCAACCACTGGAGTTCCTGGTGGACACTGGGGTGGCCACATCTGTCATTTCCTCTGCACAGCTCCCTCCTTCTGTATCCCTATCACCGGATACCCTCACCTGTGTTGGGGTGGAAGGCCAACATATTTCCTCTCCACTCACAGTCCCTGTGTCTGCAGGACCGTTCACCGGAGTACTCACAAGATTCTTGGTCTCTGAAACTTGTCCTGTCAATCTGTTGGGAACCAATCTCTTAGAGCGGATGAAGGCAATAATTACCTTCGGAAACCATGGTATGGAGCTTCTTTTGCGGGACCCTCATTCCGAACAAGGGACTGAAGACCGCTGTGTTCTTAAAGCCTTCCCTCTCATGATGATGACCATACAACCTAACTCTCTGTGGTCCAGTGGGCCAGAGGACGTCGGCCTCCTGCAGGTTCCCCCGGTCCGAGTACACCTCAAGCCTGGACACAGGTATCCACGGTTGCCACAATACCCCCTCAAGGCTGCACAAGAACAACACTTGGGTACCCAAATCGTTTCCCTCCTGGAATCAGGAGTCCTTGTCAGATGTGTATCTCCATGCAATACACCCCTCTTTCCTGTAAAAAGGAAAACCGCTTCAGGAGAGCCTCCAAAATACCGGTTGGTTCAGGATCTCAGAGCCGTCAATGCAGCTACCATTTTAGAAACTCCAGTGGTACCCAACCCAAACACCCTCTTGTCTCAGCTGCCTCCAACGGCCACTTTGTTTACGGTGTTAGATCTGGCCAACGCCTTCTTCAGTATACCCTTACATGAAGATTCGTGGTTTCTTTTTGTTTTCACCTTTCAAAGAGCCCAGAACTCTCCTAACCAATTCACTCATTCTATAAAGTCTATTCTGGAGCCATGGGTTCAAGAGAACCTTCAGGTCACCCTTCTACAGTATGTGGATGATCTTTTACTCTGTGGCACTGAAGAAAATTTGCCAGAGGTGTCAGCATCCCTTCTCTGGTTTCTTCACTCAGCTAACTGTAAAGTCTCGAAAGGCGAAGTCCAATGGTGTCTGCCCAAGGTCATTTTCCTCGGACATTGTATATCACAAGGTGCTAGACATCTGACTGAAGAAAGAAAACAAGCCATCATGGATATCACCTTCCCAACCACCTACTCCGCTATGCAGACTTTCCTTGGCCTCATCACTTACTGCAGGCAATGGATCCCTGATGCCTCAAAGCTCATGCAACCTCTGTACGACTGTCTCAAGAATGAAGGCTCAGTTTGGCTTCATGCTGAAGATCCACGTGTTTCTCATCAACACAGACTATGTTTTGACCGCCTTAAACAGGCTGTTGTCTCTGCCCCGGCCTTGGGCTTACCGGACTATACTCAGCCATTTCACCTTTTTGTCTCGGAATCGGAAGGTCATGCCTCTGGAATTCTAGCACAACGCTATGATCATAAGTATCAGCCTTTGGGCTACTACTCAGCCCGCCTGGACCCTGTCGTCCGAACTGCCCCCACGTGCCTTAAGGCGGTCCACGCTGCTCACATTTTTTTTGACAAGTCAGCTGATATCGTCCTTGGACATGATCTAGTTATACAGGCCGGCCATGATCTCTCAGCTGTTCTGCAACAAACATCTCCGAAACATCTAACCAACCAAAGACACCTGCGGCTGCAGTGTTCCCTATTGTTGCCCTCCAATATAACATTTACCAGATGTCTGACTATCAATCCTGCCACTTTGCTTCCACCTTCTAGGGGGGAAGGTGAAGAGGGTGAAGGTCCATTGGTGGAACCTCATGATTGTATAAAAATTTTGCAGGAAGAGACTTCTGCTCCAGAGAATATGGTGGCACATCCGCTCGCAGACCCTGCCTTGCACCTATGGACTGATGGATCCCGTTTCGCAGACCCTCAAGGGAAGTTCCACACGGGATATGCTGTCACAACAGACCTAACAGTTCTGAAGGCTGAAGCTCTACCACCATACATGTCTGCACAAGAAGCTGAACTTGTGGCTCTCACAGAGGCCTGCCACCTGGCAGCAGGAACAAAGGCGAATATATATATATACCGATTCCAGGTATGGATATGGAATTTGCAATGATTCTGAATTTTTGTGGAAGTCTAGAGGATTCATCACAGCTGCAGGTACACCAGTGAAACATGTCTCATGGATTAAGGCCCTAATGAAGGCCCTGGAACTACCCATTCAGGTTGCTGTTATGAAGGTCAAGGCTCATGGAAGACTAGAATCCAGAGAAGCCAGGGGCAACCACCTAACTGACCAAGCAGCCAAGACTGCAGCAGTGAAGAATGTGTCATCAAAGTGGCAGGAAAAGGAAGAAGAGATGGGAGAGACTCTGCAAACCGTAGCTGTGGCGCTCACTAGAGCAAGAGCCAAGGAACAGCCGGCGGAAGACCATACAAGTCCAGCGGAGACACGAGTGGAATCCAGGGGGGTCAGGATGCCTGAAGAAAAATTGTGTGAGGAACAAAGGAAGACCCCCACTGAAGAAGTCAAGCAATGGAAAGCGGCAGGAGCCGTGCTGGCAGGTCGCAAAGATTCAAAGGTCAACTCGACTCTTTACCAAGTGGATGGGAAGCCTTGCTTGCCTAGACGCATGTACTCAGCCGTGGCAGCATGGGCTCACGGGCCTACACACAGAGGAAAGAATCAAGCTTTGGCATGTATCAAGAAACTGTACTTTGCACCTGGAATCTCTTCCACTGTGACTGCGTACTGAAAATCCTGCTCTGTCTGCGCTACCTGCAACCCAACGTGTACGGCACGGGTCCCTCTCCAACACCTGGCTAAACCAGACTACCCTTGGCAGAGAATACAAGTCGACCATATCCAAATGTCTAAAGCAAGAAAATAGGAGTACGTTTTGGTAGCCGTGGATATGTTCTCAGCCTGGCCCGAGGCCTACCCGGTTGTCAACATGACTGCTAAAGTCACAGCCAAGAAACTGATCACCGAAATTGCCTGCAGATTTGGAGTTCCCCAAGTCATAGAATCGGACCAAGGACCAGCTTTCACAGCAAATATCTACGAAGAACTCTGGAACATGTTGGGAACAGATTTGGGCCTCCACACTCCATACCATCCTGCCAGTTCAGGCAAAGTGGAGAGAATGAATTCCACACTCAAGACCCAGCTCTTGAAAATGACCTAAGATCATCCCCTCCCCTGGCCCGACCCACTCCCCATAGTATTGTATCATATCACACACACTCCTCAGGCCAAACATGGGCTGACTCCCTATAAAATTTTGTTTAGGACCCCACCCAAGATAGGAGAGATTAGGCCCCAAGAGTTGTCTGAAACACATGATAGAGTGGTAAAATTTGTGATTGCCTTGTCTAAAGAATTGACTAACACCCGCTCTCCAGTATCTGCTTCTCTCCCAGAATCTACAGGTGATGCAGTACATGATTTCACCCCAGGCGATCTAGTGTATGTGAAGAAGTTTGTCCGGAAAGACTGCCTCCAGCCGCGGTTCGAGGGACCGTACACTGTGCTTCTCACCACCCCGACGGCTCTGAAGCTTGAGGGCAAGAGCACCTGGATTCACGCCTCCCACTGCAAGAAAGACAGAACGAGTCTATAAAAGATGACTACCTTCTTCTATATCCTTTCCATATGCTTACTGTCTGTCCCAGGGTGGACAGCTACCACACAGGGGTAGATACCTCCTTCTTCTCAGGTTGGTTGGGAGGGCTCAAGGGATTCCTCCAACAAGTTTGTCTAGTAATGGGAGGTCTACTAGTATTGGGCCTGGTGGTCCTGTGCTGCATAGTCCCCTTATATAGAGAAATACACTCCTTTGAACAAGTCTGACCAGACCCCCCCATAACAAAGTCCAATTGAAAGATTCAGTTTAGGATCAGTTGGGAGAACTCCATGTGTCATTCAGGATAGGGCTCGATTGTCTGGGGGCGTCCCATAAGGGGGCAGCTTCTAAGATGATTGGGTGAAGAAATCCACCTCCCCTCTCCCCACACATGGACAGTCTCAAAGGCCCCGAAGCAAAGGAAAGCTTAGTGTTTAGGGGGGAATGTCGGGGTAAAAGAGAATATATATTTGTAACTTTTATACTTTTGTAATTTTTATACGCTTTTTTGCTAATGTACTAACCACCATTTTGTATCATATAACAATAAGCTTTCCTTGCTACGTAATACTCAAATCGAAACTTAAACTAAGACATTTCCAGTGTTGCCAGGATTTATTTCAGAGAAACGAAACAAGATTATAAGCTGACGGCTACAATATCTGCCCAGAGACTGAGATAAGGAGATGTGGACCAATCAGGAGTGGCCAGACACTGGACTTTCATGGTTTACCCCGCCCCGGACAACCCCTTTTCCCTCCCATTATGTAGTGTATTTAGATTTGTGTATGTAAAAATAAACGCAGAACAATGCTGAGGACGTTGACTGTAGTAGTCTTCTGAGCATGCTCTGAGCTTGAACCAGCTTGTTGTCTGACTCATTCTTTGAATGGTTGACCCATGCTCATAGTTTGAATTTGGAGTGACTGGAGGACGAGTGGAATGTCATCACGACCCCCTCAATTGCATATGATGCTGTCGCATCAGATACCATGCGCTAATATGACCCCAGCCTTAGCCGTATACTCCACAAATGTGGCTTTTATGAAAGAGTGGCAAGAAGACATTTTTGAAAGCAAGCTATAAGAAGTCACCTTTGCAGTTTGCAAAAAGCCATGTAGGGGACACAGCTAACATATTGAAGAAGGGGTTCTTGTCAGATGAGACCAAAGAAGAACTTTTTGGGCTAAATGCAAAAAACTATGTGTGGCAGAAAACTAACACTGCACATCACCCTGAAAACACCATCCCCACTGTCAAACATGGTGGTGGCAGCATCATGCTGTGGGGATGCTTTTCTTCAGTAGGAACAAGGAAGCTGGTCAGAGTTGATGGGAAAATGGATGAAGCTAAATTCAGAACAATCCTGGAAAAAACTGTTATAGGCTGCAAAAGACTTGAGACTGGGACCTAGGTTCACCTTCCAGCAGGACAGCGACCCTAAACATGCTACCAGAGCTACAATTATTGGTTTAGATCATAGCATATTCATGTGTTTAAATGGCCCAGTCACAGTCCAGACTTGAATCCTATTGAAAATTGCTGTTCACAGATGCTTTTTCTCCAATCTCATGGAGCTGAAGTTATGAAAGAAGAATGGGCAAAAACTTTAGCCTCTAGATGTGCAAAGCTGGTAGAGACATACCCCAAAAGACGTGAAGCAGAAATTGAAATGAAATGTGGTCATACAAAGGTTTGACTCAGGTGGCTGAATACAAATGCACTTCACAATTTTCAGATTTACATTTTTTAAATATTTAGAAAACCATCTATAATTTCCTTTACATTTTACAAATACTTGCTAGTTTGTGTTGGTACATGACGTAAAATCCCAATAAAATCCATTTAAGTTTGTGGGTGTAACGTGAAAAAATGTGCAAAAGTTCACAGCACTGTATCTATTTATCCATTGTATATTATATTTATTGTCTAATATGTGTCTATCTCTCTATTTATCTATCAATCTATCTACAGTGGGGAAAATAAGTATTTGATGGAGAATGGAGAGGTCTGTCATTTTTATCGTAGGTACACTTCAACTGTGAGAGACAGAATCTAAAAACTCCAGAAAATCACATTGTATGATTTTTACATAATTAATTTGCATTTTATTACATGAAATAAGTATTTGATACAATAGAAAAACAGAATTTAATATTTGGTACAGAAACCTTTATTTGCACTTACAGAGGTCAGAAGTTTCCTGTAGTTCTTGATCAAGTTTGCACACACTGCAGCAGGGATTTTGGCCCACTACTCCATACAGATCTTCTCCATATTTTTCAGATTTTGGGGCTGTCGCTGGGCAACATTGAGTTTCAGCTCCCTGCAAAGATTGTCTATTGAGTTCAGGTCTGGAGACTGCCTGGGCCACTCCAGGACCTTGAAATGCTTCTTAAGGAGCCACTCATTAGTTGCTCTGGCTATATGTTTTGAGTCATTGTCATGCTGGAAGACCCAGACACGACCCATCTTCAATGCTCTTACTGAGCAAAGGAGGTTGTTGGCCAAAATCTCACAATACATGACCCCATCCATCCTCCCTTTAATACGGTGCAGTCATCCTCTTCCCTTTGCAGAAAAGCACCCCCAAGTATGATGTTTCCCCCACCATGATTCACGGTTGGGATGGTGTTCTTGGGGTTGTACTCATCCTTCTTCTTCCTCCAAACCCAGCGAGTGGAGTTGATACCAAAATGTTCTATTTTGGTCTCATCTGACCACATGACCTTCTTCCATGCCTCCTCTGGATCATCCAGATGGTCATTAGCGTACTCCAAAAGGGCCTGGACATGTGTTGGTGTGAGCAGAGGAACCTTGCGTGCCCTGCAGGATTTTAATCCATAACGGCTTAGTGTGTTACTATCGGTAATGTTTGAGACTCTGATTCCAGCTCTCTTCAGGTCATTGACCAGATTCTCCCGTGTAGTTCTGGACTGATTCCTGACCTTTCTCAAAAGCATCCTTACCCCATGAGGCGAGACCTTGCATGAAGCCCCAGACCAAGGAAGATTGACAGTCATCTTGTGTTTCTTCCATTTTCTAATAATTGCGCCAACAGTTGTTGCCTTCTCAACAAGCTGCTTGCCTATTGTCCTGTAGCCCATCCCAGCCTTGTGCAGGTCTGCAATTTTGTCCCTGGTGTCCTTAGACAGCTCTTTGGTCTTGGCAATGGTGGAGAGGTTGGAGTGTGATTGATTGAGTGTGTGAACAGGTGTCTTTTATACGGGTAATGAGTTCACAGAGGTGCAATTAATGTCGGTAATGAGTGCAGAGTAGGAGGGCTTCTTAAAGAAAAACTAACAGGTCTGTGAGAGCCAGAATTCTTGCTGGTTGGTAGGTGATCAAATACTTATTTCATGCAATAAAATGCAATTTAATTATGTAAAAACCATACAATGTGATTTTCTGTTTTTTTTATTTTAGATTCTGTCTCTCACAGGTGAAGTGTACCTCAGATAAAAATTACAGATCTCTCCATTCTTTGTAGGTGGGAAAACTTGCAAAATCGGCTGTGTATCAAATACTTATTTTCCCCACTGTATCTAATGCATTGACTGTATACATGTGATATATAAACTTGTGTTCTTTTCCAGCAGCACTTGAATGTTATGTTAATACCATTTTTGCATTATTATTCTTGACTGCAGTTTTGCATAAAACTCTTTTGTGGAATATTCTAAATACATGGGTGCAATATCTGTGGACTCTGTGTATAGTCTGACAGACGATTAGCATATGTGCACACATTCTTTTCAATGAACATCTGCTCCTTTGTAAAACATACATCTTTCTCAGCTGCAGAGCTGATCTTGAAGAGTCTTTTATGAAGCAGAGCATTAGTGGGATTGAGAACTGCCTTGAACTATTTCATTTACAAAGGGTTGAAGAATAGGCCTACATAATCATGTGGTTGCATTCAATCTTTTAACAGGTAGAATGGCTTGTGCTTTAGCAACATCAGGTATTTACTTGCATTTGTGTCACGGAAAAGCTTTTTTTGCCAAAATTAATGTTTATCTGAAGATTTTTCCTTTGCTCTGAAGACAGGATATTATCACCTGATAAAAAATCCTGATGTTACCTAAAATATGGAAAACATTGTAGATTAGATGCAACCTGCAAATATCGATTACATAGTAAAAGTAAGGTAATGTGTGGCTCCAACTTTAAATCGAAGTGTATGCTCATCTATCACCACCAGTTTACAGTCACGATAACTATGATTATGGTAATGAAAAGTATGGTTGATAATAATCAGATTGCAATGAGTCCTCAAGTGATTAGCTATAATCTAAGAAGAAACCAGGCAACATAAGGAAAAGTAAGCATTACCCCAGGCTCATTTAAATGAATGGGTTGCCTGTGTAATACGAGACAGGACATGTCCTCCAGAGGAGGAAACATTCTTTGTAATCATTTTCAGGTCTGACAAAAAGCTCAAAATCCTGCATATGGGACCCATCTCTAATTACCCAGAATTTCCTAATTGATTTTATCTGTTCAGATGTGTCCAACCCTTGAATACTCTATAACCCAGTTCTCATGATGCTTTCCTGTTTTCCATGGCTATTTTCAATTGCTTGTTGACTATTCCTGTGTCATTCTTGATGGTGTCCAGTCAACGGGCCTTCAGTCTCCTGCTTCCTTTTACCACTGCCCATTCCAAATAGAATTTCGCTTTCTAGTGAATTTGCCCTTATCACATGTCCGAAATAAGTCAGTTTCTGTCTGGTGATCTTTCCTTCCAGGGACATATCTGGGTTTATATGATCAAGAACATCTTTGTTGGTGATCCTAGTTGTTCGTGAGATTCGTAGAAGTCTTCTCCAGCACCACAGCTCAAGGGCATCAATTTTTCTTCTGGCTGCTTTAGTGAGTGCTCACGTCTCACAGCCATTTGTAGCAACTGGGAACACGAATTGCAGTGACCAGTGTTTGATAGTGACTGAGATTTCCTTGTGACGCGCCCCCAGGGCCGTGGGGTACTCGGCAGCCGGGCCTCTGTGTATGCCGGTGGGGGGGGGAGTATCACGGTGGCTGGCCCGGTCCGTGACCCAGGGCGGTCAGTGAAAAAGGGGAAATATTATAGGGGATTTGGAAAGTTCGTGACGCCACCTGTGGAATGCGGAAAAAGGGTGCCGCCGCTGTGGAGCAGTCTTCTGGAGCTGGTGTTACGGCAGCAGGGATAGTGTGGCTCTCCACAGGTAGAGCTAGCTCCAGGGCAGTGTAGGTGGTGATGGTGTAGGTTGCGCTGGGCGTTGTAGTGCCGGGAGGGAGAGATGGCGCAGATGAAAGAAGGGACGGAGGCAGTGCGGTGCAGTCATACCAGTATTTACTCACAGTTCTTATGACAGTTCCACTGGTGCACTGTACAGGTGTCAGCCTCCCACGTCGCGCTGCGTTCTCCAGGCAGGGGTTCAGCACTTCCTCAGGCAGATTAGGAGTACCTGACAGAACCCCACTTTCTTGTGTTCCTAGCTAGACCGTCTTCACGCTGGGTCTTTCTCCCTCCTGCCCTGCGTTTCCCACTCTCAATCCCGCTCGGGTGCTCTGAAGTTCCTCCTGTCTCGTC
The DNA here is from genome assembly GCF_046119375.1 of Phyllobates terribilis. NCBI lineage: Eukaryota > Metazoa > Chordata > Amphibia > Anura > Dendrobatidae > Phyllobates > Phyllobates terribilis. The sequence goes on from NW_027362764.1 coordinate 630,899,794, forward strand.
GGAGTTCCCGGACCTGCTTGACCCTCACGGGGATTAGAATGAGGCTCTGGCAACTGACTATATAAGCCAGAAGCCTCCGGTTTTCCCAGCCGAGACGTAGAGTAACACGGCTGGACCAGGGGCCGGTCCCCTCCTTGCGGCCTACGATCCTTCTGTCTTCTGACAGATTCGGGGCGTACGGGTGCCGTCTCGCACTCGCCGTACCCCCTGGGATCCCTTCCTTAGAACGGAGCCTACTCCTCTGCTCCCCACCTGGGCCTCTAGGACTGGGCCCTACTTGTGGAGCAGAGCTCCTAATGAGACTCTGCTCCCTGACTGTCCTCCTGAGCTGTTCTTCTGAACTGCTCTCAACTGTTCTCCTGCCACCCTAAGATGGCTTCCCATTATATACCTACTACCATGGTGCTCCTCTAAACTGCTTCCTCCACCCACACCCACTACTGGTTCCGCCTACCTTTGGGTCCCCCCACTCCAGCCAGGGTCAGGGCTCAGCAGGAAAACACATTGCATCTTGCCCTTCCAGCCGGCCTGGAGCAGTGTAGTGCTGGATGCAGGTGTTGGGGTTCCGGGCAGCACTCCCTCCTTACCTGAGAGAAGGAGACACCACACCTCTGGGTGAGGTGCAGTACCTCTGTGGCGACTGAACCTTCAGGGGCGCCACACTTGCTTTTCCATATTTGGTCCATGCTCACCAAGGCTACACGCCCCAGTGCTGATCGAAACTTGATCTCAGCTGTCTGTCGACTTGCAATTGTGATTAATGAGTATATACTAAAATGGTATATAAAAATGTTTTTATTCTTAAAGTTAAATGCCCACTTTTGACCCATTGTTAAGATCTTTTTACATGAATTAAGAACACTGCAGCCCCTAATTCTCCTGTTTGGTGGATGGCTCATGGTTGGACCTATATTAATCATACATTGATTGCTATCAAAGTTTTTCATGTCATCAAATCCATTTTAATCCACAGAAACCTTTGAGACATCTTGTAGATAAAGTGTTTTATATACAAGACCTCGCTTGAGTCCTGAGTTACAACGTGTATCACAATCCAATCTAATCTAGAGGATCTTAAACACTATCCTTGCTTAATGCAGCATCTGTGCACTGGAAAATGCATTCTGGGAAATGTAGTCTAAGGTTTTATTCAAATGGTGAGGCCAAATTATAGCAAAAAAAAACCAAAACATAAACCTATACAAAATGCCATATTCAGTGATATTTCTGTATGATAGGCAGATAGGTCGATGCCAGTGTGCCAGGCTGTTCTTTCAGCACTCTAGCATGACATTTCTATATGTAGAACAATGTGTAAAGTGGGTGATAATGTATTATTAAATGTACTATGAACACTTGACAGCAAATTTAGTAATCACTGTCAGGTATTACTTTTCCATACCATTATTAGGTAATCGCCAACACCTTTTTTTCACTTAAGCAGTACTCTTATTAGTTACACTCCAGCAATGTGCTTCATTCATTTTTCTTGGCACTTTAAAATTTAAAGAGACCCTGTCTTCGTCACAGACGACCTCGATTAGAGTTGCACAAGTGGGTGCAATTTAATACAAAATATTGTAGTGTGGGTATGTCACCAGGGTACCAGGGTATATCAATTCAGATACTGGGAGCCCTATTTAACATTAATCAGGTAAATAGAGAAGACTTCTTCAGTTTGGGTGATGATTTGTGAATATCTGCATTCACATCAGTTTTTCGTCAATGAGTAATAGGTAAATTACATCATTACAATGACTCACACCTGACCATAATGTTTTCCTAGTTGGAATTCTTGCAATTATTGCATACTTTGTAGGACCATCGAGAAGTCTAAAGGTAATTAATCAGGAATTTTTAGATTAGGGATCTAAGGGGTAAAATTTCTCTTTGCAGAGAGGAGCATTGTTTATCTTATAAGTCTCCTCACAAGAGCTTAGCACTCTCTACAAGGAGAAACTTAGAAGAAACAAGCACTCTTCACAAGGAGAAGCTTAGATGTCCTGTTAGAAGCCTCTCATCCAGCCAGCCAGTTCTACTGCTTGGCCCTGATGAGGCGAACACTCCGTAAGGCTTCATTCACACCTATGTGTTTAAGCATGAAAAAATGGTACCGGTGCCGTTGTCAGTGTTTTGGATCAGTGTGTCATCGATGTGTCCATTTTTTACCATCAGTGTGTTGTCAGTGTTTTTCACGGATGAATAGATAAATAAATGACAAAGCTTCTCCTTTATTTTTCAATGTTAAATACCTACAGCACACGGACTGTACCCTGATGCCATCTGTGTGCTCTTGTCATCCATGATACCGAAAAAATGGAAGTCTCTGAGAGTTTTGTATGGACACATGGTCCGTGAAAAAATGCTGACATCCATAGACTACAGTGGAAAAACACAGAACATGTACGTGCAACATAGACGTGTGAATGAGGCCTAAGACATTGTGAAGAAGCAGAAATGTCCTGTAGGCATTTTAACAGGGTTTATGCAACTAGCTTACTCAATGATTCCCTATAGGAGAAGTCACTTGTCAATCACAACTAATCCCAACTGCCTATGACTTTTTTACACATAGAGAATTATTGAACTTGCTGTGATTTTTTTCACATTACATTTGAAATTAAAGGGAATAAAATGATAGCGTTGAGAAAGTGATATTTTATATGGTAGAACTTATTTTACTAAACAATTGCTAACATGACATTGTGGTTTTTATGTTTGCAGATATAACACCTTCATTTCTGGATATACCACCATAATTTCACCCTTCCATTTTCTCTTAATCCTGGATTTGTGTGACATATAAATTCGGAGGATTTCATGTTCAGACTTGGTGGAAGGCATGAACATTTTTGCTGATAATTAAGCAGAAATTTAGGTTTTGCATATCTGCAAGTTGTAAAGATGACCCACTTACAAGTTGGACTAAGTCCGGAGACAATAGAGAAAGCCCGTTTGGAACTGAATGAAAATCCAGACACTTTACATCAGGATATCCAACAAGTCAGAGACATGATCATCACTAGACCAGATATTGGCTTCCTAAGGACAGATGATGCCTTCATACTAAGGTTTCTAAGAGCAAGAAAGTTCAACCAGATGGAAGCTTTCCGACTTCTCGCCCAGTATTTCCAGTATCGTCAACTTAATTTGGACATGTTTAAAAATCTTAAAGCAGATGACCCTGGGGTTAAACGTGCTCTCATGGATGGATTTCCTGGTGTCCTGGACAGTCGTGATCACTATGGAAGGAAGATACTTCTACTTTTTGCAGCCAACTGGGACCAGAGTAGGTAAATGTAGATAGCATTTAGTCCTTCTACTGATTGTTATAGTGAATGGCCAGAATTTTGTCTGCATTAGATCAGATATTTCTCTATCTGTACCAGTATATATAATGTTTTCATGGGTAATATACTATAATATGCATTTGTGGCTAGTATCAATGATATTTTTGTATTCCATGGATAAGAACCAGGGAGAATATTTTACACCTTCAAATTCTTCTATTTCAAACAAGAACATAAACGAATATGCTTAAGAGTATTATAAAGGATATTGATACATCTGTAATCTTACCTACATGTTACCATGTATCACATTTGGCCTTAAAAGGTTATATTGGCTCTGCTCACTTACATATTAGAAAGTGTGTAGGGCTAGTGCCATCAAGTGTACTGTTACCTGCCTGGATAGAAGAACAAGTTGGTATCAGTAGTTGTGACATCGCCAGCCTCCCTCACCTCCAGATACAGAAGTAAGCTGACCTGGACTAATGCTTTACCCAATCTACCTTTGTAAGCTGCAGTTTGGATTTGATGGCTACAGTAAAGCTGGTCCTATACACTAGATGGCCATTGACTGAATGATCCTTCAGCCGATCATTTGGTTGACAGCCATCTCAGTGTAAGGTGGTGAGGGGCGGAAGCCGTGGTCAAGGTTCTCGTGTTTCATGCCCTGGGACACATGACATGAAAATCGGGGTCCTGGATAGGTGTGTTTGCTCTTTTTATTACCTGGGCAGGTCAGAACTAGATGTTACGACAAGTGAGGGAGACCAAACTCCAACAATGAACTTCTTTTTGACTGGACATAAATTTGATAAGAACTATATTCATCAGATAATAGGCACAATTCTTCATAAATGTTTCTCTTGCATTAAGCAGACATGAGCGCTTCTCGGTTACATTTAAAGCACTACTACAGCGTTGTTGTTTTTTCAGCGCTGGAGTGGCACTTTAAATGTAAGCTTCATGTCCCCATTCTTATACTTACCTTCTGGTGGCTTCACCTTTTACCAATGCCCCTCCGGTCCCCACTGGCACTATCTTGTGTCCATAATTTCTGACTGGCCAAAAGTGAAAAGCTACGACACAAAAGCTCAATACAAGTCTACGAGAGCCAGAACGAGGCCAGAATGAAGCACTCAAAGAGGTGCATTGAAAAGTGACCTCTGGTGCGCTCCATTTTTCTCCGACCAGAGCGATGACGGAAAAGGATGAAAGCGACAGGTGAGTATGAGACATAGTGACCTCGGCATCTAGGTGGTTAGACAGAGGTAGTATGAATGGGGTTGGCAACAACTCATGCAGGCTATATCGCTAATGGTATCAATGCTGGGGTCTTCCGTATAACATGTATCCCATTCCTATCTTTCTCCCATGAGCTACATTTTGTATTAAACAAAGTATTTGAAGATATTCAGGGTGAGTGTCGCTTCGTCTTCTTATATTTTAGACAGTTAGGGACCTTCCTCTGTCAACGCAGAGCTACCCCCTCCTCTGATGCAATGTCATAGCCACTATGGCCTAACTATGGCCCCTATTGCTGCCATCTTGGTTCTCCTATAAGAACCAGCCAGAAGCATTATGCTGACAGGCATTGCAGTGTATTATATGAGTGATTAAGCTCACTCGAACTCAAGTCCTCAGTAAAAGAAAAAAGTAAAAAAAAAAAATATTAAAACGTTTTCTTTATTTTGTATAAAATAATTACTTTTATTTATTTTGCAATTTTTTAAAAAAAAAAGCAAATAAGAAAGCACAAAACTGGTATACTGCATAAAAACATAAACCTTATAAACTATGTAAAGTTATATGTAGCCTATATGGAAGCATTAAAAATACAGCTTGTCCATCAAAAACAAGCCCTTAAAATGGCTGTCAGCTGAAAAATTAATCAGCTATGGCTCTTCAAACGCATTAATAAAAATAACCAAAAATATTGTCATGTCCCCAAAGTACACTAAAATTATAAGCAATTCACTGAAAAGAACATCAAATCCAAACATACAGAAAGAAAGAGGCCATAATTACCAATACTGGTCATAATACCAGTATACTACAGGACGCAGACAGGCCACAGGGATATAAAGAGGGAGCAGAGGTGCAAGATACTGATGAAAGTCCACTGGACGGAAGCCTTGCGAACTGTCTCCTACCTGCCGTCATCCGCAGCTCCACTTTTGATCAGCCGGCCTGACGTGATGTCTTTATTTTGGCATGATGCCCACACAACGTTGCGCCAGTCCATGATGACTAGAGATGAGCGAACCGGAAGTTCGGGGTTCATACCGGACAGTCAGTGTCTGGTGCTAAACGCCAAACACAGACTTCTCCCGGATGTCCATTGCAATGTTTGGAATTCCGGGGGAAGACTGGGGAGAGAGGGAATATTTTCCAGCTGAAAAGTTTGGGTCACCATTGTTTTCAATGGGGTCCGGCTTGTGTTTCAAGTGCGTTGAACGAACTTTAATGGGTCCACTCATCCCTGATGACGAGTTGCAGATGATAGCAGATAGGATGAAGAATACAGACTTGATTGCTGGACCTCTAAATTTATTCACTCATCTCCATTCACCTCTGTTCCAAATTTTCTCAATTTGTGGATGTTGGCTCTCACTTAAGGTCCCATAGCCTAAATAATGGCTTTGTAACAATTTCCAATATATTAAAATCACATCTTTATATGAATATCTTTAGCAGCACGTGTATTACATGTATTTTATAAACTTTTTTAGATATTGTTTTAATTTTCCATATTGCTAGCTATATTAAAAATAAATATTTCACTAGGTTTTACACTAGACTCATACATCCTACTCTGTACAGAAGACTTTTCAGAAGTCTCATGACCATCACAAACATGATTACAATGACAGGTAACATCTGTATACACAGTAAGATCATGCACACCATTCTCTGTATAACCCTGCCCCCACAACTGATTGGCAGCTTCCTGTGTACTCTGTATATCAGTATCAGTATAAACTAAATAATCATTTAAAGACGGGAAGGAAGTTAATACATTTTCACAGGACTGTAATTCCCCGAAAGGCAGAGATTGCCCTCACAACAGACACAAAGCTCCCATGGCAGCGTCCTTATTACCCTGGTAAACTTTTATGTGGCTCAGGATACCCACCATGTCGCAAGGAAAAAAGCTCAACCAAAAAAAAAAAAGCATTGTCTTGAACTTGAGCTACACTTTGCAGACGGTATAAATTGGGTGTTGCATGAAATGTGCCAGTGGTTGATTCTGGTTTTTCAACATAATTATTATGAGTTCTTTGGGTGGTAATTTCTATGTAAATGTGCTTAGTCGGCCAGGACTGTAATTGCCGAGCTGCACGCCGTATGTTGTTGTTGTTGGATTTGATTCGATTTTTGATTTTTCTAAATGTGATGCTGGTGAGATTGGGAAGCCATTTGTGAGGAGCAAATGTATTGTTAAAAGAACTTATTGCAAGATGTTTATATTTTAGTTAGAAATTCCTCAGAGCTACTGTAGCCAGGAGAATTCATTACAAAGGATCTTTTATCTTAGCAAAGTTGTATTTATTTGAAAAGCTCTTCTCTAAAACAATTTTGGCTGAGTAGTCATTAGAGATGAGCGGAACAATCCACAGAGGATCGAGTTTGAGTTGAATTTGCTGAAATTTGCGTTTCCACACGAATTCAAATACTTTAAGATTTGATTTGCAATTAGCCCAAAACAACTTGCCCAGGATCATTTCCCACAGTGCTGAAGCATCAGCATCAGTCTCATTTTATGTGGCTGCCTTGGCTTCCCCACAATGCCCTGCAGCGGTGACCGACCTTGCATATTGGAGAACATTGTACCATATTATTATACCTTATACATTGTACTCTCTCTCTATCTTCCTCCTCTCTTTCTCACTCCCTTTTTTTCCCTCTGTCTCTCTCTCCCTCACTCTCTCACACTCCCTCCCTCTCGTGCTCTTTCTTTGTCTCTCTCTCCCTCTGTCTTTCTCTCACCCTCTCTCCCTCTCTCTGTCTCCCTATACCCCTCTCTCTACCTATGTCTTTCTCTCCCTTTTCTCCCTCCCTCCCTCTCTCTCTTTCTCTCCATCTGTCTTTCTCTCCCCCTCTCTCTCGCTCCCTCTCTTCTCCCTCCTCTCTCCTCCTCGCGCTCTTTCTCTCAGTCTCTCTCTCCCCCTCTCTCTCTCCCTCTCTCTCTAGCTCTCACTTTCCCCCTCTCTCTGTCTCTATTTACTCCTCTCCCTCCCTTCCTTTCTCTCCCTCTCTCACTCCCTCTCTCTCCCTCCCTTCCTTTCTCTCTGTCTCTCTTCCTCTTTCTCTCTCCCTCTCTACCTTCCTCACTCCCTCCCTCTCTCTCTTTCTCTCCCCCTCTCTCTCTCCCTCCCTCTCTATAGCTCTCATTTTGGGGAAAATGTTAATTTCAAAAGTAGCCATACATATTGTTGACTCCATCACAATCTGTGCAATAAGCTTTTTTATGGTCCAGTTACTAGAAAATGGCAATATCTCTTTTATCTAATATTTTCTCTGGTTATTTGAAACATTTAATTTGCAATGACTGACACATAATATGTGGAACAACTCAGGGACCCTGTAGGCAAAGCATCCTACTGTCTATTAGATTATAAGGAAAATAATTTTTATCTTTGTGTCAGCATCTAACAATTACTGGTGCTTTCACACAATGGCTGCGCCAGAATGAAATATAAGCACATTTTAAGCTCAATTCCAAAGTACACAAAAGAGTCTAAACAGTCAAATATAAGCTTAAAGGGAATGTGTCACCCCCCTGTGCCGTGCAGGGGCGGGAGGAATATGATAATTTATCACAGAGGCGGCAATTTAGGGGAATAGTAATCATATAGGAGGGGTTTGCTTGGCATCCCCCGGACGCCAAGCCTCTGGAGAACAGATTTTATAAAACCAGATTTCTCTGCAATCAGACCTCTGCTATGGGCCATACAGGTAAGTATAGATTTACTTTTCTATCACCTGTAGGCCCATAGTAGAGGTCTGATATCGCCCAGGGTGGTGACACATTCCCTTTAACAATCACGGATGGGCATGTAAATGGGTCAGTCCCAAAAAAAAAAGACCTATTAGGTAATATAATAACAAATGATTAGGTAAGTTTGCTTAGAGCAAAAGAAATATCAATATAGATCACACGTGTCAAACTGTGGCCTGTGGGCCAAATCTGGCCCACAGGGTGAAAATATTTGGCCCACGACACCAGAACCACCACCCCAATGTGGGGCCATTATTCTGTATGGAGTACTATGTGGGGTCCATTATACTGTATGAAAAGCTATATGGGGCCATTATACTGTTTGAAGGACTATGTGGAGCTCATTATTTTGTATGGAGGACAGTATGAAAAGCTATGTGGGCCCATTATACTGTTTGGAGGACTATGTGGGGCCCATTATTTTGTATGGAGGACTGTGTGGGGTCCATGATCCTGGTTGGCCCGCAGCTTTCCCTTTGTGTGTTTTGAGTTTGACATCCCTGATATAGATGTATAGACCAAGCCAGTGGCGTAACGCCAATGGCGGCAGGCCACGCAATTGCTATGGGGGCCGTGATCTGGGGGGGCCACATAGCAGTCATCCCCCTCCTGCACGCCCCGCTCAGCTGCTTGATTGCCACCGCCACCCACCGGCACTGTCTTCAGGCATGGCCGCGCGCAGTGCACTGTGCTGCTGTGTATTGTAAATAATAGCAAAAATCTGGCACTCCAAAAATATGATGAGAAAATGATTTTTATCATGAATTTTTATTATCAGATTCGTGTGTATTGTAGTAATGACACGGCAGGGGCGACACTGCGCCTTTAATTGTGCTTGTGTCGCCCCTGCTGTCATTACTAGCAGACACAGCCGCACAGCGCACTGCGCGTGGCCATGCCTGAAAACAGTGCCGGGGGCAGGGGCGGCAATCAAGCAGTGGAGCGGGGGGTGCAGGAGGGGGGCCCCGATGAAGATGGGGTCCTGATGAACGGAGGCCCTGATGAAGGCAAGCCCCCTAGGGGGGCACTGATGAAGGGAAGCCCCGAGGGGGGCCCTGATGAAGGGAAGCCCCGAGGGGGGCCCTGATGAAGTGCCATCAATTAAGCAGCGCCGGTGGAGCAGGAGGGGGGCACTGATGAAGTGCCGGCAATCAAACACTGCCGGATGTCCTCCCTGAGGAGATGCTGGGGAAGCGGTGTGGGCCCCAACGGCGAGTGGGCCCCTCTGATGGTCCAGGGCCTGTGATGGCCATCAGACAAGCCGGCGGCCCTGCACAGCTGGACCTGACACAGGCCAAGGGGCAGGTGAGTGAGGCTTGTCGCCAGATTCCCCAATCCCCATATTAAATATATTTCTAATGTGTCTTGTGTGTGTGTCAGTGTGTATGACTGTGTATATATATATATTTAAGTCTGTTTTATGTGTTTTTAAGAATGTGTTCAAATATGTACGTATGTCTGTATGTGTACTTATCTGTGTATCTGTTTGTGTATGTGCATATCTGTGTACCATGTGTATGTCTGCTTACCGTGTGCGTGCATGTCTGCTTACCGTGTGCGTGCATGTCTGCTTACCGTGTGCATGCATGTCTGCGTACCAAGTGCGTGCATGTCTACGTACCATATGCGTGCATGTCTGCGTACTATGTGTGTGCATGTCTGCGCAATGTGTGTGTGTGCATGTCTGTGTACTGTGTGTGTGTGTGACTCGCCCCCTGGGCCAGTGCTGTAGTGCGGCGCGCGTGCGCGCGGGGGATACCCGGAGCCGGATCCGATGGGGGTAGTAGTCTTCGTGTGGCGGTGACCCGGTCCGCGCCCAGGGTGGTCAAACTAAGTAGCAGTTATTGGTATGATGGTATTAGTGTCTGACTACGCCACCCGTTGAATGCGGTTATGAAACCGCCGCTGCAGGGCAGACCGCTGAGGCCGGTGGTATAGGTGTGCAGCAATGTTGATATAACCCCCAACGGGAGAGGTATGGCCTCAGGGCAGCGGATGTGGATGATGTGACAAGGAAGCACGGAGACGCGAGGGTACAGTTCAGGGCCTTTACTGATGGTACAAGGCAAATTCCCCCGGGAGTACTGGCTAGTAGTTGGGGCCTGGTTAGTCTGCGAGTAAGCCGGAGTTCCCCTGGCCAGGTGGAGTTGTAGGCCTTCCCGTTAGTCTGTACCCTTCCTGGCTACCCTGCTTTCAGCGGTTACAAGTAGCCCACGTCCCTGGGTATACCGTGTGCTCACCCGTATGGCTGGTGACCTGGGGCCTCCTGTTAGCCTCCGCTCCGGGATGGCGGTGCTGGTCCCTTCGTTGTGACTGAGCCTCCGGGCTTTTATGGCCAGAGGACCTGGAATCCCCTGCCGGATGGATTCTGCTGCTGGGTATATCTTAGTCCCCACAGCCTCGGACTCCTGTGTCCGGTTTTTGTACCTTCTCCCAGGGCGAGCTCTGCACGGCTCCAGCCCCTGGCGCTTCTCCTCGGCTCCTACAGAGCTCCTGATGTCTATCTGTCCCTGTTTCTGCGTGTCCAGACCAGACTCCATCTCTGTCTGGAACTCCTCTCCCTAACCCTGCCTCAGCCCCAGTTTATGTAGGGGAAGTTCTTCCCCTCCCAGGACTGGGCAGGAGGTGTGGCATGCTTAGGATTCCTGCCCAGGAGACCTCCCACCTGCTCACAGACGTAATACTGCTATTACTGTGGAAACCAGACCCCTGGGGTGCCACATTCCCCCCTAGTGAAATTTAGTACTCCCGGACTAAACATATTTTTTTTTTTTTTTAAAACATAACAGGGTATAAACAATAACAATTAAATACATGAGATGGTCACGGCGTGTCCGTAACCGGGAAGCAATAAGGGTGTCCATTTCACCAAAGAACAGGGAGCCGTAACCAGGTAGGGGTCTGTCCTGCCCCGAGTCTTCAACAGTCTTTAGTCCATTCCTGGGTTACGCTCCCAAACATATTTACAACAGAGTTCCGGTTACTCACTGTCCATAACCTGTCAGTCCATATAAAGAAATCTGTAACTGAAAAACATAATTAGCAACGGCTACAACAAAACAGGTAAACATAAAATAGTTAAAGCAACTAGCCAACTTAGATTCTCCAACGTACGGGCATCTGGCCTCTGGTAACCCTAGTGGACCTACGGAGCTCAATAACTGGTCCTGCACTACAGGGTGTAGGAGGTGTTATGGGCAGGCTGGGCAGCTTTCTGTGCACTCTTTGGCTCACTAGGGGCACGGCAGGCTCACTACTAGCAGAGGGTTGATCCTCCTGTACTGCTGGTGTGGACTCTTCTGCCTCTTGGGCCAGCTGCTCTTCCAGCTCTACTGGTTCCTCTGTAGGCACTTGCGGGGCTGGCTGGAGAAAGGTGAGGACGGGTACCACAACAGCACCGTTTACTTGTGTCCAAGACCGGGGGAAGTCTCCGAGTACAGTCCTGATCATTTCTTCCCTTTCCTCTGCGGGTCGAGGGTTTTCTTGATCTTCCTCTTCGGGGCTTTGCAGCTGCTCGGGACACTTCTTCAGGTGGTCTCTGGAGACAACGGCTGTGGTTTCTCCTCCATCCTTACTGATCACGCAAATCTTTGGGCTCTCATGGCTTGATGGCAGTACGGTGTACGGGTCCTTCTCCCACTGGTCGTCCAACTTGTGGAGCCGTCTTTTCCTCTTCAAGACCTGCTCTCCAGGTACCAGGGGAACAGCGGGAGCATACTGATTATAAGCCCTCTCTTGCCTTTCTCTAGCTTGAGACAGACTTCGCTCCACGCTCTCCTGTACTTTCCGATACTGCTGCTGCCGTTCTGTATCCCAGTCTGCCTCTGGCGAGGTGTCCTCGGGCGTCAGGACTCCCATATCCAGGTCGATAGGCAGCTTACCAGGTCTCGCTCTCATTAGGTAAGCCGGGGTACAGTTGGTAGAACCTACAGGGATGTGGTTGTATAGGTCCACCAGATCAGGCAGCTTCTCAGGCCACATACTGCGTTCTTCCAGGGGCAATGTTTTCAGGAGGTCTATCACCACCTGGTTCATCTTCTCGCAGAGTCCATTAGTTTGTGGGTGATAGGGCGTTGTTCTTATCTTCGTGCAGCCATACAGGTTGCAGAACTCCTGGAAGACTTCCGCTTCGAAGGCTGGCCCTTGGTCTGTCAGCACTTGGTCCGGGTACCCGTGTGGATGGCAGAAGTGCTGCTGGAAGACTCTAGCTGCTGTTTGAGCCGTTAAGTCCTTGACCGGGACCACCACCAGGAACCGGGAGTAATGATCTACGATTGTGAGGGCGTAGACATACCCAGATCTGCTTGGAGCCAGTTTCACATGGTCCAGGGCTACCAGTTCCAGTGGCTGTCGGGTGATGATGGGCTGCAAGGGAGTCTTCTGGCTGGCACGGTCCTTCCTTCTTAGGTGGCACGGTCCACAGTCTCTGCACCACCTCTCGATGGCTCCTCTCATGCCTACCCAGTAGAACCGCTCACGCAATAAGAACTCCAGCTTCTTCCACCCGAAATGTCCTGCTCCGTTGTGGTACGCCTCCAGAATCATAGCCGCGTCTCGTCTGGGGACCACTACCTGCCAGGTCAACTCATGTGTTCGAGAGTTAACCATTCTCCGGCACAACTTCTCCCTGTAGAGGAACAGCCTACTTTTCTCCTTCCACAGTTGCTTAGTCTCCTCTGGGGCGTCTGGGTCCAGACTGGCATCGGCTTGGGTCAGCATTTCCTTCACCAGACGGACTGCAGGATCACTGTCTTGCGTCTCTGCCCAGTTGTAGTGGGGCAAGGGATTGAACGTTGCGGAGCGCCTGTCCTTCACACGGTGGGAATACAAGGTAATCCCATGACGGTGGAACGCAGGGAGCTCAACTTCTTCCAGATCTTCTGGATCTTCCCCTACGTCCGGTAAGTTCGGCATTCTAGACAGGGCATCCGCGTTGGCATTTGAGCGTCCTGCCCGGTATTTGATGGTGAATTCAAAGTTGGACAGGCGAGCCATCCATCTCTGTTCCAGAGCACCGAGCCTTGCAGTGTCCAGGTGTGTCAACGGGTTGTTATCCGTGTACACGATGAATTTGGAGGAGGCAAGGTAATGCTTGAAACGTTCGGTCACTGCCCACACTACTGCCAGGAACTCCAGCTTGAATGAGCTATAATTCTCAGGGTTCCTCTCGGTGGGTCGTAGCTTTCGGCTAGGGTAAGCGATTACCCGTTCTTTTCCTTGCTGGATCTGGGACAGCACGGCTCCTAGCCCGATGTTACTTGCGTCCGTGTGGAGGATAAAGGGCTGGCTGTAGTCTGGATATGCCAGGATTTCTTCCCCCGTGAGGGCCATCTTCAGTTGGCTAAAGGACTCCTCTTCCAGCTTTTCCCACCTGAAGGGCGGCTTCTGGTTTTTGGCTTTTCGAGATTGACCTATCAGGAGGTCCTGCATAGGGGCTGCCATTTTGGTGAAACCGGGAATGAATCTTCGGTAGTAGCCTACCAACCCGAGGAACTGCCGCACTTCTTTTATGCTGGAGGGTCTTGGCCAGTCCTTAATCACGGTGATCTTATCAGGGTCAGGAGCCACTCCGTCAGCACTCACCACGTGTCCCAGGTATTGCACCTTTGGTTTCAGGAGGTGACACTTGGAGGGTTTCACCTTTAGGCCGTAGTTTGCCAGAGCTTCGAACACTTCTGCCAGGTGTTTCAGGTGGTCCTCGTAGGTCTTGGAATAGATGATGACATCGTCCAGGTATAACAGGACCGTCTCGAAGTTCCGGTGTCCCAGACAGCATTCCATCAACCGTTGGAAGGTTCCTGGTGCGTTGCAGAGCCCGAACGGCATGCAGTTAAATTCGCTGAGACCCATCGGGGTGGTGAATGCGGTCTTCTCCCGGTCTGCCTCTGCTACAGGAACCTGCCAGTACCCGCTAGTGAGATCCAAAGTAGAGAAGAAGTTAGCAGATTTTAATGCAGCTAAGGACTCTTCTATCCTTGGTAACGGGTACGCATCTTTATGTGTGATACGGTTGACCTTCCTGTAGTCTACACACATTCTCATAGTGTTGTCCTTTTTTTTCACTAAGACTAGTGGAGCTGCCCAGGGGCTACAGCTGTCCCTGATTACCCCAGCCTCCTTCATGTCTCTAAGCATCCCCTTGGCATGTTGGTAGTGTGCAGGGGGTACGGGTCGGTATCTCTCCTTTATGGGAGGATGGTCTCCCGTGGGGATGTGGCGTTCTACCCCCTTTACTCGCCCGAAGTCTAACGGGTGTTTACTAAACACTCTCTCGTACTCTTGAACCACCCGATAGACTCCTTGTTTCTGGTGTGAGGGAGTGGATTCGGTACCCAGATGTAGTTGCTGACACCAGTCCCCCACTGGTTTCTTAGAGCCGTTACCTTCCTCTGGTTGAGATGGAGGCAAGGGTTCCACGGCCTGTACAGAATTCTGGTTTATGGTGAACAATTTAGCTACCGTGGCATACCGGGGCAGGTGTACTTCTCTCTCACCGATATTTATGATGCGAACGGGCACCCTCCCATGGCGTACATCGACCACCCCCCGTGCTGTCAAAATGGTGGGCCTACTGTCTGAGTAGACGGGTTCTACCATTGCTTGGTAGTCTCTACCTCTTAGACCAATAGCTGCCCGGCACCAAATCATCATTTCACTTTTTGGGGGCATGGCAATAGGGAACGGGTCACACATTCTCACGCTACCTATCTCACCACCAGATAGTTCCACCTGTTGCCGCTTCATCAGTGCCCGGATCTCTTTTTGGAGCACACGCTGCTGGCCGGAACTGGCGTTCTTGGCAACCTGCTGTAAAATGAGAATCACCTCTGCAAGACAATTTTCAATTACATTGGTTCCCAGGGTGATTCTAGGGTGACTCTCATGACGGTCTATGTCCACTATAATCAGTCCTTGTGCCGCCAGTTCGACTTTACCGATTTTAATGGTCACCTCCTTGAATCCCACCTGCGGCACGGGCTGACCATTGCTGGCGATGATACTCAGGTCGTCGTCTGGGTAGCGGGTTATGTCCGAATCATTCCAGTACTGCTTGAAGAGCACGTACGGGATGGTGGTGACCTGTGACCCAGTGTCTAGCAGGGCACTCATAGGAATGCCATCCAGTACCACAGGCAAGATTGGACGTCCCCCTACGTATTTATCACGCCAGTTTGATGGGCCTGATGGTCTTATGCCTGGGGATTGGCCCTCTACCCCAGGTTGTGCCCGTTTAAATGACAGTACCTTGCCACATGTCCGGGTTGATTGCAGCGGCGGCAAATAGGTCGTCCGTCCTCGTTGTATCGATCGCTGGGTCTTCCTCTGGCCGGTGGGGTCCTCCTTGGTCGGCGCCACGGGATGTCCTCCGGTCCGGATGCCAGCTCGATCTTCCCTGCAGTAGAAACCTG
The DNA here is from genome assembly GCF_046119375.1 of Phyllobates terribilis. Taxonomy (NCBI): domain Eukaryota; kingdom Metazoa; phylum Chordata; class Amphibia; order Anura; family Dendrobatidae; genus Phyllobates; species Phyllobates terribilis. The sequence continues at coordinate 630,915,492 of NW_027362764.1, forward strand.
TAAAGACTGCACAGTTCGGGTTAGCGCGGCAACGCTTTTAGTTAGCTCTTGGACCTGATGGTGCAGGTCTGTAGCCGGGTCACTGTTTAAAGCCTGCGCATCAGCTCCCACAGGCCCTGCAGACAAGGGCGCCGTCTCCTGGTGATAAGTGATAGCAGGGTGCCTGTGGGTCACAGCGCCACCTGGTGCCGGTTCTCGGAGCACCCGGATGGCTCTGTCCTTGAACTGTGCAAAGTCCAGGTCAGGGTCCTGTAAGGCCATTGCCCGCAACTGGGTTCGGTGGGCATTGCACAGTAGACCCTCAATGAATTGTTCAGTCAACAGCTTATCTTCATTTCCCACGCTGTCAGGGTCTGCCTGCTTAATGGCTCTCAGGGCCTCTTGTAGGTTTAGAGCATAGTCTCTTATACTCTCATGTGCCCGTTGTTTGCACCCATAAAATCTTAGTTTTATTTCGGCTGAGGTGCGGGTGTCAAATGTGTCTTTCAGCCGGGTTAGTATGTCTCTGACAGTCCTCTTCCTCCCAGGTGGCCAGGACTTTACCTCCCTTTGGGCTGCCCCGATTAATTGGGCCACCAGGATGCTCACTTTTTGCGCCTCCGTGAGGGGATACACCTCGAAGAGGCTATCCAGCCTTTCTCTGAAGTCATTTAGGGTATGTGACTCCCCTGAGTACTGGGGTAGCCAGGCTGCCCCCGGGATATAGGGCATGGTGAAAGGCATGACCGCAGCAGCGGTGGCGCTGGCGGCGGCTGTGGCGGTGAAGCTCTCCTCCGTATCCGACATCCTCCTCCCCCCTAGTGGACCGTGGCCTACCTTGCGATGATCCTCTTCCGTAGGCCGCGGCTCCGCAGTCGATCGTCAGGGTTGATGACCTTCCGTCGCGCTCCTGTGACGTCGGCGTCCGCTGGGCTCCTTCCAGGACCTTACGCAACGTCCGGACGTGAGGCGGGGCTTCAGTTCTCGCGCGCTTTCGGAGTCCACGCCCCTCTTCTTCCCGCGCAGCGCCCTCAAGATGGCGTCCAATGGCGGGAAAACTCCACGGATGGCGGGAAGAAGGCAGAAGATGGCGTCGGATGGCGGGAATCGGCTCCAGATGGCGGGAAACGACTCCGGACGGCGGGAAACTTCACCACAGGTAAGTATAAAAGTCTCTTTTTTTTTTTTTCCAGGCACGCAGTACCCGGTGGTTGCGGGCACGTAATCCTGCCGACTACGCCAAAGTTGACTCGCCCCCTGGGCCAGTGCTGTAGTGCGGCGCGCGTGCGCGCGGGGGATACCCGGAGCCGGATCCGATGGGGGTAGTAGTCTTCGTGTGGCGGTGACCCGGTCCGCGCCCAGGGTGGTCAAACTAAGTAGCAGTTATTGGTATGATGGTATTAGTGTCCGACTACGCCACCCGTTGAATGCGGTTATGAAACCGCCGCTGCAGGGCAGACCGCTGAGGCCGGTGGTATAGGTGTGCAGCAATGTTGATATAACCCCCAACGGGAGAGGTATGGCCTCAGGGCAGCGGATGTGGGTGATGTTGGGAGTGATGGTGTGGATGTCCCAGCACTAACGGTGCGACAAGGAAGCACGGAGACGCGAGGGTACAGTTCAGGGCCTTTACTGATGGTACAAGGCAAATTCCCCCGGGAGTACTGGCTAGTAGTTGGGGCCTGGTTAGTCTGCGAGTAAGCCGGAGTTCCCCTGGCCAGGTGGAGTTGTAGGCCTTCCCGTTAGTCTGTACCCTTCCTGGCTACCCTGCTTTCAGCGGTTACAAGTAGCCCACGTCCCTGGGTATACCGTGTGGTGCTCACCCGTATGGCTGGTGACCTGGGGCCTCCTGTTAGCCTCCGCTCCGGGATGGCGGTGCTGGTCCCTTCGTTGTGACTGAGCCTCCGGGCTTTTATGGCCAGAGGACCTGGAATCCCCTGCCGGATGGATTCTGCTGCTGGGTATATCTTAGTCCCCACAGCCTCGGACTCCTGTGTCTGGTTTTTGTACCTTCTCCCAGGGCGAGCTCTGCACGGCTCCAGCCTCTGGCACTTCTCCTCGGCTCCTACAGAGCTCCTGATGTCTATCTGTCCCTGTTTCTGCGTGTCCAGACCAGACTCCGTCTCTGTCTGGAACTCCTCTCCCTAACCCTGCCTCAGCCCCAGTTTATGTAGGGGAAGTTCTTCCCCTCCCAGGACTGGGCAGGAGGTGTGGCATGCTTAGGATTCCTGCCCAGGAGACCTCCCACCTGCTCACAGACGTAATACTGCTATTACTGTGGAAACCAGACCCCTGGGGTGCCACATGTGCATATCTGCGTACTATGTGTGTGTGCATGTCTGCGTACTGTGTGTGTGTGTGTGCATGTCTGCGTACTGTGTGTGTGTGCATGTGTGTCACCCAGGGGGAATATAGGGGATTCGGTACCCAGGTCTTTTACCTTGTTTAGGTGGTCACGGCAGTCGGCTCCCGGGCCCGTACTCTGGGTCTCTCTTTAAAAAGGGGTTTTAGTGTACAGTTTGTCTCGTGACGCCAGCTGTGGTTTCCGGTAATGGTTACCGGCACTGCTGCAGACCTCCGGGGGGTGATGCGATGGCAGCTGGGATGTTTCTGCTCCCCACAGGTGGAACGGGCCCCCGGGGCAGTGTAAGTCCAAATGGTGGTGATGCTGGGGCTTGTAATGCAGGAGAGATGGCGCAGCAGAAATAACTGACAGAGGCAGTGCAGTGCAGTCATCCCAGTTTTACTCACAGTTCTTGTAAGAGTTTCTCAGGTACACTGTATGGGTGTCAGCCTCTGCGTCGCACTGCGTCTGCCAGGCAGGGGCTCAGCACTCCCTCAGGTAGATTAGAAGCACTTAACGGGACCCCCTTTCTTATGTTCCTTTCCTTGATCGACTTCACGTGCTGGGTCTTCTCCCTCCTGCCCTGCACTCCCCCACACACAGTCCCGATCGGGTGCTCTGAAGTCCCTTCTGGGCAACCTGGAGTTCCAGGACCTACTTGATGCCCTTCACGGTGACTAGGGTGAGGTTGTGGCAACTGCACCATGGAAGTGCAGAAGCCTCCGGTTTTTCCAGCCGAGACCTGGAGTAACACGGCTGGTCCAGGGACTGGTTCCCTTCTTGCGGCCTGATCCCTCTGACTCCTGGCAGATTCGGGCGTACGGGTGCCGTCCTGCACTCACCGTACCCGCTGGGATCCCTTATGTTACCGGAGCCTTTCTCCTCTGCTCCCCTCCTGGGCCTCTCTTACTAGGCCCCACTTGTGGAGCAGAGCTCCTGAAGAGACTCTGCTCCCCTCCTCTCCTCACTACTCACTGACTGACTGTCCTGTCCTCTCCTCTTCTGCCACTCTAAGGCTATGTGCCCACGTTGCAGAAATGAAGCAGAAATTTTCTGCTTCATTTCTGCATGTCCTCTCCCGGAAAACGCATGTGGAATTCCGCACGCGTTTTTCGTGCATTTATCGCGTTGCGGAATTGCCTTGCGTTTTCCACATGCGGAATTGCCTTGCGTTTTTTATTGCATTGCAAAAGACAATTCCGCTTGCGGAAACGCAAGATTAATGAACATGCTGCGGATTTTTCCGCGCATCAAAAACGCTGTGGAAAAATCCGCAGCATGGGCATAGAACTTGCGGAATCCCCTTGGGGACCATGGGGGGCGGATAACATAGCGTTTCACAAGCGTTTATGCTGCGGAAATTCCGCAGCATATACGCTTGAAAAACGCTACGTGGGCACACAGCCTAAGATGGCTTCCCTTTATATACCTCCTATTATGGTGCTCTCCTATTCTACATCCTCCACCCACACCCACTACTGGTTCCCCCTCTCTTTGGTTCCCCCCACTCCATCCAGGGACAGGGCTCAGCAGGAACACAATGCATCTTGCCCTTCCAGCCGGACTGTAGTAGTGTAGTGTTGAATGTGGGTGTTGGGGTCCCGGTCAGCACTCCCTCCTTACCTGAGAGAAGGAGACACCACACCTCTGGGTGAGGTGCAGTACCTCTGTAGCGACTGAACCCTCAGGGGCGCCACACTACCCCCTGGCAAAACACAGCACGTCCGCGGGCTGGAACTGAGCAAAAACACTGTATTGTAGACATACAAAATGTTTAGAATGTATTCGCTTAGAAGATCATAAAACTTTTTCTTCCCTTTATGAGAAGCACATTACTTGAACGTTACTGGGTAACATTATTACAAACAATATAAAACTTTTCACTTACATATACATATTTTCTCATGTAAAACATTTTCAACATTTTTCAAGCAAATTGCAGTGAGATCCGAAACAGGGTGTCCATCTCACGGGTAAAGGTGCAAATCCAGCAGCATGAGGGACCCATCCGAAAACCTTCAACGTAGGCCCTGGGCGTGGCTGCAGGGCTTAAGTGATCCTGGTGCTGGACCATGTCTTTGGCCACGCCAAACGGGTTTTTGTTCTGAAGTCTGCGGTTGCAAATATAAAACCAACAGAGGGCACTTTAAGAAGTGCAAACTATATACAAGATCAGTTCTTGGCTGCTCACAGTCCTCAGCCTGAAGTCTGTATACCCTTATCGGGTAATTATGCACACAAAATTTTCAGTTTGTACCCTTACTGGTAACTTATTTAGAACTTCTGCTATGGGGCACCATAATTCCTATGTATGCCCCTGGACCCAGCAGAATGGCTCCATCTGAATAGGCATACTCTCCTGTAAGTGTAGATGTTGTGGTAGATCGCCTCACTTGGTTGCACATAGAGGCACACAGAAACACTCTCTTTAAATCTTTTTCTGAGTTTATTAAGAGCACTGCATAAACTACAGCAATGTTAGCAAAATCAAACACGGCCTTCCTGGCCTAACAGGAAAAACAAAATATAGCCATAACGTATTACACAGTCCTTGTTTTTATGGGTAACCGCCCGCTTCAGGAACAAACAATCCCAGGTTTATCTTTCCTTCATATGACTAAAACAGCTCAGAGTTTCCACCTCCAGGCCCTCCCCACACCAAATGCTCTGAAATGCTGTGATTTTATCCTCTGAGTTCCTCCCTTTCTACAGGTGTTTAATCACCCTATCACTAAGATGACTGATTAACCCACTCATGTGCTGGAACCTTTTCCCTAAGTATAATTACTGCAGCTATTGATCTTAGTGCTACATATCTTCCCTCTAGTACTTTGCCAGTGACTTTGTCACAATGTATACTTGGTTCCTGTACCCAAAAGAATGTTCTAGTGACGCGCCCCCTGGGCCATATTCTTTAGTGGGAATATCCGGAGCCGGATCAGATGGGGGTTGTAGTCTTCCGAGTGGCTGTGACCCGGTCCGTGCCCAGGGTGTCAAACTCAGTTGTATGTGGCAGTCCTTACTGATGTTACTAAAGTTCTTTATGTCGACTACGCCACCCGTTGTATTGCGGTCACTATGGCCGCCGCTGCAGCAGGGTCCGCTGAGGCTGATGGTGTAGGTGCAGCTTGTGATGGTATAACCCCCAACGGGTGGGGTATAGCCTCAGGGGGTCAGGTGCAGAGGATGGGGGTTGTGGTGGTGCAGCGTAGATGTAAAATGAAGACAGAGTCGGGTTGTGCAGTTTAGGGTATTTACTCACTGCTGATGTTCCGGTCACTCCAGCTTCAAGTGACCACCCGAGCCGTGCTGCGTCCACCAGGTCCTGGATCCAGCCAACCCCCAAACAAGTCCGGAGCGTGACCCTGAGCTCTCCTTCTGTCCTTTCCTCTGGCCGTCCCCACTAGTGATCCACCTAGGTCCAGCTCCCTCGGGCCTTCTGTTGGGAGACCCTTGGCCTTGGGTTCCCTGACCCTCCACGTGGTATGCCTTCGGGGTGGATGTGGTGGGTGGCCGTGGCAGACCCTGCCCACGGCCTCCGGTCTCTGGCTAGGGTGTGCTTTTGCCCCCACCAGCTTGGGATCCGGTACCCTTTTGCCAACTCTTCACCCGCTGATGGACTTTGGGTTCTCAGAGTTCCTTTTCTGTTTCCCCCTCTGGGTCTTTCTGGCTTTCTCCTCTCTCTCTCTCTGGGGCTGCTCTGCTCCTCTTCCTCTGACTTCTCACAGACTGACCCTGTTCTTTGATGGTGCTCACCTTATATACACCCTCTATGTGTGAGCTCAGGTGACCAGCACCCAATGAGCTCCTATCTTTACCCAGGCTGCTCCCCCTATCTGCCCCTACACTACTTGGGATGTACCACCCCCCTCCCACTCCAGCCAGGAACAGACTCGATCGTACCTGCACATTTCTAAGTGGGAGTACCGTCGGTCTGCTCCCCGGAAATGGGATGTGTGTAGTGCATGCAGCCTACCGAGCTCAGATCCACACTCCATCCTTACCCGGGAGTGGAATATCACACCTCTGGGTTGAGGTGCAATACCCCTGTAGCAGCCGAATCCTCAGGGTGCTACATTCCCCCCTGGTAAATCACAGCACGTCCTCGGGCTGTAAGACATAAACAACACCAAAACATACAAATTTTTTTCATATCAACAACATCGTATAAACATATAAAATAACATACATTAGCAGCAAAACATTCTTATAAAACATTCTCGTCGCCTCTGGCTCCTCCTCCGGTCACTGTGCAACGTGTGACCGGGTAAAGTGCGACAGTCTTTGGAACTCGTGGCTTTCCTATAAAACCGGTAGGGGGCGCTTTAGGACGCGCAACTATTTACAAGGGATGTGGCCGCTCTCAGTCCTCGGCCAGGTATTTAGGAAAGGGATGACCGCTCTCAGTCCTCGGTCAGTGGGATTTAAGGAAATACGGGTAACAGTTCACACTTGCTGGTCCCAACGGGGACTATATTAGCAACAGTTCACTGTGCCCCGACGGGCAACTATATACAGCTTGTACTCTGCTGTACTTAACGACGGCGTCCTCCTGCTCTTGCTTTATGGTTACCTTTAACTCTAGTTTCAGACCCGTCCGGGTCCTCTTGTTCTTCCTCCTCACACCGCAGCTCTTCCTCCGTCAGGCGATGCACATGGAGGGCGTAGGGTCCTTTGGCACACTTGTGCCGGGTGAAGGTGACCTCGTCCCTGATGTAAAGGTCACGACCTCTGTGTCCCTCCGGTAGGTGGGACTCAACGTCTCTCCTCGTCACGAAGACGTCGCCTAGGGTGCGGTGGTCTCGGATGAAGCCCCACCCATGCTGCATGTTAAACTTTATCACAGTCCCGGTGGTGCGGGGACTATGCGCTGCACGGGGGTCTCTCCTGGCCCGGCTCTTCTGCTCCGCGCTCCTTACTTGAGCTTGCTGTTCCCGGACCCGCCTCTCTCTCCGCTCCCTCTCGAAGTCCTCGAGCTGTTGGCGGCAGCACTCAGCACGCTCCGCTGCAGCTGCCCGAGTCTCTTGAGTGAACCCCATGAGGTCTTCTCCGGTGGGGTCCCACTCAAACTGCGCTTCTGCTAGCGGGGGCGAGATCCTCTTAACGGGCTTTGGAGCCGGGATCAGGGGTTCATCCAGGGGTCTCTCTCTCCGGAGTCGGGGATGGTGGAACTCCGGTGGCCATATAAATGGCTGCCCATCCGGGCACGTGTGCTGGGCGTACAGGTCCTCTCCCAGATGCGGCACTCTTGGTCTTATGGGCGCGGTGGTGTTAGCGCCCGGGTTGCCCGGGCCTTGCGGCCAGGCCTGGGGTATCTGGAAGGTAAAGGGCACCGTAAGGACGGCGGCGCCCTGGGCTACTTGGCCCTGCGACCAGGCCGGGGGCTCCGCGGAGGTAGGGGGCGCTGTTGGTTTTGCGGCGCCCGGGGGTACTAGGCCTTGCGACCAGTCTGGTGGTACTTCCTGCTTGGTCACGCTCGGGGTCGAGGCGTGTGACGTCACAGGGGTCGCGGCTCCCGTTTGAGGCCTAGTCTGCGGCGGTGACGTTGCAGCGACGGGCACGGCAGGATAGACTTCGGGCTCTGCGACGGGGAGCTGGGGCAGGTACGCGGTTTCCCGGTTTGGGGTATAGACGTCCCCTTTACCTGCCTCCACTCGTTCGGCTCCCTTCTCGGCGCCGTCTCCGGCCTTCAATCCTCCCGCGCCATCCTCAGAGGCGGTCTGTTTCCTCGTCTCGGGTGGCGTGCTCCGCTGACAGGTCTCGGTCTGCTGGGCCATCTCACGGCTCCACTCCGCCAACGTCTCTCGCTGCACCCGGGCCATCCTCCTTGCGAGGCCCTCCAGAGCGGTCTGTGCACACTCCCGGTCTCGGGGGAGCTGTGCTAGGACCTCCACTAGTCCTAGTGGGGTCGTTGTTTCCAGCAGGCTCCTGACCAATGGGTCGGTGCTGCTCTGCTTTCTCGCCATCTCCGGGTAAGCTCCTCCGATACTCTTCTCCAGGCTGCTCCCCCTATCTGCCCCTACACTACTTGGGATGTACCACCCCCCTCCCACTCCAGCCAGGAACAGACTCGATCGTACCTGCACATTTCTAAGTGGGAGTACCGTCGGTCTGCTCCCCGGAAATGGGATGTGTGTAGTGCATGCAGCCTACCGAGCTCAGATCCACACTCCATCCTTACCCGGGAGTGGAATATCACACCTCTGGGTTGAGGTGCAATACCCCTGTAGCAGCCGAATCCTCAGGGTGCTACACTAGCATAACACCCAAAGATCTTTAAAGGGAACCTGTCAGGTCCCCCATGCCCTCCAACCCAGCAGCATTCACCTATGTATGATCAAATTCCCCGCCTAACCATCCCTGTATGACGTTATTGAGTGAAAACAAGGTATAAAAAAGCATTTATAAATCCTTGTTTGCTATGCTAATGAGGGCTTTGACTAGTTGATGAGGCGTTAGTTGCCCCAGACTAGTCAGCCCTCTTTCCATGTTATCACGCCCCGGTGGGCGTGATAATATAACACGAGCGGCATCATCGCCACTCATGCAAATCTTGTGCATGCGTGCTGCTCATTCCGGCAGCGTCACTGCGTCTCTGAAGCCAGGTTTATGCTTCCTGGCTTCAGAGGTGCACTGCGCATGACTGGAAGCTATCTTCTAAACTTCCGGACAAGAGCAGTGCACACCTCTGAGGCCGGGAAGACTGGCTTCAGAGACGAAGTGACGCTGCCGGAATCAGCGGCTCGCAAGCACAAGATTTTCATGAGCGGCAATGACGTCGCTCGTGCAAAATATGGTATCACGCCCACATGAAGAATCATCAAAATCATCAGCAGGTGTCAGCTGTAAGCCATAGTTGACAACCTGTTGTAATGGTCCCTTACTGACACTAAAAAAGTAAACAAAAAAGTACACATAATCGGAATTGGCGCATCTTATATGAACCAATCTATAAAGCCGTCCTAATATTTAACCCATATGGTGAGCACCATTAAAAAAAAAAACTTTGAAAAAATATGACTTTTTCATCATACTGACAAAAAATAGAATAAATAGTTATCAAAAAATGGAGAAGTAGTTCTAAGCAGTGCAGGAGTTCATGAAACCAGATGCCGTGATTATCTGGCCCCTCTCTGTCATGGTAACCAATGACAGTAGCATCATCAATCAACACAACACAGCTATGAAAGGCTTCTATATTAAAATATGATTTAATAGTGCAGACTAATGGGGGTTTTCAGGCTTATAATAGTTGCTGACTTATAGGGGTTGTCCACTACTAGGATAACCCCTTCTTGATCTAAATGTTTGGCCCCGATAAAATAGAAAAGCCTATACTCACCTCCCATGCCGGCGTTGTTCCAGCAGTGTCAGCACTCGCGGTCCCGGGGCTTCCGTGCGGTTGTTGTGACACATGAGCCAGGCACCCAATCAGCGCTGGCATCACTGTCCCCATCTTTGTACAAATGAAACATGAAGAGGAAGTCCGGGCTGCTGCTGATCTCTGACTTCCTCTTCATGTTCATTCGTAAGAAGGCGAGGACAGTGGACAACTCCTTTAAGATACTTCATGGATATCACCAATCTGTCCATGATGACCTATCCCAAAGAAAGTTTATCAATATGATATTGGGGTTTGTTCTTTGGCAATTTCTATGGCAGCTCTGCATCTTAGTGAGGTTTATGAAATCCTAAATTAGCTACTGAAATCCAATTCAAATCTAAGAAATTTCAGTCTTTTCAAGATTTTCCTTTGAAGATATTTGAACAGAGGACATTTTTTTTCCTGGCAAAACTGAGCACATAGAAAGCACCAAAGTAGTAGATGTTTACCAACAACATCTATTGGACTACAGGGGCAGTCATTTTCAACCACAATATAAAATGGTAATTTAGCTGGCATTAGAACCGACTGTCAGTCAGTGCTGGGGGCGCAGTTACAGCCGCTGATCAATATGTACTGAGCGGTGACTGAAGCTGCGCTGGCCACCATTATGACTGAAAGCCCGAGGCTACCAGGAGGAATAAAGTTAATTTCCTTCTGGTATGGGGACTCTCAGTGTGGGCAGGTCCAGCATTAGGGGGAGGAAACTGAGCAATTGCCCAGGGTTCCCACCCCCTTGGGGACCCAGCCTCTACAGCAGGACCTATAGTGATAATAGCATTAAAACAATTAAAAAAAATACACATATTTGGTATCGCTACATTCTGATCTATCAAAATATAAAGCAAATTAATCTGATTGGTAAACAGCTTAATAAGAGAAAAAATGAAAACAGTAGAATTACGTATTTTTGGCCGCTGCAACATTGCAAAAAACTGCAATAAGAGGAGATCAAAACATTGTATCTGCCCCAAAAAGGTATCAGTAAAAACTTCAGCTCAGGGTGCAAAAAATAAGCCCTCACACAGCACCATATCCTGAAAAATGAAAACATTATGGGTCTCGGAAAGAGGCAACAAAAGCTAAATTTTTTTTTACAAATTTCAGAATTTTTTTCACCTCTTAAATTAAAAAAAACGATACATGTTTGGTATCTGCGTACTCGCAGTTACCTGGAGAATCATATTACAAGGTCAATTTTACCGTATAGTGAACATGGTAAATAAAAAACTCAAAAAACAATTGCGGAATTGCACTTTTTTTCAATTTTAACGCACTTGGATTTTTTTCCCCATTTTCCAGTACAGTATGTGGTAGAATGAATGGTGTCATTCAAAAGTACAACTAGTCCCACAAAAAGCAAGCCCCCTTGACAGAAAAATCTAAAATAAAAAAAACTGAAAATTGCCCGAGGGTGAAGGGGTTAATATCCTTATACTAACCATATAATAGCATCATGAGAGCTCCCTGCAGGTGTCATTTTTCGGCTGGTCATGATGGGTTTACTAACAAACTAAAAAAATAATCATCCATAAAATGTAGGGTTAGGGTACCTCCTTAATTCCCAAATGTGTAGACAGTTATCAGGCAAGACTTACAAGGCATTAAGTTCAGCATTTCCACTAGTGACCTCCCCAGTGACCCCATAACAACACAAGACAGGAAGTATTATCATACGGATTTTGAAACACCAGGATGGTGCTTAATGATTCAAATTTAACTTAATTTAAGTAGATGATTTTGTAAAGTTGGAGAAGTTGCCCAAACACCTTCTCTGAAGACTTCTCTGATGTTATTGTGTGGATCTACTGTTTTAAAAGTGATTTTACATATACTGTGCTCTGCAGCAGGTTGTTAGGCTGTGATAGAGTTAACAGCTAGTGTCAGCCCAGGTGGGAAGGAGTTACTGGAGCATTTTTGCACAAGATACTAGTCCCCCTTAGTTTTATGGAGAGATTTTGAAGGAGATAAGAAGTATTGTGGAATAATTGGGCACAAGTGGGGAGTGTGCAGCGACTGAGAGTCAAGAACGGTGTTCAGAACGGTGCTAAAGAAAATTACTACTATCTTTATGAGTACAGAGACAGGAAAGGAAGTCACAGCAACGTGTAGTAGTGGGGAAGGACATAGCCTTCCTTTGGCACTGAAAGAGTTAAAGTAGAATGTTCCTGTGGCACCCTGCTGCGCATTGGTGCCACAGAACCCAGAAGGCTGCATGGATGGACTTCTCCACAAGAGGCCTCACACATTCACACACCTCCACCCTACCACCTCAAACCAGCAGAGGGAGCCCTTATAGGGATATATAAAGGGAGGGTGGAGCCAGGCAGCTCAGTTAGAGTTTAGAGTTTAGTGTGCTCAGTGAGAGAGCAGCACGCAGGCTGCTGTGTGAGGCAAGTTGAGGCCTACAGCACGCACTGAAGCCTAGTGAGGGCCCCGAGGGTGGCCGAAGGCAAGAGGAGAAGGAAGAAGCAGCAAGGGGGCAGAGGAGCATACCAGGCTCACCCCGAAATATATACCGGACACCAGGTCCGTGCCTACAGGGACCCTTTATACTCAGTAGGGACCACCGGAACCCCTGGAGGACTACAGGTCCCAGGTTTACCAAACGCTGACTACAGTGCCAGGGCTAGGAGTCACGGAGGCCCCAGCATCCAGGGAGAGTGATCTCCAAGAGAAAGCCCTACCACCAGGTCAGCAAGTGCAAAGAGAGACAGTAACCAAGCTAGGCCTAACTCCAGGCAGGTCAGAAGCTTAGCGAGGAAAGCCACGGATCAGGAGGCCCTATACCCGCTCACTGGGGAGAGTCCAAAAGTGTGCCCTTCGTCCGGAGTACCCTGGACCGTGCCTGCATCATTACCAGTAAAGGTACTGAAGCTTACCCCCGTGTGAGTATCCGTCTTTCCCCTGGGACCGTCCTGCCGTCTCTCCCCTGCACCACCATCCATTACACCCCACGCTGCCCTGGAGCTAGCTCTAACTGTGGAGAGCCACACCATCCCTGCTGCCGTAACACCAGCTCCAGAGGACTGCTCCGCTTCGGCAGCACCCCTTAGCCGCATTCCACAGGTGGCGTCACGAACACTTAAAATCCCTTATAAATATTCCCCCTTTACTGACCGCCCTGGGTCACGGACCGGGCCGGCTACCGTGATATCCCCCAGCAACCAGAGGCCCGGCTGCCGAGTACCCCACGGCCCAGGTGGGCGTGTCATTCCCATAGTTAGATCTCTCTGAGCTGCAGTTAGGTAGGTCCAGTTAAGGGGTTAGCTGTGATGATCCAGCCAGTAGAATAGAGGGGAAACTTAGTGCCATCATCAAGCATAGAGTGTGTATAAAGCTTGTTTCTGGTATAATTCCTTGTGGGCTGTATTATCGGTAACCAGCCACAAGATGCCACTGTCCCCGGCACAGTTGATAGTGCAAGTCTACTAGCAGGATTGCAGACATATATGACAGTAAAGGGTTAATTGTGTGTGAGGACAGCCCATAGAGGGTGGGCACTTTAGGAAACCTGTGGTGAGTGGTGGCCACCAGGAGCAGCTACCTCCATATACAACTAACAAACAAACCAGCACACTGTAATGCTAAGTATACGAACATGAAACACACGAAATCTGAATAGCATCACTGCTGCAGAAAAATATAAATAAATTAGAAATCTTAGCGCATAAATTGGCCAATTCATGTGTACCCGGTAGCCACGGCAAGGCGTCTCTCAAAAATACCAAGAACATTTCAATATGAACTCCTCTCTAAGTGACTATGTCTGCTTGTGTAGCTCCCCGAGGGTTCGGCCGCTACAGGGGTATTGCACCTCAACCAGAGGTGTGGTATTCCACTCCCGGGTAAGGATGGAGTATGGACCAGGGCTCAGTTAGCTGCATGCATCACACACACCCCATTTCCGGGGGACAGCTCAACGGTGCTCCCATTTATACAGTAATGCAGGCACGACAGACTATGTCCCTGGCTGGAGTGGGGAGGGGGGAGGAAAACCCAGTGATGTAGGAGCAGAAGGGGACGGTTTCTGAGCATAGGTAGGAGCTCATTGGGTGCTGGTCACCTGAGCTCACACTAGAGGGGAGGTATAAAAGGTGGGCACCATCTTAGTTCTGGGAGAAGTACAGTGAGAGGAGAAGACAGGGAGCGGAGGCTCTGTAGGAGCTCTGCTCAAAGGCAGGCCTAGGGTGAAGGCCGGAGCCTGGGAGGAGAAGGAGAAGTAGGCCTGGAGAAGAGGCCGAGGGAAGGAGGAGAAGCAGGAACAGGAAAGGAGGAGGAGTGACAGAGAAACAGAAGGGCTCAGAAACAAGAAGGCAGAAGGGACCCTAAGGACCCAGGAGATTACGGGTGACGGGTCAGGCAAGAAAAGGGTACCGGATCCCAAGTTGGTGGAGGCAAATAATCCTCAGCCAAGAACCGGAGGTCGTGATCATCACTTGGTGCGACCCCCTGCTAAACCTTGCTAGGAAGGCACCATATAGGATAGCGGGAAACGGGGCCCACGTTTACCTGCAGAGATCCGCGGCAGCTGGACAAAAGCTTGGTCACTGGTGGGGCACGAGCCAGAGGAAGGATAGAAGGGAGTCCTGTGCCATGCTCCGGAGTTGCCTGGGGGTTGACCGAGCCCCTCACCTGGTGGACGCAGCACGGCTTGGGCAGTCACTACCTGTACAGAAGTGGCTTGGAGTATACGAACTGTGAGTAAAAGACCCAGGACTGCAACACGTTGTCTTTGTGCTTCTTACTTCGCCAGCACTAACGGTACTGGGACTCCCTGCACCATCACCCCCACCATCTAATACACTGCCCTGGGGCTACACTCTTCCCGTGGGGAGTTATACGATCTCAGCTGCACGCACCATCAGCCTCAGGGGACTGCCTTGCAGCGGCGGTTCATAATAGCCGCAATCCACGGGTGGCGTAGTCGGACATTGCAAAGCACGTAGTAGACTACCACTGGTCTGACCACCCTGAGCCACGGGACCGGGTCGCCACTACTACTCCAAGCATTGCCCTGAAGCCCGGTCCCGAGTGCCCCACGGCCCAGGGGGCGAGTCACTTGCGTGTGGGATAACAAGATCCTGCTGTAGTTAAAATTGCCTATGGCATAAAGGCGGAGTGCTCAGTCAAAGCCTATACATAGAAACAGAAAAAAACGGTGTGTTTCATGTTCGTATACTTAGCGTTACAGTGTGCTGCTTTGTTTGTTAGTTATATATGGAGGTAGCTGCTCCTAACAAGCACCTGTTCACACCTATTTCTTGCTTTGGAAGTGCCGGCCATTTTTTTCTGTTTCTATGTAAGCAGACATAGTCACTTAGAGAGGAGTTCACATTGATAGGGTCCTGGTATTTTTCAGAGATGCCTTGCCGTGGCTACCGGGTACACATGAATTGGCCAATTTATGCGCTAAGATTTCTCATTTATTTCTATTTTTCTGCAGCAGTGATGCTATTCAGATTTCATGTGTTTCAAAGTATTCTCCCAAAAGTCTTGGCGATCATCAAGATGTTTTCTGGTAAAACTGAGACGAGCCTTTATGGTTTTTTTGCTTAGCAGTAGTTTTTGTCTTGGAACTCTGCCATGCATGCCATATTTGCCCAGTCTTTTTCTTATGGTAAAGTAATTTACACTGACCTTATCTAAGGCAAGTGAGGCCTGCAGTTATTTTGGATGTTGTTGTGGGTCTTTTGTGACCTCTTGGATGAGTCATCGCTGCGCTCTTGGGGTAATTTTGGCTGGCAGACACTCCTGGGAAGGTTCACCACTGTTCCATGTTTTTGCCATTTGTGGATAATGGCTCTCACTGTGGTTGCTGGAGTCCCAAAGCTCTAGAAATGGTTTTATAACATTTTCAAGACTGATAGATATCAATTACTTTGTTTCTCATTTGTTCCTGAATTTCTTTGGATCGCAGCATGATGTCTAGATTTTGAGGTACTTTTGATCTACTTCACTCTGTCAGGCAGGTCCTATTTAAGTAATTTCTTGATTGAGAACAGGTGTGGCAGAAATCAGGCCTGTGTGTGGCTAGGGAAATTGAACTCAGCTTCCCAAATATCTGATAAACCACAGTTAATTTATATTTTAAGGTGGGGGGGGGGCAATCACTTTTTACCACAGGGCCCTGTAGGTTTGGATTTCTTTTTTCCTTAATAATAAAGACCTTTAAATTTAAAAAACTGCATTTTGTGTTTACTTGTATTGTCTTTGTCTAATATTTAAATTTGTTTGGTGATCTGAAACATTTAAGTATGACAAACATGCAAAAGAATAAGAAATCAGGAAGGGGACAAACACTTTTTCACACCACTGTATGTATATGTGAAGACAGATACAGTCATGGCCAAAAGTGTTGGCACCATTGAAATTGTTCCAGAAAATGAAGTATTTCTCCAAGAAAATTATTGCAATGACACATATTTTGTCAAACACGTTTATTTCCCTTGTGTGTATTTGAACAACACAAAAAAAAACATAGAAAAAAAGACAAATTGGACATAGTTTCACACAAAACCCCAAAAATGGGTTGGACAAAATTTTTGGCATCCTCAAGCTTAATATTTGGTCGCACACCCTTTGGAATAAATAACTGCTATCACTCACTTCCTATAACTATCAACGAGCTTCTTACACCTCTCAACTGGAATTTTGAACCATTCTTCTTTTGCAAAATTCTCCAGGTCTCTCAAATTTGAAGGGTGCAGCAAAACAACCTCAAAACATTTTTGAACCTCCACCATATTTGACTTTAGGTACTGTGTGTTCTTTGTAGGCCTCAATCTGTTTTCGGTAAACAGTAGAATGATGTGCTTTAACAAAAAGCTCTATCTTGCACTCATCTGTCCACAATAAGCTTTCCTAGAAGGACTTTGGCTTAAGGCCCCGTCACACTTAGCGACGCTGCAGCGCTCCCGACAACGATACGACCTGTCAGGGATCGTTGCTGCGTCACTGTGTGGTCGCTGGTGAGCTGTCAAACAGGCAGGCTCACCAACGATCAGGGGAGCAGCGACATCGTGGAAAGAATCTTTCCACGATGTCCTGCTCCTGGTTACCAGCCTGCTGAAGCAGGAGCAGGCTGGTAACCATGGTAAACATCGGGTTACTAGGGGCACACGCGCACCTAGTAACCCGCTGTTTATCATGGTTACCACTCTGCTACGGTGAGCGGGAGGTTACCGCTCACTTTAGCAGGCTCGTAACCATGATAAACAGCGGGTTACTAGGTGCGCGTGTGCCCCTAGTAACCCGATGTTTATCATGGTTACCAGCCTGATCGCTGCTCCCACTGGTCACACACAGCGATGTGTGCTGACCAGCGGGAGGGCAACGACCAAAAAAAGGTCCAGGACAGTCTGCAGCGATCAGCGACCTCACAGCAGGGGCCTGATCGCTGCAAAGTGTCACACATAGCGACATCGCTGGTGAGGTCGCTGTTGCATCACCAAAACCGTGACACAGCAGCGATCTCGCTAGCGATCTCGCTATGTGAGACGGGGGCTTTACTCACATACATTTTAGCAAACTGCTGTCTAGCTTTTTAATGTCTTTGTGTCAGCAGTGGGGTCCACCTGGGTCTCCTGCCATAGCATTTAATTTAATTCAAATGTCGATGGATAGTTTGTGCTGACATTGATGCACACTGTGAACAAAGGACCATCAAGTTCTCTGGAGATGGATTTGTGACCTTGAGATTGTTAATATTTTTCAACAATTTTGGTTCTCAAGCCCTCAGACTGTTCTCATCTCCCCTTTCTGTTCTCCATGCTTAGTGTGGCACACACAGTAACACAATGCAAAGATTGAGTCAACTTATCCCCTTTTTATCTGGTTTCAGGTGTGATTTTCATATTGCCCACACCTGTCACTTGCCACAGGTGAATTTGAAAGAGCATCATATACTTGAAACAAAGCTGTTTACCCACAATTTTAGACAGATGCCAACAATATTGTCTGGCCCATTTTTAGGATATTGTGTGAAATTATGTCCAATTTGCCTTTTTTTTTCTCTGTTGTTTTGTGTTGTTCCAATACACACAAAGGAAATAAACGTGCACAACAAAACGTGTAATTGCAATAATTTTCTGGGAGAATACTTCACTTTTTGGACCAATTTCTAGGGTGTAAACACTTTGAACCATGACTGTATGTGTATGTACTCTGCATACGTGTGTATATGCTCTGTGTATATATACAGTGAAGGAAATAATTATTTGATTCCTTGCTGTTTTTGTAAGTTTGTCCACAGACAAAGACATGAACAGTTTATAATTTTAAGGGTAGGTTAATTTTAACATTGAGAGATAGAATATCCAAAAAATAAAATCAAGAAAATCATATTGGATGAGAAGGAGACAACTGTTGGTGCAATAGTAAGAAAATGGAAGAAATATAAAATTACTGTCAATCAACATCGATCTGGGGCACCATACAAAATCTCACCTTGTGGGGTGTCCTTGATCATGAGGCAGGTGAGAGATCAGCCTAAAACTACACGGGGGAACTTGTTAATGATCTCAAGGCAGCTGGGACCACAGTCACCAAGAAAACCATTGGTAACACATTACGCCTTAAGGGATTAAAATCCTGCAGTGCCCGCAAGGTCCCCCTGCTCAAGAAGGCACATGTGCAGGCCCGTCTGAAGTTTGCCAATGAACACCTGGATGATTCTGTGAGTTATTGGGAGAAGGTGCTGTGGTCAGATGAGACAGAAATTGAGCTCTTTGGCATTAACTCAACTCGCCGTGTTTTGAGGAAGAGAAATGCTGCCAATGACCCAAAGAACACCGCCCCCACTGTCAAGCATGGAGGTGGAAACATTATATTTTGGGGGTGTTTCTCTGCTAAGGGGACAGGACTACTCCATCAATGGGAGAATGGATGGAGCCATGTACCGTAAAATCCTGAGTGACAACCTCCTTCCTTCCACCAGGACATTAAAAATGGGTCGTGGCTGGGTCTTCCAGCAAGACAATGACCCAAAACATACAGCCAAGGCAACAAAGGAGTGGCTCAAAAAGAAGCACATTAAGGTCATGGAGTGGCCTAGCCAGTCTCCAGACCTTAATCCCATAGAAAACTTATGGAGGGAGTTGAAGCTCTGAGTTGCCAAGCGACAGCCTCAAAATCGTAATGATTTAGAGATGATCTGCAAAGAGGAGTGGACCAAAATTCCTCCAGACATGAGCGCAACCCTCATCATCAACTACAAAAAACGTCTGACTGCTGTGCTTGCCAACAAGGGTTTTGCCACCAAGTATTAAGTGTTGTTTGCCAGAGGGATCGAATACTTATTTCTCACTGAAAAATGCAAAAACAAAAATCTAATTTATACAATGTCATTTTCTTGATTTTTTGGAGATATTCTATCTCTCAATGTTAAAATTAACATACCATTAAAATTATAGACTGTTCATGTCTTTGTCAGTGGGCAAACTTACAGAAACAGCAAGGGATCAAATAATTATTTCCTTCACTGTATGTGTATGTGCTCTGTGTATCTGTGTATACATGCATGTGTGCTATGTGTGTGTATACATATGTGTGTGCTATGTTTGTTTATAAATGTGGATGCTACATACACACCGTATGTTACACACATATGTAGAAATACAAACAGCACAGCCGAGAGTTCATAGGTTCCTCTCACTTCCTAAAACTCAATGTGGACAAAACAGAGCTCATCATCTTTTCTCCATCTCACTTAACCTCGCTACCTGATCTATCTATCACAGTTAACAACACCACGCTCTCTGCAGTACCGCAATTCCGCTGCCTCGGAGTAACTCGTCACTCTGCCCTGTCCTTCAAACTGCACATCCAAGCTCTTACCACCTCCTGCCGTCTCAAACTCAAAAATATTTCCAGAATCCATCCTTTCCTCAACCCTGAATCTACTAAAATGTAAGTGCATGCCCTCATCATCTCCCACCTTGACTACTGCAATATCCTCCTCTGTGCCCTCCCTGCTAACACTCTCACATCTGTCCAGTTCGTCCTTAACTCTGCTGAACAACTAATCTACCTCTTTCCATGCTACTCCTCTGTTTCTCCCCTCTGTGAATCCCTTCCCTGGCTTCCAATTCTCCAACATTTTCAATTGAAACTGCTAACCCTGACCTACAAAGCCGTCCATAATCTGTCTCCTCCTTATATCTGCAAACTAATCCCCCAATATTTTCCAACATGCAATCTCTAGTTATCCCAAGACCTTTTTCTCTCCTTCACACTAATATATTCCTCACCCAGTCGCCTCCAGTACTACTCCTGAGTGTCCCCCATTCTCAGGAATTCGATTATCCGCCACACTCGGAACCTTCAAACGGAACTTGGAAACCCACCTCTTCAAGAAAGCTTACAGCCTGCAATGACCCTGTGTCCACCTCACCACCACCACCAAAGGTGCCGCAACCCTCAACTCTACTGTCTCCTTCCCCATTATCTTGTTGAATGCAAGCCTGCAAAGGCAGGGCCCTCTTCTTTCTTCACCTATCTATCATTGTTAACTTGTTCACCGTATTTTAGATTTGTATCTTGTATGTATCCTCTTGTTGCTTATAGCACCATGTAATCAATTGTGCTGTAAAAATAAATAATAGTAATAATAGATGTAAACATGTCAGCAATTACCCAACGAATGAGCAAATTGTTGCTAATTTATCAGATGATTGGATTGTTTATAGTGGAACAAAAATAAATATTCTCAGCAGCACATCGCACAGTATAAACTGCAGAGTGCTGGTGATAACGTGATACTGTTTGGCAACACACTGACCTATTAGTGATTGTTCTGTCCCCATCATTCTTCGTCAGCCCGTAAACGAACGACTTCAATATTGTCGATCAGGCTCATTTAATGGTCTAAACTGAGTGATGTAAATACAACCGAAATGTTTGAGTGTGATG
Source organism: Phyllobates terribilis (assembly GCF_046119375.1). Taxonomy (NCBI): domain Eukaryota; kingdom Metazoa; phylum Chordata; class Amphibia; order Anura; family Dendrobatidae; genus Phyllobates; species Phyllobates terribilis. Next base: position 630,936,110 of record NW_027362764.1, read on the forward strand.
ATGCAATATGTGAGCATTTAGGACCCCACTTTGCCTAAAACCAGCCCTGAGTGTGGACACCGGGCAGTTTCAGAACGCTATTAATCTGCAGATTAACCCCATATCTGCAGGTTAATAGCATTTTTTAACATGACAGGATCCCTTTACAGTAGAGATATGGTAAATATTGAATTTTCAACAACTGTTAAAATGGTATTTGAGCAAGAAGAATTTATCAACCATCCACTTCTAGATCTTGGGGTTTCGACCATTGGATCCCACCAAAGAACACTGTCATCTGTTCCCTCCAGCCACAAGACAACAGCTGGATAGAGCTTGAATGGAGCAGTGGTCATACATGCACCCTGCCACTCCATTCATAGTCTAAAGCACTGACGGAAACAGCAGAGCACATATTTAGTTTGCATTTCGATACGCTCTATGTGTCAGCTACTTTTCAGATTGAACTTGTTTTCTCTATTTTTTTATTTTCTTGAATTCATTATTTACAGAAGGTAATGTTTTTAACCTTTTCACGTCTTTTAGGAAAATCCATTTAATAGCTCTAGAAACTATGAGTTTGGGGATGTCATGATTTTAGTGTTTCCTGTGCACTTTGTTCTGCCCATTGTGATTAAGACTCCAATGTCCAAAAGATCGGTTGCAATTCCTAAATTAAACAATGTAAATCTAAGCCTAAGCAAGACAAATAAAAACATTTCAAAATGCGCACATTATGACAGAACTTGTTTCCTAGGTCAAAAATTGGCACTGGGATACAACGCATACAACCGGCACGATAACCTATTGAGCCATGTAAATGTAGTGGATATCTGAGATGGGTATAAAATGGACACTACCCCTAAAATGATGCTCAGTAGTATTCAGCAAAGAAGAAAGGTGCATTCACATGTACAGATAGTAAATAATGCAGTATCAAAAAAACATAAAAGAAAGCAAGCAAAAGCTATGTGCAATAAAGTGCCATGTACATAGTCACCCAGGTAAATTAGCTCATAGGAGAAGAATTATATGGAAATGAGAATCCCATGCGTATCGCTATAGAGTTGGCTTTCTCAGGGGTAAGGATTTTTTTATTGCATTTGTTTTACACATGTTTTAATTAGTACCCAATCCATATACAGGTAGTGCCCACGTCACTATTACTTTTGGGTATGGGACTCCAATGTGTTCATGAAATGCAATGATTAGTTTATGCTCCTGACACTCCTGCTCTCCATGAGCTCCATAAGGTGTAATCTTGGAGTCCCAGATAAAGGTGGTTTGAGGGGCATAATAACAAGAGGTGCAGGGGTTGCAACCGCACATGGGCCCTGCAAACTAGGGAGCCCCAAAGGTCCCTTTGTGCCATATGAAAAGACTATGCCTATTAAAGACCTGTGTTACTTCGTGGTCCCATTGGAGATTTTACATTGGGGTCCAGAAGTTTCAAGTTACACCACTGGGTGTGAGAGAGGCGTAATCAATGCATATCATAAACACATTGTACTATTTATGGTCATCAGCGTGGCGCTGCTAATTAATGAAACGGAAAATTTGATTTAAAATCAGAAAAAAATTTGTTCAAACTACTTTAGGGGAAAATATAAAATCTCCACTGCCTATACAGTTCAAATTTCATGAGTAGGTTTTTTTTCTGTAAGATTTCATATGAATACTTGGGAAAAAAAAATGCCCGACGCAGTTTGTAGTATATGGACTGCAAACCAACTGTGCAGCTTCAGGCATTTCCATGTGCCACGTGTCCGTGTGCGTGATGCCAAAGACTTATTTGTATCTAATTGAAATTTAAAATATTTCAGTAGAACATTACAAATATTACAAGACTTCAGTAATTTTTTTTATATTTTAACACAAAGATATTGTTAGGTAGCATTGATTATGACACATTTTAATGTATTAAAGTCCAGGGTGATTTAAATGTCACAGCAAATTGCAAAGTTCTCTAACATGACATAGAGTAGATATATAAGTTCCGTGTGATATTTTATTGACCATGAAAAGAGCTGATGTGTATTCTCTTTTCTATTATTTGCAACATTGTGTTCCTGATTGAAAAATCAATTAGTGGACATTTCTGTAAGGACTAGTTATATAGAATCGGCTTCAGACACAATCAATGTCTGTTGTTATAGCTCGGAACTTCCATACAAGTGGCCCATGAGACACTTCAAAGTATAACAAGATGTCATCAGAAAATGTTATATCATTGCTAAAGATTTAACCTATTCTTGGCCATTCCTCATTCTTGTCTCTAAGTCCAGAGCAAAATGTTAGGTTTTGAAATTAAGCATTCTAAAGATTAATGTTTTTCTCTGTATTTCACAGGTTTTTTTTATTTTGCTTGTCAAGACCTCTCAGAGGGTACAAAAGTTTAAGCTACAATTTATTTCTGATGCTTAAAGTATTTGGATAAAAATTCATACTCCCCCCACACCCTCCAAAAAATGTACAAAAGGAAAACTCAACCCTAAAGCTACATGCATCAAAATAAGATTTGGAATATTTTTTATCCGAAACTGTACTCTAGCTGCTGGGCTTCGTTATCCCTCACCACTCAAGTTCTGCCATTCTGGGAAAATGTTATATTGTATATGGTGTAGCAGGTGTGGATATACCATTGGTGAAACCTGTTCTACCTCCAAAGCAAGTGGAATTGTGCAACAAAATGTGGAATTGTGTAATATTGCAGAGGACCTCTAAATTGTTTCTGTACAGAGGCCCTGTTCTGCCTGTGTCCGCCCCTGTTGTGAAGTCACTATAGATAAAAGAATTCAGCTTTTCTATACATCAATTTTTGTATTTATTGCTTTCTGGAAGGGTTTTGTACAATCTTTAGAGTCCAATTATTTTTCCCAGCGGCACAGGGAACTAAAACATACCGTTCCCAAAAATTTGGAAGATACCACAGGCTCCTCCCTCTTTCTAGAAACATTCCTAAATGACACTGTCATTTAACAAAATCGCAGTTTTAAGCTGAGTCAACACATAATTCACAGAGTGATCGTTCAACTAGACCATTTGAAATAGTTCCAGATATATGCAGTTAGAGCTGGAGGACCGCAAAGTATCCAAGCTAAACCTATGATCTTTTAATGTATGATTGCCAATTAAAGCCTGTAGGAATATTGTACATGTACGTTAGATTTTCACTTATGAGGGAAATGATGTGTTCGGTTTGATCCCTGCCCTAGAAGACATCCTTAAATTTGCGTTGAAGGTGTTGAAGCATCAGGGATTTTCTGTCTTCATGCCCTATTAAAAATGACCTTTCAGCTCTCCTGGCATGTTTGTTTCAGACCATAATTGTGTTATCACTGAACAAAACAAAATATTGGAGCATCTTTTCTTAAAACTATGGCCCAATTCTTCAACCTCTGTGTTAAAAACGCCAGTCTTAATGAGGGGTCCTGTTGGAGTGAGAGGCTCCTGATTCAATAAAATGCTCACGCCTCAATGAATCAAGAGCGTCTGACAATTGGCGTGTGCCTCACTACAAATCCTGGAGTAAGATTTCTGGTGTAAGGAACGCAAAAGCTCATCATGAATTAGATGAGCTGTGGAGTCACGCCTCCGATTGGTGGAGCTGGAGTTGGATGAGGGTGTGATGGGAGCACGACTCCAAAAAATAAGAAGGCAATACCATATCTAATTTGCTAGACGACTAAAAGATTGACCTATCAATTCACTTGTCACCACTGACAAGTCACCCTTCCTATTTTGATAGCTAATGCTATCTAGCACAATGCCCAAAGAATCTGGCCCATAAGGCAATCCTTTAGTCATCTAGCTAATTGGATTGCCTTCTTATTTTGGCTCCGCTATCGTTCTGTGGGCAAAATTATTAGCCTAAGTGCTATCGGTAGAGCTAGTTACCATCAATTTAATAATTTGTATAGATTGCTATATGGTCTTTTCTAATTATACTATTAGATATAAATACATTAGTACGCAATCTGAAATATCCATTTCTCATCCCTTCCTACTGATTTACGCCTGAAAGTTTTGTAGTTAGAATTATTTTTAATTAACAATTATTGTGTGTTCTCACATTTTTAATGAGATTAATGAAAGCTATATTTTATATTGATAATTACTCCAATTGGATTAGACAGTGAAGTGACCTGACAAGTCTTCCGACGTTTTCCACTTTGCAGATGTTTATACTTTCCCAAACAAGTCAATGGGAAGGCTCAAAAGAAAGCCCAGAAGATGCCTAGGCTTCAAAAAACATTTGCAGTTTCTTCATTGTTGAATGAAGTAAAATAAAAGTTTGTAAAATGCAAGTACAAAAGGTGCCCTAAAAATGCTGAAATAACATAAAAAAGCACTCAGAAAATGTCCAAAAAATGCTAAAAAAAGATTTACAAAACTTCAGAGAAATGCAGCGATTCCTGAAGTGTTTTCCAGTTAAAAAAATTAGGTTTTTTGGTGGTTAAACAAGGGCAGTCAAGGGGTTATATAAGCATTTATAGAATGAAGCAGTGGCGCTGAATAAGGGGATAGTTTTAGTTCATATAGATCAAAACTGGTGACAGGTTCCCTTTTAAAGGGTTGCTATTGACTAGCAGGATTGCTATATCCAATAGGTAGCACTAGGGTTCAAGTTCTCTTTCTATTTGCTTGAAAAACAGACATTTTTAGCCTCTTGAAAAAAGACTTTGTGTGCACATACTCCTAGAAGCTTCTTTCCAATAAAGTTTCCCTCTTGGATAAAACTGACATAAATGTTTCTTGTAATCATTGCATGCAATTTCAGTTTATATGATACATTTTCTTAAGATAAGCCTTATATGAGTTACTCGTTAATTATTATTTATTTTCTTTAAGGAACTCCTTTGTGGACATCATGCGTGCCATTCTCCTTTCGCTAGAAGTTCTAATAGAGGACCAAGAGCTTCAAATCAATGGCTTCATTTTAATCATAGACTGGAGCAATTTTTCCTTCAAGCAAGCCTCCAAGCTTACCCCATCAATCCTCAGACTAGCCATCGAAGGTTTGCAGGTGTGTGAACAAAAACTGACTACAGTTGCCTAGTGTGAGATGGCTGAAATTGTGTACCATTTAGAGATTTTTTAATGTAATTCTGTATGTAGTACTGCATAGGTTTTTGAATTAAAATGTTTGTTTATCAGTTATACTGAAATGGAACATAAATGAATGAATGAAAGGTTTTATAGAATATGAATCAGGTTGTCCCACCACTAAATATACTGTTCATAGGAAAAGATATCCTGAAATAGCATATCCTGTTTTCCTCATCAAAAGAATAGAGGAGTGTCTTTACTCCCAAATATGTTTTATTTTTTGGGGGGTTAGCTGAAATAAAGCATTTTGACCATTGGGATGCAAACATTGTTAAAGGGGTATTTTCAAGCTGTCTCTCGAGAAGCTCAGAGCTACGCGGTCTTCTTACAATCTCCTCACTTCCTGGTTTCTGGCAGGGTGGAGCTCTCCTCATTGAGTGACAAGTCAGGTGAGTAGCAGAGCTTTAGTATTAGTAGAACTATAAAGCTCAGCACAAGTTCTGCTATAACACATTCAGCTATTAGTGGTTTGTTCTGGAGTTATCACTGTTATCACTGTATTAACATATAGAGATTACAGTGCATTTGAATAAGCATAGAGTTCAGGATAGCAAAAGCTAGCTCAACTGTGACTAGGAGACCTGACAGACAGGCTGGTGATTTTGCAAGATTTATAACAGCAGCTAGTCAGCAGCTGAGAGGGAAGAGGATAGAGCTGAGCAGATAACTGTTGTATAGAAATGAATGGGCTGTAAAGAGGTGGCTGGGATATTAGGAGTTAACCCCTTGCCTAGAATTTAACTACTGCAGACACTCACCAAGGGTCTGGGCAGGTACTAGTGGCTGAGCTCCATTGAAATCAGCTGTACACTATGAAAGATAAAATCTCTCATTGTAGGAGTACGATACCAGATTGAAAAAACAAGTCAGTTGCAAACTTGATTATTTTTATGCTGTATAACGAACTAAAGCAATTTAATAACTTGAGAATACTCCTTTAATAAAGCAGTAAAAATGTAGATAATATTGGGGTAAGTCATGGCATTTATAAATGAGACGGGGGTTGCACTTTCAAATGAGGATTTTGTGAAATGATTTACTTATTGTATACAACAAGAAATATGGTTGAGCCTACAACCTGGGAGATACTGAAATCCCTGTGCAGGTTGGAGAAATACAATGACATGATTGCTCGTCTACCATACCAACAAGAGCCTGCAGCTTGAGATGCGCTGTTCATTGTAGGATCAGGGTTAGGGCTCATACTCATCTGCAAGAAAAATGGATGAGTGCAATTCGATAAAAAAATCGGATTGCACTCTGACTAATATTATTCTATGAGTCTCTGCTCATCTGCGATTTTTTTCTCAGCTCAGATCGGACTGAGAAAAAAAATCGCAGCATGCTGTGATTGTCCTCGTATGTCAGACGAGACTCGCTAATGCAAGTCAATGGGTACAAGAAAAAAAATCACATGGAACTCGAACCAAACGGCATGGGTTTATATTGTGTGACCGAGATTTCTGCTTAAAATACTGCACCTATAGTAAAGAAAAAGAAGAATTATAAAGTAAAAAATAAAAAAAAACATTCATAGTCACCTCTCCGGCTGCTCCCAGTCTGCTCCCGGCGGTGTCCTCTCTCCTCGGCGGCCCGCGGTGTTCTGCCAGGACCTGCGGTGACGTCATTTAGTCAGCTGATGGTCACGCAACCATCACCTGACCGCTGACGTCAGAGGTCGCGTGACCATCAGCTGACTAAATGACGTCACCTCTTCTGCAGACCCGGGTACCATCTGCGCATTGAACCGCATAACATCTGCATGATGTAATGCGGTTCAATGTAAGTCAATGGCGGCGATTTCTATACAAAATCGTACAATAAATGGTTGTGCTGCGGATTTTTCCACAATGATAATCTGCAGCGGAAATTTCTGTAGCATGCACAGCACATGCGAATTATCATTGGCAAACATGGCAGACATCTTAACAAGCGATTTTAATGTGTTTCAGCGGCGGAAATACCACCGCTGAAACACATTAAATTCGAATCGTGGGCACACAGCCTTAAAGGAGGACACTATTCCCATGTGAAGCATCATCCACCCATTTACAGTCTTCTAGATGCAGCTCTTCAGTCTTTAACAAACAGAAATTATCAGCAATTCTTTTACCAGTTATTTATAGGCTATAAAATACACATTACACGGTTACAGATTTTTCAGTCTGTTAATCAGATCTCTTCTTACTAGAACATTGGTAACATTTCACACAAAGTGATTTTCTTTACCACATTGAAGACTGTCTTTATTGCAGTAGTTTCACTCAATTGATCCTCTACTTAGCCACACACATTATGATTTGGCACACCAGCTCTGTCAGTTTATTACGGTAGATGGAGCTTATTCATTGCTGTCATGTCCAAAAAATGGAAACTCATTTGGATTTAAGTCTACTGTATGTTAGCAGTAATCAGAAGCAAATAAGACAAAGTTATACTGTATTATAATACAACATGTTAAATAAATATGAAGAGCATATCTAAGTCTAAAACATAATTAATTATTCAGTTTTGCAGCATTTCTCTTGATATTACCATCATCAGGGATGACTTTACATGTACAGAATTCTTTACAATGAAACCAAAATTAATCAAAATTAATGAAAAACAAGAATGAAGAACTTGTTCTACTTAAACTGCAATGTACTGAATTGTCAAGGATTTATATATTCTTTGTTGTTTCTGTGTATGACCTTGATGCGGTGGAGATACTATCTACAGTATTTTTTGGACTATAAGATGCACTTTTTTCCTCCAAAATTTTGGAGGAAAATGGGGGTGCGTCTTATAGTCCGAACGTTGCTGGGGGGTATATATATATATATATATATATATATATATATACACTGCTCAAAAAAAAAGGGAACACTCAAATAACACATCCTAGGTCTGAATGAATGGAATATTCTCATTGAATACTTTGTTCTGTACAAAGTTGAATGTGCTGACAACAAAATCACACAAAAATCATCAATGGAAATCAAATTTATAACAAATGGAGGCCTGGATTTGGAGTTACCCCCAAAATTAAAGTGGAAAAACACACTACAGGCTGATCCAACTTTGATGTAATGTCCTTAAAACAAGTCAAAATGAGGCTCAGTATTGTGTGTGGCCTCCACGTGCCTGTATGACCTCCGTACAACGCCTGGTCATGCTCCTGATGAGGTTGCGGATGGTCTCCTATGGGATCTCCTCCCAGACCTGGACCAAAGAATCCGCCAACTGGTGGATGGAGCGAGACATGATGTCCCAGATGTACTCAATCGGATTCAGGTCAGGGGAAAGGTTGGGGTCAGTCCATAGCTTCAAAGCCTTCATCTTGCAGGAACTGCTGACACACTCCAGCCACATGAGGTCTGGCATTGTCCTGCATTAGGAGGAACCCAGGGCCAACCGCACCAACATATGGTATCACAAGGGGTCTGAGGATCTCATCTCTGTAACTAATGGTAGTCCGGCTACCTCTGGCGAGCACATCGAGGGCTGTGCGGCCCTCCAAAAAAATGCCACCTCACACCATTACTGACCCATTGCCAAACCGGTCATGCTGAAGGATGTTGCAGGCAGCAGATGGCTCTCCACTGCATCTCCAGACTCTGTCACATCTGTCACATGTGCTCAGTGTGAACCTGCTTTCATCTGTCAAGAGCACAGGGTGCCAGTGGAGACTTTGCCAATCCTGGTGTTCTGTGGCAAATGCCAAGCGTCCTGCATCCTGCACGGTGTTGGGCTGTGAGCACAACCCCCATCTGTGGACGTCGGGCCCTCATACCACCCTCATGGAGACGGTTTCTAACCGTTTGTGCAGACTCATGCACATTTGTGGCCTGCTGGAGGTCATTTTGCAGGGCTCTGGCCGTGCTCCTCCTGTTCCCCCTTGCACAAAGGCAGAGGTAGCGGTCCTGCTGCTGGGTTGTTGCCCTCCTATGGCCCCCTTCATGTCTCCCGGTGTACTGGCTTGTCTCCTGGTAGCGCCTCCAGCCTCTGGACACTACGCTGACAGACACAGCAAACCTTCTTGCCACAGCTCGCATTGATGTGCCATCCTGGATGAGCTGCACTACCTGAGCAACTTCTGTGGGTTGTAGAGTCCATCTCATGCTACCACGAGTGTGAAAGCACAACCAACATTCAAAAGTGACCAAAACAACAGCCAGAAAGCATTGGTATTGAGATGTGCTCTGTGGTCCCCACCTGCAGAACCACTCCTTTATTGAGGGTGTCTTGATAATTGCCAATAATTTCCATCTATTGTCTATTCCATTTGCACAACAGGATGTGAAATTGATTGTCAATCAGTGTTGCTTCCTAAGTGGACAGTTTGATTTCACAGAAGTTTGATTCACTTGGAGTTATATTCTGTTGTTTAAGTGTTCCCTTTATTTTTTTGAGCAGTGTATATTGTGTGGGGGGAGCGGTAGCGGTGGAGGAGCGGGGCGCAGGAGGCAGGAGTCGCCTGCCGCAGCCTACACTGTCCTCGCTGCTAAAGAAAATGAATATTCACTGCTCCCCACACCCATTGTGTTATCTGTATTTTTAAAGATTTTTTTTTATATTTTTCAGCCTCTCTTCAGTAATGTTATTTGATGGGGGCAGCCCAGAGATATCCACCAATCGCACAAAGCTGGGGGCTGAAGCCCACTGGGTCCAGTTTCTTTTCATTAAGCACAAGAACAGTGGTGTAGATTTTCCACTGAGCCCGTACACCACATTGCTCACTCTCGAAGATGCCCTTTGGTATGAGCAGTCGATAGGGTCTTAGAACCCGACCCCCACCAATCAACACTATTGAACAGAGGCTACAACATATTAAAATATATTTAAAAATTACTGTCAGTCAACTGGTTGATGGGGGAGTGTTTTAAATCCCAAGTCCCCCATAAAAATGAAAAAAATGAACGTTCTTTCGGGTAATGCGTACATAATTATTTGAATGGAAAGCTATACATTACCATTTGTGGCTTATATCCTAGAACACTAATGTATATAGGGGTCTCTCGGCTGTCATACTGATGGCAGAAGTGAACGTAAGTAGGAACGGGCATATTGAACTTCAATATGTCATATCTTGCTTTCTCTCCATGAACCCTCCATGTTTCTTCAACTACCATTAAAATGGAGATATAGGGTCTGATTCATTTAGACTGCATTGTAGACTAAGTCTTCATGAAGGAGCGTGCAGGAGTAAGATGCACTTAATTCATTAAGAGGAGCAAGCCACTTGACCAATTAGTCGCATCTTACAAGTGCTATGCAGCACTGCTAGAAATGTTACTCCAGTCAATGACTGGAGTACATTTCTGGTAAAATTTATGCAACTAAAGTGAAAAGAGTTTTACATCAGAATTCTGACATAAACACCTTAATAAATTGAGCCCATAATGTATCACTAGCTACCAGGGCAAAGATGATGAATATTTCATTTACCACTAGGCACCAGATAATAAATATCGTGGACAATACATATAACACTGACCTTCAGTAATTACACACTCAATTCAATCATATTGCTATTATTGACTTAGAAGATGCTTAAAGGGAATCTGGCAGCAGATTTTTGCTATTTCATCTGAGAGCAGCATAATGTAGGGGCAGAGAGCCTGATTCCTGAGATGTTTCACTTCTTCAGCAGCTTCAATGCAATCAGTGTTTTATCAGGAGGAGATTATCCCTTCTGGACTAGGTCTTGCATTCAAGCCAGACCAGCAAATCTGAATAAACCAGCCCTGACCACTGAATGGCAGCTTGCTGACAATGTATAGTCTACAGAGGAAGCTGCCAATCAGTGGTGTGGATGGGGTTATACAGAGCTCCTATTTCATAGCTCTGCTACATCTATAGCAGAGTAAACAGGAATTCTATCAAAATGATAGCAAACAGCCCAGTAAGTGATACATCATTGTAATCAGGCTCTACCTCTACATTATACTGCTCTCAGATTACATAAAAGACCGGGTGACAGATCCCCTTTAAGGCTAAATTACATCTATATCAGATATAGAGCATTTCTTTTTTATACCTAACGAGTAGTGGTGAAATTACAGTGTTTTATCCATTGACTCTTACCAAGGAATCACTTAAAAACTAGTGAAACATAGAAGTACACAGTCTGTCTTCAGTGTTTTATCTGTTTTATACAGATCCCCATAGACTTTAATGGCAGAGTATGAGCCTTAAAATGGATGAGAATTGGAAATGTTCTGGTTTTTAAAACTTATGTCTGTATGGATCTATGAAATTCTATGGGTTTTTGTGCTGTCCGAGAAAAAAACGGACAGCACATGACATGTTACACAGATGTGTGAATGATGCCCTGCTGCAGAAAGTTCCAGTGGAGAGAAGTTTATAGCATATCCTTATGGATGTGATTGCCTATAACAATGCTTCCTGAATACTGATCTCTGGTTCCTGCTCAATGTTTTTAATTGTTGCTATTTTGCATGTTAGGAGATTCACTGGGAATTAGGGCTCTGAATTATGCGCAGACATTGTTTATGTTCTAGATAGTTATATTCAGGTGGCTTCACCGGGGACCTAAGGGACTGTGTGGGTGAGGAAGCAACACGAAAGCCATTGGATCCTCTGCTGCATTGTACTCACACTGCATAACTAATGCTCGATTAAAGAAATGAGTCTGACAAATTGGCAATTTACTTCAAAACATTTTCTTCATACCAGTTACATGTGAAATCGCAGGCTATATACTCAGCATCAACAATCTCAACATTTCCATGCAGCTTTAAAGAGGACCTTTCACCAGTTTGAGTATGTTAAACTGGCCACATCATGCAATAATGACTGTAGGGTTGAATATAATGTAGTTTTTATTTATTAGTTTCTCATCTCCGTTGTGCAGAGATTAGCTTAGATACTATTTTAGCAGAGATTTGTCTCTGGGAGCATTGACTTTGTCCCCTACATGTTGATGACCAATCATAAGCAGGAGGCATCATGCAGGTGTAGACCCAGAGAAGGTCAGACCTAACTTTCTATGCGTGAAACATGTTATGACACACAGCCCTGCTCTTCTCACTGATCTTACTTGCTGTATCTACTGTGATTACAAGAAGGAAATGGGAGTTGAGCAAATCTGTGCGTCATTATAATACCTCTGCATCTGCAGCTTTCATCTCACAGCACTGTGTTATGAGAAGAGCAGAGCTGAGAATGCTGTACGAGTATAGCTGTAGATGCAGAGGTGTTACATGTCTCACTCAGAAAAAACAGGTCTGACATTCTCTAGGGGTGTTTTCCTTTTTTTTCCCTGCATGATGCCTCTGGCTTAAGATTGGTCACTGTCATGGAAGAGAAAAAGTAAACGCCCCCAGAGATAAATATATGTCAATGCCCCCTTAGTTGAACAAGAAATTAACATATAAACTCTACAAGCTAAAATCTCCACAACAAAAGTGGAAAAAATGTAGTTACGAAGGTATTATTAATATATGAATATATATTGCCATTCTCTACGTATGAATATATTCTGTAAAAAATGTTATGGCAGCATAGAGAGACTTTGGAAAAGAACCTTTTACCCTGTAGTAAAGTATTCTCCATGACAAGGATCACAAAATTACACAAGGAAAAAAGATTGGTAGTGCTGCTTGCTAATTCACAGGTATCAGCAATATTAATGATACAATCAGTGCACTGGTGACATCATGACTACAGCATGTGAGCACTGCAGCCAATTACTGAGCTCAGTGGCTCTGCCGATGTAGTCTGTAAAAGCCGCTGAGGTCAGTGATTGGCTGCAGCATTGTTTTCTTTAGCAGCAGTAGTTGCGATAATAAAAATGTAAGACTGCCCACACAATCCTATTACTGCTTGGCTCTGGGGGCTCATACCCATCCTGTAGATGATAAATGTATCACAGCATCTGCAGGTGGGTTGAGATAACAGTAAGGACATGTTCCCATTACAAAAGGAGAGGGTCTGCTATCCAGTTATAGGGTATGTGACGCGCCCCCTGGGCCGTGGGAGTACTCGGCAGCCGGGCCTCTGCGTATGCCGGTGGGGGATATCACGGTGGCTGGCCTGGTCCATGACCCAGGGCGGTTAGTAAAAAGGGGAATTTATAGGGGATTTGGAAAGTTTGTGACGCCACCTGTGGAATGCGGCAAAAGGGGTGCCGCCGCTGCGGAGCAGTCCTCTGGAGCGGGTGTTACGGCATCAGGGATAGTGTGGCTCTCCACAGGTAGAGCTAGCTCCAGGGCAGCGTGGGGTGTAATGGAGGATGCCACGGAGAGACGGCAGGACGGTCCCGGAGGAAAGACGGACACTCACACGGGGGTAAGCTTCAGTACCTTTACTGGTGATACTGCAGGCACGGTCCAGGGTACTCCGGGAGAAGGGTGCACTTTTGGACTCTCCCCAGTGAGCGGGTATAGGACCTCCTGATCCTTGGCTTTTCTCATTAAGCTTCTGGCCTGCCTGGAACTATGCCTAGTTTGGTTACTGTCTCTCTCTCCCTTGCGCCTGCTGACCTGGTGGTAGGGCCCTCTCTTTGGAGATCACTCTCCCTGGACGCTGGGGCCTCCATGACTCCTAGCCCTGGTACTGTAGTCAGCGTTTGGCAAACCTGGGACCTGTAGTCCTCCAGGGGTTCCGGTGGTCCCTACTGGGTGTAAAGAGTCCCTGTAGGTGCGGACCCGGTGTCCGGTATATATCTCGGGGTGAGCCTGGTATGCTCCTCTGCCCCCTTGCTACTTCTTCCTTCTCTTCTCGCCTTCGGCCCACTCAAGGCCCTCACTAGGCCTTCACACGTGCTGTAAGCCTTGGCTCGCCTAAGCACAGCAGCCAGCATGCTGCCTCTTCGCTGCTCTCTGAGCGTCAGCATGCTCTCAGCTCACTCTGAGCTAAACAACCACTGAGTTGCCTGGCTCCACCCTTCCTTTATATATCCCTAACGGGCTCCCTCTGGTGGTCTGAGGTGGTAGGGTGGAGGTGTGTGAATGTGTGAGGGCCTCTTGTGGAGAAGTCCATCCATGCACCCTTCTGGGTACTGTGGCACCAATGCGCAGCAGGGCGCCACATTCCCCCCTAGTAAAACTCAGTACTCCTGCATTTTTCAAAAACAGGTTTAACAATAACATATCTTCCCTTTATGGGAGGTACATTTCTTGAACGTTACAGGTAACAACAATAACAAGTATAATAATTATAATAACATTAATTAAGTCACAGTAAGTCCCGTAACCTGGTGTCCATTTCACCGATGAAAGAACATGGGGAACATGAGGGACAGGCCTGAAAACCCTCAACGTAGGCCCTGGGTGTGGCTACAGGGCATAGGTGATCCAGGTGCTGGACCACGTCTTCGGCCACGCCAAACGGGTTTTTATTCCGTGGTCACTTAAGGGGCACTCCAGGGAGTGCAACTATGTACATGACAGTTTTTGGGCTGCTCACAGTCCTCAGCCACCGAGTCCTTTATATATACCCTTATGGGTTGCTAAATAAACACATATCTTTCAGTTTATACAATAAACATTATGCAATACCCTACTGGGTAACTATTTATACTGCAGGTATTTTTAACTTACTCCTTATACCTGACAGGGGTCTGGCCTTTGGTGCTACGCGATGACCTACGTAGTACTGGGATGCGTGTAGTGTGGATGCTTGCGCTATTTTCTGCTCTATGTGTTGGTGGACTGCAAGACTGCCTTAACCTCTCTACGGGACTGGCAAGTATACCATTGGCTGGGCCTTCTTGCTCTTCTTCAGCTGGTGATCCTTCTTCCGGGGATTCTTCCTGAGCAGGCTCTTCTGGGGCACTTACAGGTCTTACTTGCAGTGGAGAGTCTTCTGGCTGTTGGTAGAAGTGTAGCACATGTATTATTACAGCTCCATCCAATTGAGGCCAATCTGCCGGGAAATCTCGTAAGTCGGTATGGAGTACTTCTTCTTTAGGCTCCTCCGGTACGGTGAGAGGCACTTCATCCTGGGGCTTCAACAGACTTGGGCACAACTTCAGATGGTCTCTCGATACCGTTGCAGTTGTTCTTCCTCCGTCTTTGCTAATTAGACAGGTTTTCCTATTGTCGAATCTGGAATTCAACACAGTATAAGGTTCTCTTTCCCACTGGTCGTCAAGTTTGTGGCTTCTTCTTTTTCGTTTTAACACAACTTCTCCAGGTGTTAAGGGTTCGGATGGTGCACTCTTGTTGTACTGTGCTTCCTGTTTGTTTCTTACTCTATTTAGACTGTCTTCAACACAGGCCTGTACTCTCTTGTACTGCTCCTGTCGCGTCGTGTCCCAGTCTTCAGTGGACATATCTGCTTTGGGTTCTACTACTCCAAGCTCCAGGTCCATGGGCAACTTTCCGGGTCTTGCTCTCATGAGGTACGCTGGAGTGCAATTGGTGGAACTCACAGGTATGTGATTGTACAGATCTACCAGGTCAGGTAGTTTGTCTGGCCACTGGTTTCTTTCTTCTAGAGGTAAGGTCTTCAACAGGTCGATGACTATGTTATTCATCTTTTCACATAACCCATTGGTTTGGGGGTGGTACGGTGTAGTCCGGATCTTCTTACACCCATATAGATGGCAAAACTCCTTGAACAGCTCGGCTTCAAAGGCAGGGCCTTGATCCGTCAGCACCATATCCGGGTATCCATGGGGCCTGCAGAAGTATGCTTGAAACGTCCTTGCTGCAGTTTCTGCCATCAGATCCTTGACGGGGGCTACCACCAGGAACCGGGAGTAGTGATCCACCATGGTCATGGCATACGAGTAGCCTGACCTGCTGGGTGACAGCTTGACGTGATCCAGAGCGACGATCTCCAGAGACTGGGTTGTCTTAATGGACTGCAGGGGTGCCTTCTGGCTTCTGTAGTTTTTCTTCTGAGGCTACAGGGTCCACAATCCCGGCACCACCTCTCTATGGAACTTCGCATTCCAACCCAATAAAACCGATTCATCAGGAGGGTTTCCAGCTTCTTCCAGCCAAAGTGCCCAGCTTGATCGTGGTAGGCCTCCAACACCATCAGGATGTCTGTCCTAGGCACTACGATCTGCCATACCATCTCATGGGTCGTAGGGTTGACATACCTTCGGCACAGCTTCTCTCTATAGATGAACAGCCGGCTTCTCTCATTCCACAGTTGCTTGGCTTGTGGAGACATGTCCTTTTCCAGGGAGGAACCTTCCTGGGTTATCAGTTCTTTGATACGGCTGACAACCGGGTCGCTGTCCTGGGTCTCCTTCCAAATGTGATGAGGTAAAGGGTTTAGTGTCTTACCACGATACCTCCTGGAGGTGCGCTGCTCGTGGACCATCCCATTTCTGTGGAAGGCAGGTAGCTCAATCTCCAGGTCATCCACTTCTTCTTCAGTATCCGACTGGTGCGGCATTCTGGATAGGGCATCGGCGTTGGCGTTCTTGTGGCCTGCCCGGTACTTGATGGTGAACTGATAGTTTGACAGCCGGGCCATCCAACGCTGTTCCATGGCTCCCAACTTAGCTGTCTCTAGATGAGTCAAGGGGTTGTTGTCAGTGTAAGCCGTGAATTTACTGGAGGCCAAATAGTGCTTGAATCGTTCAGTGATGGCCCAGACCAAGGCCAGGAACTCCAACTTGAAGGAGCTATAGTTTTCCGGGTTTCTCTCGGTCGGACGAAGCTTCCTGCTAGCATAGGCGATCACCTTCTCTTTGCCATACTGCTTCTGACTCAACACTGCTCCTAGTCCCTCGTTGCTGGCATCAGTGTACAGCAGGAACAGTTGGCTGTAGTCAGGGTAGGCCAGGATTTCTTCGCCAGTCAGGATCTCTTTCATCACTGCAAAGGACTCAGCCTGTTCTTTACTCCACTGGAAGGGGGGGTTCTTGCCTCAGTTGGACTGTCCTACCAGGAGATCTTGCAAAGGTGCTGCTTTCTTGGTGTAGTCCTTCACAAATCTCCGGTAATACCCGACCAGTCCCAGGAACTGACGTACCTCCTTGAGATTCTTCGGTTCCGGCCATTTCTGGATGGCAGTGACCTTCTCCGGGTCTGGTGCTACTCCTTCTGGACTGACGATGTGCCCCAGGTACTGAACCTTCTTTTTGAGCAGGTGGCACTTGGAAGGCTTCAATTTCATCCCATACCGGGACAACGACTCAAATACCTCCGCCAGCTGCTTCAAATGGTACTCATACGTCCTGGAGTACACTATCACGTCATCCAGGTATAGCAGCACGGTCTCGAAGTTACGGTGTCCCAAACAGCACTCCATCAATCTCTGGAACGTTCCCGGGGCATTGCAGAGTCTGAACGGCATACTGTTGAACTCGCAGAGTCCCATCGGGGTAGTGAAGGCCATCTTCTCTCGGTCCTCCTCAGCAACTGCTACTTGCCAGTACCGACTAGTGAGGTCAAGGGTAGAGAAGTAATTTGCAGACTTTATTGCAGCCAGGGATTCCTCTATACGGAGCAAAGGGTATGCATCCTTGTGTGTTATGTGATTTACCTGTCTGTAATCTACACACATCCTCATGCTTCCATCCTTTTTCCTGACTAGGACCAGGGGAGCTGCCCAGGGGCTACAGCTATCTCTTATTACCCCTGCCTTCTTCATGTCATGCAACATTTCCTTTGCTTTCTGGTAGTGTGCTGGTGGTATGGGCCTGTAACGTTCTTTGATGGGTGGATGGTCACCTGTGGGTATATGGTGTTGTACCCCTTTAATCCTCCCGAAATCAAGTGGGTGTTTGCTGAATACTCCCTTGTGTTCCTGAACCACCCTGTGTACACCTTGTTTCTGATGGACAGGAGTGGCGTCAGTCCCAGCATGGAGCTGTTGACACCAATCCCCCACCTGGGTTTCCGAGTCGTTATCCTCCACTCTGTCTGGTGAGGTTAAGGACTCCACTGTGTGGATAGCGTTGTTATTTACAGTGTACAATCTGGCAACAGTGGCATATCGTGGTAATTTGACTTCATCCTCCCCACAATTTAGGAGACGTACGGGTACCCTCCCATTGCGTAATCAACCACCCCTCTGGCAGTTAAGAGTGTAGGTCTATGTTCCGAGCTAAGGGGCTCTACTACTGTCTGATAGCTCTGTCCTCTGAGACCTATTGCTGCTCTACACCAAATCAGCATTTCACTCATCGGGGGAATCACAATGGGTATCGGGTCTGTCACCCGTACATTACCAATTTCACCACCTGTTAGCTTTACCTGTTGCTGGTACATAAGGGCTCAGATCTCTTTCTGGAGCACCCTCCTCTGCCCTGGTTTGGCAGTGTCAGCAATCTGTTGGAGCAAAAACAACACTTCTCCCAAACAGTTGCCGACAATATTTGTACCAAGTATCATATACAAGTCTGTATCACCAGGGTTAGACTCCACTACAGTCAGTCCCTGGTCCTTTAGTTCCGCTCTCCCCACCTTCACTGTCACATTCTTAACCCCTACTAGGTTAAGAGGAAGGCCGTTAGAGGCACACACGGAAAGGTTCGGGGCTGGCGGCTGGAGTTGATCTACGGACCAGTACCTTTTGTAGAGGACATCAGGTATGATGGTTACCTGAGATCCAGTGTCCAGCAGGGCAGGTGTCGCGATGCCATCCAGCACAATGGACAGGAAAGGTCTTCCTCCTACGAACCGATGGTACCAGCCTGATGGGCCTGCTTGATCTACTACTGGGTGTCGGCCCTCGGCCCCAGGGTTTGCTCGTTTAAAGGACAGTTCTGCACTGTGTGGCCTGCCTTCTGGCAGCGGTAGCAGATGAATTCTCCTGGAGGGCGACGTTGGTCGTTGGTCCTCCCACAGGGTGGCGTTGTCCTCCTCCGGGGTGGCGTTGTCCTCCTACGGGGTGGCGTTGTCCTCCTTATGCTTCTCATCCAGGGGACGTCCTCAGGGCTGTCGGCCAGTAGGATCCTTCCTTCCGGCTCAGGCTCCGTCTGTAGCTGCAGGGTGCTCAGGACAGTGGCCAGGGTTTTACTTAACTGGCGCACTTCAGAGCGTAGGCTGTCCAGCTCGCTAGGAGGCACTGTTTGCATCTTTGTTTCAGCCGTTACTGAAGGAGCAGTGGGTGCTGCGGGTACTGGGGTGGCCCCGCACTGGTAACGCTGGATAGCAGTATCTGTTGTTTCCAGGGGTTGCAGACACTTTATAGCCATGTCCTTAAGGGTGTCAAAGATGGCATCTGGATGGTCTAAGGCCCACCACCGTACAGTCCTGCTCTCCTCCTGGGACCTCAACCCCCAGATGAACTGTTCCGTCAGTATTTTATTTTCATTTTGTATGCTGGCTGGACTAACCTGTTTCAGGGCCCGCAGAGCTTCCTGTAAGCGCCAGGCGTAGTCCCGGACACTGTCCTCAGGTTTCTGGACACAGTGGTAGAACCTCATCCGGAGATCTGTCTCAGTGAGGTTTTCAAACACAGTTTGCAGTCTCTTAAAGATGATTGATACTGATTTCTGGTCTGCTGCTGGCCAGGTTTCAACTTCCCGCTCCGCGGCACCAGTCAATTGTCCTAGTACAACAGCGGCTCTCTGTTTGCCAGTCATAGAGTACATATCCAGCACACCGCATTTTTTTCTCTTGAATCCGGACAGGGTGTCTGGTTTGCCGTTATACTGGGGGAGCCATTTCGCTCCAGGGATATACGGCAGGGCCATGGGTATCAACGGGGTCACCACCGCTGGTGGAGCGGCCGCTCCGGCCTGTGCAGCGCCGGGTGCAAATTGGGCATCAGGAGCATTAACCGGTGCTCCGGCGGCTTGCTAGTCGTCGGCCATGGTTGCGCCCCCCAAGTGAACCGGAGCCTACCCTCTTCACTTCTCATCCGGAAGGCCGCAGCTCCGTGGGTGACGGTCTTCTTCCAGGACCTTGCGTCACTCGTGTCTGACGTCAGAGCGTCCTCTGGGCTCCTTCCAGGACCTGACGCTTCCTGGTTCGACGTCAGGGGCGGGGCGTGTCCTGGGCTTCGCACGCTTCCAGCGGTTATGCCTCTCCGATTCCCGCGGTTACGCCCCTCTTCTTCCCGCGCGGCGACAGGAAAATGGCGGACAATGGCGGGAAATCTCGGGAATGGCAGGAAACCTTCACCACAGTGAGTATCGTAGTCTTTTAAGGCGCACAGTACCCGGTGGCAACGGGCACGGAATCCTGGCTCTGGGGGGCTCATACCCATCCTGTAGATGATAAATGTATCACAGCATCTGCAGGTGGGTAGAGATAACAGTAAGGACATGTTCCCATTACAAAAGGAGAGGGTCTGCTATCCAGTTATAGGGTATGTGACGCGCCCCCTGGGCCGTGGGAGTACTCGGCAGCTGGGCCTCTGCGTATGCCGGTGGGGGATATCACGGTGTCTGGCGGTCAGTAAAAAGGGGAATTTATAGGGGATTTGGAAAGTTCGTGATGCCACCTGTGGAATGCGGCAAAAGGGGTGCCGCCGCTGTGGAGCAGTCCTCTGGAGCGGGTGTTACGGCAGCAGGGATGGTGTGGCTCTCCACAGGTAGAGCTAGCTCCAGGGCAGCGTGGGGTGTAATGGAGGATGCTAGGGAGAGACGGCAGGACGGTCCCGGAGGAAAGACACTCACACGGGGGTAAGCTTCAGTACCTTTACTGGTGATGCTGCAGGCACGGTCCAGGGTACTCTGGGCGAAGGGTGCACTTTTGGACTCTCCCCAGTGAGCGGGTATAGGGCCTCCTGAACCGTGGCTTTTCTCGTTAAGCTTCTGGCCTGCCTGGAACTAGGCCTAGTTTGGTTACTGTCTCTCTCTCCCTTGCGCCTGCTGACCTGGCGGTAGGGCCTTCTCTTTGGAGATCACTCTCCCTGGATGCTGGGGCCTCCGTAACTCCTAGCCCTGGTACTGTAGTCAACGTTTGGCAAACCTGGGACCTGTAGTCCTCCAGGGGTTCCGGTGGTCCCTACTGGGTGTAAAGAGTCCCGGTAGGCGCGGACCCGGTGTCCGGTATATATCTCGGGGTGAGTCTGGCATGCTCCTCTGCCCCCTTGCTACTTCTTCCTTCTCCTCTCACCTTCGGCCCACTCAAGGCCCTCACTAGGCCTTCACACATGATGTAGGCCTTGGCTCGCCTAAGCACAGCAGCCAGCGTGCTGCCTCTTCGCTGCTGTCTCAGCATCAGCACGCTCTCAGCTCACTCTGAGCTAAACAACCACTGAGCTACCTGGCTCCACCCTCCCTTTATATATCCCTAACGGGCTCCCTCTTGTGGTCTGAGGTGGTAGGGAGGAGATGTGTGAATGTGTGATGGCCTCTTGTGGAGAAGTCCATCCATGCACCCTTTTGGGTTCTGTGGCACAAATGCGCATCAGGGCGCCACATATGCAGTGAGTCCAACAGCTGCCAAAATTTAGGAAAAACCCCACTAACAATTTAAACCTCAATAGAGGTGGGCCACAGTAACGAGAACGACATGTTCCCATTATAAATGAGAGGGTCTGCTATCCAGTTATAGGGTATGCAGTGAGTCAAACGGCTGCCAAAATTTAGGAAAAACCCTACTAACAATTTAAAGACACATGGAGCTGGGCTACAGTAACGAGTACGACATGTTCCCATTAAAAAGGAGTGGGTCTCCCATACTGTTTGCCTATGGAGTGAAGGCAACAGCTGCCAAAAATGTGGAGGAACTCCAATGCCCCTTGCAAGAGACTTCACACCCATGTCTGGGTGTGAAGACAGAGGTGCATGGGAACAGAGTTAGACCTCCCAAGAAAAAGACAATGTATTTGAGTTTATGTTACGCTGCTATCATTCAGTGGTGTTGAGAAGTCTGGCCCAATCCAGCCCTTGTTCATTTTTATAAGAGTCAGCCTGTCAGCATTTTCAATTGACAGGCGGATGCGCCTATCCGTTATAATTCCACCAGCGGCACTAAAAACCCGCTCTGACAAACGGCTAGCGGCCAGGCAGGCCAGGACCTCCAAGGCGTAGAGAGCCAGTTCATGCCACGTGTTCAGCTTGCATACTCAATAATTATAAGGCATAGAGGAATCACGGAGGATGTTGGTACAGTCGGCAAGGTACTCCCTCAGCATCTTTCGAAACTTTTCCCTCCTTGTGAGAGTATCCCGCGCCTCAGAGCCTGTGCGATGGGAGGGTCTGAGAAAACTGTTCCAGAACTTTGACAGTGTTCCCCTGCCTCTGCTGGATTGCATTTGTATCTCTCTCGTCTGTACTCCTTTGTTGTCCAATGAACTATGACCTCTGCCGCCAGCGTTTTCAGATGGGAATTTTTTTAATAATTCCGCAACAAGGGCATTCTGGTACTGTCCCATTTTATTAGGCCTGTCTGGCACGGGAATAAGAGACAAAAAATTCTCCTTGTTGCATGGGTCTAGAAGTGTCACCAACCAGTAATGACTGTCACCCAAAATCTGGACGATGCGAGGGTCACGGGAAAGGCAGCGTAACATAAACTCAGCCATGTGTGCCAGACTGCTAACAGGCAAGACTTCTGTGTCCTCACCAAGAGGATGACTGACCATGCTCTCCTCCTCATCCTCCTCCTCTTCCCTGTCCTCACGCCATCCACGCTGAACAGACGGTATGACAGTTGAGCAGGTAGTACCATCTATAGCGCAGGAAACTAGCTCCTGTTCTCCCTCCTTCTCCTCCTCTTCCTCATTGTCACCCAATCCACGTTGGGATGAGAGGAGGCTGGGCTATGTGGAATCACCCTGTATGGTTTCTTGCTCCATCTCATCGTGCTCCGCCTGCAATGCATCATCTTTAATTGTGAGCAGGGAGAGTATCAGAAGACAGAGAAGCAGGATGGTGACGCTAATTATGGCATCATCACCACTCACCATCTTGGTGGAGTCCTTAAAGTTTTGGAGGATGGTACATATGTCTGACATCCATGTCCACTCCTGAGGTCTTATGTGTGGAGTCTGACCTGAATACTGATGGCCTTGTTGATGCTGGTAATCAACAACTGCCCTCTTCTGCTCACAAATCCTTCCCAACATCTGCAGTGTAGAGTTCCAATGTGTGGGGACATCGCACACCAGTCAGTGAGCTGGAGTTGAAAACGCTGCTGAAGCACGGCAAGGGTGGTGGAAGCTGCAGCTGACTTTCTAAAATGGGCTCACATGCGGCGTACTTTGACAAACAGATCTGGCAGATTCGGGTAGGTTTTGAGAAACCACTGAACCATGAGGTTAAGGACATGAGCCATGCATGGTAAGTGTGTGAGCTCGCTTCGCCTCAGAGCCGCCACCAGTTTCCAGCCATTGTCACACAGGACCATGCCTGGCTGTAGAGTCAGTGGTGTTAGCCACAGATCTTCCTGCTCTTTCAGAGCTGTCCACAACTCTTCAGCATTGTGCGATTTGTCACCTAAGCATATTAGCTTCAGCACAGCCTGTTGCCGCTTGGCCGAGGCAGTGCTGCAGTGCTTCCAGCTTGTGACTGATGTGATCATTTCAGAGATGGAGACTGAAGAGGAGGTGCAAGAGCTGTAGAATGTGAGGCCACCCTGACTGTCCCAGGGCCCGCAATCCTCGGTGTCAGGAGGACGTGTTCCGTCCCAAGGTCCAACTGGGTCCCGCCTTCCACTATATTAACTCAGTGTGCCATCAGCGAGATGTACCATCCCTGCCCACAAGCACTTGTCCACGTGTCCGTGGTTAGGTGGACTTTCCCAGTAGCTGCATTGTTGAGGGCTCGGCTAATGTTGTGGGACACGTGCTCGTGTAATGTAGGGACAGCACACCGGGAGAAATAGTGGAGGCTGCAGACCGAGTACCGAGGGATGGCCGCCACCATCAGGTTCCGTCTCCATGAGCCTAAAAGGCTACATTTCGAACACAAGCATTCGCGAAATGTGTGCCCTGTCTCATGCTGCACATAACACATCTGCATCTCTGGCTGATATGGGCATAAAAGGGGACAAACTTATGGTGTGGCACCCATGCTCCCCTGACCTCAACCCCATTGAGAACCTCTGGAGCATCATCAAAAGGAGTGTCTATGATGGCGGGAGGCAGTTCACATCTAAGCAACAGCTCTGGGAGGGTATTCTGTCCTCATGCAAAACAATTGAAGCAGAAACCATCCAAAACCTGACAAATTCAATGGACGAGAGAGTTCAGAAGCTCCTTTCGAACAAGCGGTCCTATGTGCAAATGTAACATCACCTAGAATAAAGTTTTGAGTTGAAAACTGTTTGATTTCAGTTTGTAATAACCTGCTAATGCTTATAATTTCAAAAATGACCATTTTTTTGTTCTTTATTAAAATGAAAAGGTTGAATTCTCTGCTGTGCATAATAATTTGGAACATGCATTTTGAGTGCAGTTTGAGTTTTTTATTTTTTTAAAAATATACTGTTATCATAGGCAGTTTGTACAAAAACCTTTCAATTGTACTCTAATAGTTATTTGACTGGAAAATGACAATGACTGCAATTCATATAGGTAATTTGGGAAAATCTGAGAAAATATTATTTGCATAATAATTTGGAACACAGTGTAGTGGTATACTGCAGTCTCATAGTAATTGGGACAGGAAGGTCGAGTGACAAGATGTGCGTGTTTGTTGTGGCACAATTTCAGCTTGCCCACGGCCACATCCTCGGCCTCTGCATGCACCATCACCATCACGTCCACTTCCCCGTCCCTTGCCACGGACCTTGCCCATTTTTAATGGAGGACAATATTTTCCACGTTCACGAGAAATGGCTGATTTTGGAACGCAGTTATTTGTGATACGTCTGACAGAGAACCACGGTTTTAAATAGCAGGCCTATAATTTACTAATATTATTCTACACAGAGACCTAGTCTGAAAATCTTGACAGACACACTGAAACAAAATGAAAATGGAAGAAATGGCTGATTTTGGAACACTGTTATAGGTGATATGTCTGACAGAAAACCACGGTTTTAAATAGCAGGCCTGTAATTTACTAATACTATTCTTCACAGACACCTAGTGTGAATAGCTTGACCGACACACTGCAACAGAATGGAAAAGGAGGCCAATGTTTTCCACATTCAGTTCAAATTTCTGGATTTTTAACGCTGAAGTATGGAACAGATCTGGCTGTATTCTGCAGTGATAACAAGGAAATGGAGCAGAAAAATGGTGTACTCTGGATTGCTTTTTAAGCAAATAACCAGGATTAAGATAAAAAAGATAAAAATTTGCCCTGGCCCCTGATATCTGGGGCTATGTCTACAAATATCTGTAATTATTACAGCAGCAGCAGACAGGACGCTCAATGGACCCCCTTGCGCTATATGCATTGCAGTCTGCCACATATACTGCCTGCCTGCCTGCCTAACTCTGATTATATGCAGCTGGATTAGTCCTTGGAAGGACTGTTAGTTCAAATGGATATATATATATGTTGTGGAATACCTATACTAACAGGACGTTCAATGGACCCTCTTGTGGTGTATCATGCACTGCAGTCTCCCTCATGCCCTGCCTGTCTGCCTAACTCCTGCTATCACCACTGAATATATGCAGTGGGATTAGTCCTCAGAAGGACTGTTAGTTCAGGTGGATATATATATATATATATATATATATATATATACTGTATGTATGTATATATATATATATATATATATATATATATATATATATATATATATATATATATATATGTTGTGTAATACCTATACTAACTATAAACAATGAAATCTCTCCCTGACTCAGCAGCACCTCTCCCTACTCTGCCTGTTTCCGGGGTAGCCTATGACAAGTATAGTGGCGCCAGGTCTTATATAGACCTGATGACGCTGTGTGGCCAGCCAATCACTGTAATGCCCACAACCAACATGGCTACAGCATTACAGTGCGTGGCTGGTAATCCCTGCATGTTCATTGGCTCTCTGTAACATCCCTGGCGGCGTGTTTGCATAGTGCACCACCTCCCACTGTGCAAGACCAAAATCTTACCTGTCAGTCCATGCTGCACTCTTTGCTCCAGTACCTGTTCTGTCCATGTCTCTTGTCTGATTGCTTAGGGCGTCGGCACGGCTTTCTGCTTGTTTCTTATAGCTACTGTGTGCACAGTCCTAATGTGTCCCCAGCCTATTGCTGTGAGTCACTGGGAGGTGCCTGAGCAACACTTTCTTACAGTCTGTGTTCTGTGCAACTGTTTGTTGCCAGGTCCTGTCCTGACTCTGTTTCCGCCACCCTGGGGGCCGAGTACCCAGGGCCACTACCTGTATCTCTGACTTCTAGTCTGTTTCCGCTACCCTGGGGGCTGAGTTCCCAGGCTCGTTCCTGTATCTTATTCCCGGTTTAGTTCCTGTCTGAACAGGGTCCTAGCCCGTTACTTGTTTCTCTCTATGTCCGTACCTTCCTTTTGCCTGCAGTGTCTGAACTTGCACCTAACTCCAACTCGTTGTCTCTGTACTTCTGTTTGTGAGTTTTGTGTCCACTCGCTACTTCATTGTAAGTACCTTGTGTGTATCTGGTTCTGCTTGTCCCCTTTCCCTGCCTCCATATCTACCTCCTGTGTTTTAACCTTCTTCCTGTATTTTCCAGTCTGTTCCATGTGAACAGAGCCCTGTCCTGTCTGCCTTCACCTTCTGCTCTGTTTGTTCACCGCTCTGGCGGTTCCGCTTTGCTTCGCTTGTTTGCCGCACCTGCGGTTTTTCTCCGCTCTGATTTTTCTACCGCATCTGCAGGTTTTGCTCTGCTCAGCTTGTCTACCTCACCTGCGGGTTTTGCTCTGCTCAGCTTGTCTACCGCATCTGCGGGTTTTGCTCTGCTCAGCTTGTCTACCGCACCTGCGGGTTTTGCTCTGCTCAGCTTGTCTACCGCATCTGCGGGTTTTGCTCTGCTCATCATGTCTACCGCATCTGCGGGTTTTGCTCTGCTCAGCTTGTCTATCGCATCTGCAGGTTTTGCTCTGCTCAGCTTGTCTACCGCATCTGCGGGTTTTGCTCTGCTCAGCTTGTCTACCGCACCTGCGGGTTTTGCTCTGCTCAGCTTGTCTACCGCACCTGTGGGTTTTGCTCTGCTCAGCTTGTCTACCACACCTGTGGGTTTTTCTCTGCTCAGCTTGTCTACCGCACCTGCGGGTTTTGCTCTGCTCAGCTTGCCTACCGCATTTGCGGGTTTTGCTCTGCTTAGCTTGTCTACCGCATCTGCGGATTTTGCTCTGCTCAGCTTGTCTACCGCATCTGCGGGTTTTGCTCTGCTCATCATGTCTACCGCATCTGCGGGTTTTGCTTTGCTCAGCTTGTCTACCGCATCTGCCGGTTTTGCTCTGCTTAGCTTGTCTACCGCATCTGCGGATTTTGCTTTGCTCAGCTTGGTAACCGCATCTGCCGATTTTGCTCTGCACTGCTTGTCTACCGCATCTGCGGGTTTTGCTCTGCTCAACTTGTCTACCGCATCTGCGGGTTTTGCTCTGCTCTGCTCGTCTACCGCACCTGCGTCTCTGTTCCTGTGTCCCAGTCTGTACAGGTCCCTATCCTGCCTGCGTTTCTACCTGCCAGTACCCGCCTCTCTGCATGTCAGCCATGCCTGCCTGTGCCCACCTGTCTGCATGCCAGCCGTGCCTGCTAATGCCCACCTGTCTGCATACCAGCTGTGCCTGTCAATATCCACCTGTCTGCATACCAGCCGTGTTTGCCAGTACCCACCTGTCTACATGCCAGTCTAACCTGCCTGTTCCTGCATTCCCCAGTGTGGGTCAACAGCTGTGACTGGGGTCTGACCTGCAGTAGCACCTGGCCCCTCTGCTCGGTTCCTCCTTGGTTCACGGAGTCAACTGAGCCGCCGTGTGACCTTGGTCGGATCGGGTTGATACTTAGTTAAGCCCCTCCAGGCACTCCTCAGTTCATGGTACAGTGGGATCACTAATCACGCTCACGCCAGTCAGTCCGGGCGTGAGCGCAACACTCTCTAAAGAGCGCCAAACATGCAGGGAGGAGACCCAAGTTCCGGCCTGAGCAACCCGGAAATACTTGCCGAGTGCCGAGCTTGTCGAGCACCTTTTATGTGAGATAAAACATTTCTCTGCCTGTTTTTAAAAAAGTTTAACCTCAAAGAAAGAATTATCTGCGATCCCCTGCTGTAATGTCTGTATACTCTTTTGCGTTCCCTCCCCCACCCAGGCGATGTGGTATGATCAGACCATGTTCCCTACACAGCAAGACACAGCCATTACACAGTACACAGCAGGGGCACATTTATAAGATTATCTCAGCACAGGAACATTTTATTTAAACATATCCAATTGTGGAAGTTATTATTATTCCAAGATCTATTGATTAAAATGAACTTTGCTCGTTGGACAATGCATTTAAAAACTTGTGAATAAAATGTATTTTTAGTCAGAGCCATACATTCTTCTCTTTTTACCCCCATTTATAGTCCTTAATAACACTGGCATGCTATAAATTCACAAAGGATTAGTATACACTTAGAGTTATATATCATAGGAGTCAGCACATGTTCCTTTTTTTCCTGATTATCTTATATGTTTAGTCAATACACTCAGAAATATAACTAGGTTCAGTGATAAAATTGTAATAAATTCATGTCACTTGTGTAACGCGTTGCCGTTCTATCCAGCTGGCCACTCTGTTACATCCGGTAATGAGCGTCTGTTTTCCTCTCTTTTCTAGGACAGTTTTCCAGCTCGTTTTGGAGGCGTCCACTTCGTCAATCAACCTTGGTACATCCATGCTCTGTATACTATCATTAAACCTTTCCTAAAAGACAAGACGCGAAAAAGGGTAAGAGATAAAAACTCATGGAAGGCTACATCCTGGACTTTCTCCAAATCTCCTGAGACCTCTTTGAGTCAGTTTTTCCTGGTGACCTCTGAGATGAAGGCATATGGTGTGTTGTGGTCGCAGCTGCGAATTGCAGATTGCCTGCGTCTGATCAATAAAGCTATAGCAATGGATTACATCCAGTCTGAGTCTTTGGGATGAGAGCATCTTTGATCTCTAGAAAGAACAGGAACTAACCAGTCAGAAACTCATTTGTGATATGAAGGGGGAACATATTAAAACTACTGGCAGCACCAGAAGCGGTAATTACAGACAATCATATAAAGGTCCAGGTGCCGTACAGAATGGAGCATGTCTATCTACAGCGTAAGGTGCTCTATTTTATCATTTCATTATATTCCTGCAGCCGTATTTGTTCAGCTTTGACGTAATAAATCATACATAGGTAGAGGTGGAAGTAAGATATTTTCGATAAGACCCATATTAGAAAAAAATTACAATGTGCATTAATGGTTGACAGAGGATAATAAATCTTAGACTCATGTTTCTCTCCATTGAACTAAATTCACACAACTGAATAAAAAATCGTTCAATTTTCATCCAGAAAAAAAGGATGTTTTTTCATCCGTATTGTCATCCATATGGAATCCTTTTTATACATCAGCCGTAATTAACGTTTACAAGTCCAAATTCAGTTTCCTATGTTAAAAAATTGCAAAGTATCAGTAAAAATCAAATGCTAAATGATTGATTCAAATAGTATCTATTATTTTGCAACCCATAGACTTGAATAGGCAAATCTCATCCCATATACAGAAGAGACCAGTGCTTGCCGTGATTTTGTGCACGCGGACACTTGAACAGTTCCATGGAATAACATTGGTCCGAGTGCTGTCCGTTAGTTTTTCAGAGAAAGCACTTGGACCGAAAATATGGTGGAGTGAACACAGCCTTAAACTGAGAGCGGAGATCTTGTATGAGTATAGTGGCAGTGTATTCAGTTGAAATGGAGATTTGGGAATAGGGCACCAGCACAAGTGACCTCATCTGCCTTCATCATGGGCTATGTGAGGCTGTATACACCAACTCAGGTACCACAGAGTAATAAATCACAAGAGACAAGAACGGACTCAAAGGTAACTCAAGAATTTAGTATTAGGAGTCGTACACTGTAAATCAGTGAGAGGTCTAAATGATCATGAGGCCTAAGTATTTTTTTGTGATGTCATGGTGTCATCACTCTACAAGGAATCCCATATAGTTTATGGCTTATCAATTTATATAACAGCTGTATTATTCTACCATCATAGCACATGTACCCGACAAACTAGCTGTTAGGCTAAGACTACACTCGCAACATAGGATCACAGGGTTGCACTACAACAGTGTTCCCCACCTCCAGTCCTCAAGACTCACCAACAGGTCATGTTTTCAGGATCTTCTTAGTATTGCCAAGGTGGTGGAATTATCCAACAAGGAAATCCTGAAAACATGACTTGTTGGTGGCTCATGAGGACTGGAGTTGGGGAATATTGCACTACAACATCAGGGACATAACTATAGTGGGTGCAAGGGTTGCAATTGCTGTGGAGCCTGGAGTGGTGGGGGATCCAAAAGATCCCTTTGGCTCATAGGAGAAGACCCATGACAGCTGGGGGCCCTGTTGGAGATTTTGCATTTGGTCCATACGCTATTAGTTACACCACTGTACAACAACCAACAGTAGTGTAGACAAGCTGAGGCCTGAAGGCTTCTGTAACTGCGACCCAACAGTCAACAGAAATCTAACTTTTAAGATTTCTGAGCAACCACATTCACTATCATTAGTTGCGGCTGGGAACATGACATTTGTGATCTTACCGTAATTGTCCAGGACTCAACAATTGATGCCCTATCCGTAGGTCGGTGGGTGTTGAAATCTGCTCCTGCGTTTGGCAGATATCAGCGGTGTACTAAGGATAGCTCATTAATTCTGTGGTCCTGGACAGAAAGAAATGTGAAAGTGTAAAGAAATACAGAGAAATACATTCATTAGGATTAGCAGGATAGCAAGTATAACACACAGTATGGGGCATAATTATGGAGGAAGGGAAAATTTGTTCCAGTAATTACAATTTTCCTGTAATATTTACATGCATTTTTTTTTATTTGCAGATTTTCCTCCATGGGAACAATCTGAACAGTCTGCACCAGCTGATCCATCCAGAATGTTTGCCATCTGAATTTGGGGGTACGCTTCCTCCTTATGACATGGGGACCTGGGCCAGGACTCTGCTCGGTCCTGATTACAATGATGAAAACGAGTATACTCACACGTCCTACAATGCTATCCATGTGAAGTATGCACCCAGCAATGTGGACAGAGACTGCTCTCCGAAATACATGAAAAGGTAATTCTCAGCTCTCAATATAATAAAACCAATATCAACATGTTAGTCCTTTATTCTACAAAATATAAAAATGAGAATATAGATCAGTGTTAGTCTTGAGCGAGAGTGCTCGTTTAACCCTTTAAACGAGCATGCTTGGGTGCTCGTGTGGCGCCTCTGATGGTTCAGTCGCCACAGGGGTACTGCACCTCAGATAGAGGTGTGGTATCTCCTCTTCCAGGTAAGGATGGAGCATCTCTCAGGACCCCACTTCACCATTCAACACTACACCACTCCTGTCCTATAGGGGGCCTAAATGCACCAGGGTGCTGCCCCGGGCCAGGATATAGGAGATGGGGGGGAACCAAAAGATAGGGGGAACCATGTAGTGGGTGAGGGTGGAGGACACACTTTTAGGCAACACTTAATATTTCTTATATAATCTACGGCCATCTTGGGTTCAAGGTCTTTGATTGTGATCTTCGTCTGTGATTGTGGTCCTCGTCTCTGATTGTGGTCACCCGCCAGAGTTCAGCAATAGGCCTCAGCCGACTGAAGATACACGGTCCTCATTCTCTGGCCTTGAGACGAGGAGCGGGTCAGAGATAACCACTGTCTCTACCCGGTCAAGGTCCTGACCTAAGAAGGCCTGGAGGGGAGCAGAGGAGATAGGCTCCACAGCCAAAAGGATCCCAGGGGATACAGACGAAGCGGCATACGCCACCTGTATTTCTTTATTCTGACCTAGCCAGAGGGATTCCTGCTGCAAGAGGGGTGACCGGCCCCCGACATCTGACTTTGTTACTTCACGTCTCAGTCAGAAAAGCCCGGAGGCTTAGTGGATCCCAGGGGGGATACGGACGGAGCGGCCTACACCACCTGTATCTCTCTACCTGCGTTTATCCAGTGGGACCCGGCCTTACACCTTGTTCTAGCCACACAAACAGTCAGGAGAAGACTCAATGGGAGAACTTACCAAGGAGAGGAACACACACCAGAGGGGTCTCGACAGGTGCTCCTGATCTATCTGGGAAGTGCTGGACCCCCTTCCCGGTGGCCGCAGTACGCCGTGAGGAGCAGAGAGAAGCTTTGCGGCTGAAATTTCATCTAGTGAGTAAAGACCCTGGATGACTTCACACACCGCCTCAGCTCATTATTTCCTGCGCGGCACTGCACCCACCATTCCTTCTCACACTGCCCTGAGGCCTGCTCCGCCTGTGGGGAGCCGTCCCATCTTAGCTGCCCCTAACACCGGCCTCAGTGGACTGTAGCAGCGCTGGTGTCCATCACCGGAAACCGCAGGTGGCGTAGTCAAAATACCACTCAACCCTGAAAGCCCATTAAATCTTTTATGTGACCGCCCTGGGCACGGACCGGGTCTGGGCCACGACTGCATCCCCGTAACACCTACACTGACCCGGCTCCGAGTATTCCCTTTTCTCAGGGAGGGCCTCACATTCGCAGAGTATTTGCGACATGCTCAGCATCTAGGTTTGATCCGCCAGGGCTGCATGTGTCGCAGCTGTTAGACAGCTGAGACACATGCAGGGATTGCCTGTTTGCTAGGGAATCCTCACATTTCTTGAGGTTGTCTAACAGTCATAAATCATGCAGACGCAGGGCCTCGAACTTAATATACGAGCACGCCAGAGATACTCGAAAAGCTCCAGAGCGTGCTTGGTGAAAGAGTTAAACGAGCACACTTGCTCATCACTAGTGAGGAACAATCAGGGAAAAGGTATAATAGAAACAAGTCACCAATTCTGCATTTATCACCCAGCCCTGGGATGTTAAACATAGAGAAGTGATGAGCGAGTATGTTCTGTTAACCCTTTTGGCGAGTATGCTCGGGCGAGCACTGAGTAGTTACAGCTGCTCGGTGATATGGTTGAATCGCTCCTGTGTGCATGATTTGCGACTGTTTGACAGCTTTATTACATGTGAGGAATGTCTATTTCTTACACATTTCTCACATGTATTAAAGTTGTCAAACAGTCGCAAATCATGCACATGGGAGTGATTCAAACATAACACCGAGCAGCCATAACTACTTGGTGCTCGGCCCGAGCATACTCGCCGAAAGGGTTAACAGAACATACTCGCTCATCACTAATAGAGATCCAAGAAATCATGAACTTGCAGACATTTGCCGATACATAGTTCAGGGAAAGTTTTTTGTTTTCTTGCGCCGGTCACATTGGCACTGTGCAGAGGATTAGGATATGCTGATCAGTATTGTCAATGTGGATTTCACATTGTGAACAGTGGATTTGGTGGTAACTCAGGGTTCCCATGAAGAGCTACAGAGATAGGAGTTATGAGTTACATAAAGGTTCCCACAGGATATGGATCACCTCAATAAATTGTTAGCTTTGCAAAAATGTGTTTATTTTGCTTGGAATAAAAGCCATGACCACTACAAACGCCATTTGTGGTCATCATTATACTGGCCCCATTGTCAATCTGGTCAATAGTCAGGATATGTAAAGGGGAAATGTTAATCTGTTCTTGATCATACAAAATATATCACTGTCATTTTCTCTTCCCATTATTATCAGTGTATGGTTTTATTTTTTAATTTTCATATGGGAAAGGGGGAGTTTTTACAGTAGGAAACATTCTTAGACCCGACCAACATATTTGACTACGGCTGTTTTATGTGCATACATGTGCAATGTATGAAGAAATCCGGTGGTAACCCTTACTACTCTTGTTTCATGACTCACGAATAACCTATGTACAGAGAGTTTAGGGGTGATAGATACATTTGGTACAAAAGGAGTAAAAACACTGGTATCATTGGTTCTGGTATGATGTGGGAATGGGGTAAGAATCAGTAGTGTACTTATCAGTGGAGCAAGACTTACCATTGTTTCAAGGTATGAAGTTGGTGAACCAAAAGCAAATCTCACATATCTGAATTGTTGCAAATGTCATGGGAGTTGTAGTGTCTCAATTCGTCCCTGTCTATGCCTTAAGATCCACAGCACTACTAATACTCCTGAAGTAAAAAATGTAGAGCAACATTAATGGGCTAACTGGTGCTTAAAGGGGTTGCGCCAAGTTTTTACATTATTCCCTATCGAGAGGCTAGGAGATAACGTGCTCGCTGGGTGTTCAACGGCAGCAACCACACCAATATGGAGAAGAAGACTCTGAATAGCCCCAACTGAATGCAGCAGAAGTCAAATTTGCACTTCTGCTCCATTTATTCTCTATAGGAATGGTGGAAATAGTCAAGTACAGGAATTGGCTATCTCAGGCAGTGTCATAGTGAATGACTGGAGCTGAGCGGAGCATGTCCAGCCATCGCTCCATTCACACAGAGCTTTGCAGAGTCCTGTTCTCAGGGTCACTGGAGGTTCTTACAGTTATACATCCACCAACTGGCAAATTAACACTTATCCTTTAAAGCAGGGGTGGGGAAACTCAGTCCCGTGGGCCATTTATTGCCCTTGATGACCTTTTATCCGGACCCCGGGCAGATTTCCGGGAACCATAGTGCTTGGCCGACAGCTGTATTTTGAAGGCTGCTGACCCATTAATTTCTTCTTGCTCTCTGGGCATGCACACACCGTGTTCACTACTGAATGCTGAGGCGAATTCAAGAAATATTACGTCCTGACACCACTGCCAGCATCTGGACGTACTTTGTGGGTGGCGTTATTGCAATTTGTATGGCCCCCGAAGGATGGTATGCATATTCAAATGGCCCTTGGCAGAAAAAAGATGCCCCATTCCTGCTCTAAAGGGAACCTGTCAGCAGATTCATGCTGTCCAAACCACAGACCATATGATTCAGAGCCTGGCTGCACAACTGAGAAAAAAAACTTGCAAAGTCAGATATGGACTATAGGGAGAAACAAGACGAATCCGGCTCTGCCCCTGACCAGCTTCTCCCATAGCGAGAGACCTTCAATCACCAACAGCTTGGGGCAATGCTGGACTTTAACTGGTTGAAATCGTGCAGTCAGGCTCTGATTCATGCTGCATATGATTTGGGAAGCCTGAATCACTTGACAGGTCCCTTTAAGGGAGTATTGTATATAATGCTGGAAAATGTAAATGCCAAAAACAATTGTTTAAAAAGGTGAGAAAATCTGTGTGTGTGCATGCATATGTGTGAAGGAGCCCTAACCATTCATTTTCTGTAAATGTCATCTAATTTGACATTCTACACTCTCTAAAATAGCCCTGTTTCTTTTATCCCGGCTTCCTTTATACTTTTAGAACTATAAAACTATTTTAAAAGGCCATTGAAAATATTTATTTAAAACCAGCAATGATAGCCCAGTCTTAAAGAGGACAACGAGGTTAGACCAGATCTGGGCTATATCAGTACATCTCACAAACTCATAAACCTTAGCTGTGGTGGGGGCGTGTTCTTTCCTTTCAGTGTTGATGCCTGCTTATGATTGGTCAGCATCATACAGGGAAATGAAGAACACGCCCCCAGTGAAAACTATCTGATAACACCCACTTGGACTTAAAAATATTTTACTTATTAGAAGCCAAATACTTTGATTGCTAATATCTCTGCAACGGAGAGGCAGAATAAAAAAATAATAATAATTTATTCTTCTATGCAGCCACTATTATATTCTGTGTCCCGATCAACATCTGCACACATCTGTTAATAGATTATACACATCTTGGGCAGGTCAAGTGCCACAAATTGAGATCTCTTCTAAAATGAGCAAATTTCTGGTATAAATTTCTGGTATAAATCATACTAACTATGTAGGGCCATGATCAGTCCTGTCCATTACCACTAAATCCAACACTGTTTTAGAACGATGGCAACAGTGGTGGAAAAGGGACAAAAGTTTCACACATTTTTGCATGAGTACTTGCACGAAAATCTGTGACTTTTTACCTTCAGAAAACTGGTGCAAGGTCCTATTTAAATGTCTACCCTTCCCCCCACCCCCCCACACACACCATATGTCTTTGCTGGGACAAGGTATACATAACCCAACGCAAAGTTATAGGTCTGATACAATGTAATTAGAGATTGCTAAACAGGTCACATACAAAGCCACTTCACCCGTCTTCTACCAACCAATAGACAAGATAAATCTATGCTGTAAAACAGTGCTGCGGCTCACACAAACAGGGTGCATAATTTTCAAGGTTTATATATCTAAATAGCATGACAGAAATGGAGGAAAGCAGTCATATATCTATCCCCAGTTGTATAGCAGCTTACCCTGCAGCACAAGTGTGGTTCTGCAGTCGCAGCTGTGACTCGCAATCAGATTAATGGCAATGACCTACACCAAGGACATGATTGCAATTAAAATTGCAATCCCATTTAATATTCCTCCACACGGTTTACACTCTGAACAGTACTGAGATCTGAATTCTTGCTTGTTTCATAAGTCTGTGGGGTTTTTCAAGTGATTATTATGTACAGTTTTTATAATTGTACAAAATATAGAGATCATTTGCATAGATTAGGGCAGTGGTCGGCAAACTTTTTTGCACCAGGGACCGGCTTTAAGCAAGACCAGTTTTCAATGGCCCGGTGGGGGTGGGGGCGGGGCTTTGGTCATATGTGGGTGGGGTTATGGAGGGGTGGAGCTTAGTGCATACTTATCATATAATTATGACATTTATAATGAGAATGTGATTCAACTTACCATAGGTTCAGAATGAGTGGGAGCACCAGGCTTGTTTCCCTGGATCAGTGGGAGCACTGGGCTTGTTTTCCTGCAACAAGACGGTCCCATCTAGGTCCCATCTGATGATGATGACCACTACTGCTGCTACTGGACACAGCCACTGCTGCTATGAATTTTCACTGTTATTTGCTTTTTTCACTTTAACCAGAAAATCTGCTGCTGGGCCGCACGACACCAGAACACAGCTACAGGAGTCATAAGGGTGGGACACCTGACGTCATATCTAGCTGCCCATTAGCATCCAGAGCCCCTCCCCCTCCAACTCGCAGCTAGCAGGAGGGGAAGGAGCGCTGGACACACATGACCTGCTTGTCCCTGCTCCTGCCTGAGCACATTCTGCGAGTAGGGCCGCATGGCTAATTATCTATTCACTGCCAGTCCCTCCTCCTCTTTTCTTATAGGCTACTGATCACATGCTGGCTTTCTCCCTGCTGATCCTCTACAACTGTCAGCGGCGCCGCGGACCGGCTGAAAAAAAACCCCAACGGCCCGGTCCTGGTCCGCGGACCGGCGGTTGGGGACCTCTGGATTAGGGCAAACATCTGAACACACCAGTGATAGTACAGCAGGGAGACGTTATTGCCCCTTGTTAATGATCTCTAACAGGATGCATGGCCCATGTTCAGCAGTATTGGAGTTTTTTTTCTATAATTCTAAAAAACATAGGGATAAACTGTTTGCCT
The DNA here is from genome assembly GCF_046119375.1 of Phyllobates terribilis. Taxonomy (NCBI): domain Eukaryota; kingdom Metazoa; phylum Chordata; class Amphibia; order Anura; family Dendrobatidae; genus Phyllobates; species Phyllobates terribilis. The sequence continues at coordinate 630,973,612 of NW_027362764.1, forward strand.
GTCAAAATTTCTGCTTAAAGGTTTTGGGTTTAGCTAAATTGGGATCATAGTGTACATATACTAAAATCTGCAATGTGAAAAATTTGGCTGGCACAATACTTTTCAGCAATATCTCTTATGCCGTGCATCTGTTAAAGAAAATCTGTCACAAGTTTTTTGCTACCTAATCGGACAGCAGGATAATTTAGGGCCAAAGATTCCAGCAATGTGTCACTTACTGGGCTGCTTGATGCAGTTTTTATAAAATCATTGTTTTATCAGCAGGAGATTATCACTACTAGGACTACTTGGATTGCTACTGTGTAGTCCAATCCCATCCTACCACTGATTGTCAGCTTGTTGGCTATGCACAGAAAGCTGCTAATAACTCGCCCAGGGGATGGGGACGACTCGGCGCCCCGGCCTTGTTGTTTGGTTTTGGGGGATGCCGCGGTGGCCGGCTCCCGGGGCCGTACCCTGGGGTCACTCTTAAAAAGCAAGGAATGGGGAAAGTTATATGGGATAGGGAAAGTTCGTGACGCCACCCGTGGTGTCTGGTGAGGATCACCAGCGCTGCTATAGTCCTCTGAGGCCGGTGGTCAGGCAGCTTAGTTGGTGCGGCTCCCCACAGGTGGAGCGGGGCCTCAGGGCAGCGTAAGAGAAGGGATGCAGGACAGAAGGGACCCAGCCGGGTCAGGAGAAGAATAAGCACACTCACAACAGTTCACTTCAGTACCTTTATTGGTGGTGTTTCAGGCACGATCCAGGGCACTGTAGGGTGAAGGGTGCATTTCAGGACTCTCCCCAGTGAGCGGGTGTGGGGCCTCCTGTTTCCTGCCTTTTCCAGATAAGTTTATGAGCTGCCTGAAGCTAGGCCTAACTTGGTCTCTGTCTTGCACCGGCTGACCTGGTAGTAGGGCCTTCTGTTGGAGTTCACACTCCCTGTTCTCTTGGGCCTCAGTGACTCCTGACCCTGGTATATCAGTCAGCTTTTGGTGTTCCTGGGACATGTAGTTCGCCAGGGGTTCCGGTTGTTTCTGCTGGTCCTAGAGATTCTTGCAGACACGGACCCGGTGTCCGGTATATGGTCTTAGGGTGAGCTGGCTAAGCTCCTCTGCCCCCTACGTAGCTCGCTTACTCCACTTGCCTTCGGCCACGCTCGGGGCCCTCACTAGGCTTTACACTGGCAGTAGGCCTCGCTACTATGCACCGCTCTTATGGCGTCGGCACGCCTTAGGCTCACTAACCTGAGCTCCTGAGTCTGGGCTGGGCTGACAACCTCTCTGGGTGCAGCAGACTGTAGACTTAGACTGTAGATTCCAGACTTAGACTGTAACTGGACTCCTTACAGACTTCAGACTTACTCCAGACTTCAGACCAGACTGACTTAGATGCCTAGCTCCACCTTCCCTATTTATATCCCTAAAGGGCTCCCTCTGGTGGTCTGAGGTGGAAGGTGGAGGTGTGTGTATGCTATGAGGGCCTCTTGTGGAGGAATCCGTCCATGCACCCCTCTAGGATCTGTGGCACCAATGCACAGCAGGGCGCCACACTAATCAGAGGGGTGGACGGAGTTATACAGAGCTCTGCATTAGAAAACTGCTAGATCTGCAACACAGTCACAACCATCACAAAAAAATGTCAACTCTGTTTGATTTTTGGTGACAAGAAGCAAACAAAGACTTGAATGTAAGTCAAATGTGATTTGTGTCTCCTTTGCAACCCTTCTGTGATTTAGCTGCTGAGACAGCTTCTAGAGCGGCTTCACTTATGTTCTTCTGTGGCTGGAGGCAGGAAGGAGAATTCATTGACAGAACGTTACAGGTAGAAGGGTAGAAGACAGGTGGGATAACATGACCACTACTTCACAGTGGGAACAGGGCGGCATACATAAAGAAATGTATTTAGAAAAGTGTTCTTTTTCTTTATACAAAGATGGGAAATGTGGACAACACCTTTAATATGGACCATGTACGTAAATGATTCCAAAGGGAATCCGTCACCACTTTGGAGTTATCAGACCTCTACTATGGCCATACAGGGTATAGAAAAGTAAATCTATACATACCTGTATGACCCATAGTAGAGGTTTGATTGCAGGGGAAAGCGCTTTAATCAATTCTATTTTGTACAGGCTTGGTGTCCGGGGGACACCAAGCAATCCTTTTCCAGCGTCGCTCCCGTCGGTCTCCAGTGAATGCCAGCAGCTCCAGTGTTTCAAGGTCACTTTTGAATACATCTCTATGAGGGGTTCGTTCAGAACTCTTTCAGGCTCTCATAGACTTGCATTGCGCTCTTGTTATGTATCTTCTGACTTCCGGCCAGACATAAGTTACAGACACAAGTTGGCGCCGCGGGACCGGAGCAGAGTCAGTAAAGGATGAAGCCGCCGCACGGTGAGTATAAGAACGGGGGCAGGGGGTTTACATTTAAAGTGCCACTCCAATGCTGGAAAAAAAAACGCTGGAGTGGTGCTTTAATTGCAGTTCATTGTATAGTAACGTTCTTTTTACTAGAAATGAAACAGACATATTTGCCGTGTTGGTAAATTGTGACTTTTCTGCAAATTAGATTTCATTATTGCCTATAAATTCTCTAATATCTCAGAGCGAAGTGTGGACATTAGATCACATCAGATTAACAGAACTCATAATATCCCTGAATCCTAAACGTCAGTGATACAAAATGCTTCTTCCCTACATGATCGGGAAATATATTCTCCTGGAATAAACTGGATGTGACTTGGGTAATTGTACTGTTGAAATTCCTTTCTGATTAAAGCCACGGTCTGGTTGGATGGTCACTTTTCCTATAATGTCAGGGTTGAATAGTTTTATTTGTCACTCAAATGTTTTCCTCAATAGGATCTTGGTAGTGGATTTCAAATAATTTGCCTGATATTTCAGACTGCAGCTTCTTTGCACTACCAGAATGGTGGACGCGGCTGTCTGAGATGCTGGAGATATCATTCTCTAGGACTTGCACACTCCTTATGTTTTGTAATGAGACGTGAGACACAGAGACCTTAATAATCGTATTGATTACTGCTTTCTTGCTTAAATGGTCACTCTCGTTTGCACAACCTTTCATACCTCAATAGATCAAGCAAATATAAAAAAAACTTTGTAATATATCTTAATTTATCTCCCAGGTAAACAAATCATTGACTCTGAATAACTGCTCAAATCCATAGTGGTCAAAGCAAGACAGACTGCCATCGCTTTGAGATGTCAGATTATAGCTCCTATTACAGGGAATCTGTCTACAGGTTTTTGCTATATAATCTGAGAGCAGCATTATGTAGGTACAGAGACTCTGATTCCAGTGATGTGTCATTTGCTAGTCTATATGCTGTTATTTTGATACAATCACTGTTTTATCTGCTGCAGATCTAGCAGTGCTCAGAATGCTGAACCCTTTATAACCCCATCCACACCACCGATTGGCAGCTTTTGTGAACACTGTGCATAGGCAGAAAACTGCTAATCCATAGTGTGGGCGGGGTTATACAGACCAAGAAGACTAAATGGCATGAGACAACTAGTCCTCTAGTGATAAGTTCCTGCTGAAAAAACACATTTTATTGAAACTGCAGCAAGCAGCCCAGTAAGTGACACATCATTGGAATCCGGCTTTCTGTCTCTACATCATGTTGCTTTCAGGTTACGTAGCAAAAAACCTGTTGACAGATACCCATTAAACCGTATGAAGAATACAGGAGAAAAGGAGGAGTGAGGAGCCTCAACACAATTCGAGGCCAGGCAAATACAGGCAGATGGAGCTGCAGCCTCTAATAAATGTATTCACTTAATTCAGAGCTGGATTCACAGTCTCACAGCTCAGTGATGTTTAGTGATAAGCGAGTATGTTTTGTTAATCCTTTCACCGAGTATGCTCGGGCGAGCACCGAGTATTTACAGCTGCTCGGTGATATATTTGAATCACTCCCGTGTGCATGATTTGCGACTGTTTGACAGCTTTAATACATGCGAGGAATGTGTAAGAAGCAGACATTCCTCACATGTAATAAAGCTGTCAAACAGTTGCAAACCATGCACACGGGAGTGATTCAAATATATCACCGAGCAGCTGTAAATACTCGGTGCTCGGCCGAGCATACTAGGCGAAAGGGTTAACAAAACATACTCGCTCATCACTAGTGATGTTGTATAATATCTCCTATGCTTCTGAATATTGTCCTCCATACTACTGGTTATTTGTTGTATTCTTTATGTCAACATATATTCAAATTATTATGCAACCCTAATGGGCAGACTTCTCATAGACCATAAATATGGCATGGGAACTTAGTCATTAACTCTGGATGCTTGTTTTGATTTGTTGTTTGCTGACTGACAGTGTTTGGAGACCAGCTGGTACCACAATGGTTGGATAGAATATGGAGACACTGTATTACTACTAAAACAGACTATAGCCTTGCAGGGTACTCGTAAAAATCAATGGCTCTGCAGAAAAGTTAGATATGGCGCTCCTCTACCATGGCTTAGGCACTTGTCACATCTTCGATATGGCCTCTGTACATAATGGGTGTACAATACATTAAAGTGGAAGAGTGTTTGACAGACCTCTGACTTCAAGATTCCATTGAGTTGACAGCAATCTATACAATTCTTGCAGTTAAAGTGACAGAACCATGATAGGCCTACGAATGCCGGTATAAAAATGTGAAATTCTTGGGCCAGTCACATCAGCAAATTGTAGATGTGATTGCGCCAATATGCAACATCGTACTCTCATTTACAATGCAAATGTGACACCCCAGGGGTCTGGTTTCCACAGTAATAGAGATATTATGTCTGAGAGCAAGTGGGAGGTTTCTCTGGTCAGGAGCCCTAAGCATGCAACACGGCCCACCCAGACCTGGGAGGGGAGGAATCTGTCCTTATAAACTGGGTCTGGGGCGGGATTAAGTGAGACAGAGCCTGCAGAACAAGCAGAGCAGTCAGAGCCTGGAGAGGGAAAGTGAGAACAGGAGCTCTGTAGGAGCAGCAGCTGAAGGCCAGGGGCTGTGAGCAGAGATATAGCTCGCCCTGGCTGAAGTTACTAAAACCGGACACAGGAGTCCGAGGCTGTGGGGACTGATATATACCCAGCAGCAGAAACCAACCGGCAGGGGATTCCAGGTCCTCTGGCCATAGAAGCCCGGAGGCTCAGTCACAAAGAAGGGACCAGCGCCGCCATCCAGGAGCGGAGGCTAACAGAAGGCCCCAAGTCACCAGCCATACGGGTGAGCACCACACGGTATACTCAGGGACGTGGGCTACTTGTAACCGCTGACAGCAAGGTAGCCAGGAAGAGTGCAGATAAACGGGGAGGCCTACAACTCCACCTGGCCAGGGGAACTCCTGCTTGCTCGCAGACTGACCAGGCCCCTTATACTAGCCAGTACTCCCGGGAGGGTCTGCCTTGTACCATCAGTAAAGACCCTGAACTGCACCTCACGTCTCTGTGATTCCTTGCCGCACCAGCACCATTAGCACTGGGACCCTCACACCATCACTCCCAGCATCTCTCACATTAGCTGCCCTGAGGCAATACTTCTCCCGTGGGGAGTTATCCCATACTCGGCTGCGCAAACAACATCAGCCTCAGCGGTCGGCAGCGCAGCGGCGGTCCCCACTGACCGCAATCCACGGGTGGCGTAGTCGGACATTTGCTATACATTAAGACTGCCACTGGTTTGACCACCCTGGGCACGGACCGGGTCACCGTCACACGGAGACTACAACCCCCAGCATTCTACAACAGGCCCGGTTCCGGGTCCCCCTGCACAACACAGGCCCAGGGGGCGCGTCAACTTTGGCGTAGTCGGCAGGATTTCGTGCCCGCAACCACCGGGTACTGCGTGCCTGAAAAAGAGACTTTTATACTTACCTGTGGTGAAGTTTTCCGCCGTCCGGAGTCGTTTCCCACCATCCGGAGCCGATTCCCGCCATCAGACGCCATCTTGGACCGTTTCCCGCCGTCTTCTGCCTTCTTCCCGCCATCCGCAGCTGTTTCCCGCCTTCGGACGCCATCTTCGGGACTCCGCACGGGAAGAAGAGGGGCGTGGACGCCGAAAGCGCGCGAGATCCGAAGCTCCGCCCCACGCTCCGCCCCTAGCTCTGACGCTGCGCAAGGTCCTGGAAGGGAGGAAGAGCGACGCTGACGTCATCGGAGCGCGACGCCAGGTCCTCAACCCCGACGATCGACTGCGGAGCCGCGGCCTACGGAAGAAGAGCATCGCAAGGTAGGCCACGGTCCACTAGGGGGGAGGAGGATGCCGGATACCGAGGGGAGCTCCACTGCCACAGCCACCGCCAGCGCAACCGCTGCAGCAGTCGTGCCATTCACCATGCCCTATATCCCGGGGGCAACCTGGCTACCCCAGTACTCAGGGGAGTCACATACTCTAAATGACTTTAGAGAAAGACTGGATAGCCTCTTCCAGGTGTACCCCCTCACAGAAGAGCAAAAAGTGAGCATCCTGGTGGCCCAATTAATCGGGGCAGCCCAAAGGGAGGTAAAGTCCTGGCCACCTGGGAGGAAGAGGACTGTCAGAGAAATACTAGCCCGGCTGAAAGACACATTTGATACCCGCACCTCAGCCGAAATAAAGCTCAGATTTTACGGGTGTAAACAGCGGGCACATGAGAGTATAAGAGACTATGCTCTAAACCTACAAGAGGCCCTGAGAGCCATTAAGCAGGCAGACCCTGACAGCGTGGGAAATGAAGATAAGCTGTTGACTGAACAATTTATTGAGGGCCTACTGTGCAATGCCCACCGAACCCAGTTGCGGGCAATGGCCTTACAGGACCCTGACCTGGACTTTGCACAGTTCAAGGACAAAGCCATCCGGAGTCCGAGAACCGGCACCAGGTGGCGCTGTGACCCACAGGCGCCCTGCTATCACTTACCACCAGGAGACGGCGCCCTTGTCTGCAGGGCCTGTGGGAGCTGATGCGCAGGCTTTAAACAGTGTCCCGGCTACAGACCTGCACCATCAGGTCCAAGAGCTGACTAAGAGCGTTGCCGCGCTAACCAGAACTGTGCAGTCTTTACAGGTCTCTTCTCCAGGAAAGATACAGCTGGCATCCGGACCGGAGGACGTCCCATGGCGCCGACTGAGGAGGACCCCACCGGCCAGAGGAAGACCCAGCGACAGATACAACGAGGACGGACGACCCATCTGCCGCCGCTGCAATCAACCCGGACATGTGGCAAGGTACTGTCATTTAAACGGGCACAACCTGGGGTAGAGGGCCAACCCCCAGGCATAAGACCATCAGGCCCATCAAACTGGCGTGATAAATACGTAGGGGGACGTCCAATCTTGCCTGTGGTACTGGATGGCATTCCTATGAGTGCCCTACTAGACACTGGGTCACAGGTGACCACCATCCCGTACGTGCTCTTTAAACAGTACTGGAATGACTCGGACATAACCCGCTACCCAGATGACGACCTGAGTATCATCGCCAGCAATGGTCAGCCCGTGCCGCAGGTGGGATTCAAAGAGGTGACCATTAAGATCGGTAAAGTCGAACTGGCGGCACAAGGACTGATTATAGTGGACATAGACCGTCATTAGAGTCACCCTAGAATAACCTTGGGAACTAATGTGATTGAAAATTGTCTTGCAGAGGTGATTCTCATTTTACAGCAGGTTGCCAAGAACACCAGTTACGGCCAGCAGTGTGTGCTCCAAAAAGAGATCCGGGCACTGATGAAGCGGCAACAGGTGGAACTATCTGGTGGTGAGATAGGTGGCGTGAGAATGTGTGACCCGTTCCCTATTGCCATGCCCCCAAAAAGTGAGATGATGATTTGGTGCCGGGCAGCTATTGGTCTAAGAGGTAGAGACTACCAAGCAATGGTAGAACCCGTCTACTCAGACAGTAGGCCCACCATTTTGACAGCACGGGGGGTGGTCGATGTACGCCATGGGAGGGTGCCCGTTCGCATCATAAATATCGGGGAGAGAGAAGTGCACCTGCCTCGGTATGCCACGCTAGCCAAATTGTTCACCATCAACCAGAACTCTGTACAGGCCGTGGAACCCTTGCCTCCATCTCAACCAGAGGAAGGTAACGGCTCTAAGAAACCAATGGAGGACTGGTGTCAGCAACTGCATTTGGGTACTGACTCCACTCCCTCACACCAGAAACAGGGAGTCTATCGGGTGGTTCGAGAGTACGAGAGAGTGTTTAGTAAACACCCGCTAGACTTCGGGCGAGTAAAGGGGGTAGAACACCACATCCCCACGGGAGACCATCCTCCCATAAAGGAGAGATACCGACCCGTACCCCCGGCACACTACCAACATGCCAAGGGGATGCTTAGAGACATGAAGGAGGCTGGGGTAATCAGGGACAGCTGTAGCCCCTGGGCAGCTCCACTAGTCTTAGTGAAAAAGAAAGACAACACCATGAGAATGTGTGTAGACTACAGGAAGGTCAACCGTATCACACACAAAGATGCGTACCCGTTACCAAGGATAGAAGAGTCCTTAGCTGCATTAAAATCTGCTAACTTCTTCTCTACTTTGGATCTCACTAGCGGGCACTGGCAGGTTCCTGTAGCAGAGGCGGACCGGGAGAAGACCGCATTCACCACCCCGATGGGTCTCAGCGAATTTAACTGTATGCCGTTCGGGCTCTTCAACGCACCAGGAACCTTCCAACGGTTGATGGAATGCTGTCTGGGACACCGGAACTTCGAGACGGTCCTGTTATACCTGGACGATGTCATCGTCTATTCCAAGACCTACGAGGACCACCTGAAACACCTTGCAGAAGTGTTCGAAGCTCTGGCAAACTACGGCCTAAAGGTGAAACCCTCCAAGTGTCACCTCCTGAAACCAAAGGTGCAATACCTGGGACACGTGGTGAGTGCTGACGGAGTGGCTCCTGACCCTGATAAGATCACCGTGATTAAGGACTGGCCAAGACCCTCCAGCATAAAGGAAGTGCGGCAGTTCCTCGGGTTGGTAGGCTACTACCGAAGATTCATTCCCGGTTTCACCAAAATGGCAGCCCCTATGCAGGACCTCCTGATAGGTCAATCTCGGAAAGCCAAAAACCAGAAGCCGCCCTTTAGGTGGGAAAAGCTGGAAGAGGAGTCCTTCTGCCAGCTGAAGATGGCCCTCACGGGGGATGAAATCCTGGCATATCCAGACTACAGCCAGCCCTTTATCCTCCACACGGACGCAAGCAACATCGGGCTAGGAGCCGTACTGTCCCAGATCCAGCAAGGGAAAGAACGGGTAATCGCTTACGCCAGCCGAAAGCTACGACCCACGGAGAGGAACCCTGAGAATTATAGCTCATACAAGCTGGAGTTCCTGGCAGTAGTGTGGGCAGTGACCGAACGTTTCAAGCATTACCTTGCCTCCTCCAAATTCACCGTGTACACGGATAACAACCCGTTGACACACCTAGACACTGCAAGGCTCGGTGCCCTGGAACAGAGATGGATGGCCCGCCTGTCCAACTTTGAATTCACCATCAAATACCGGGCAGGACGCTCAAATGCCAACGCGGATGCCCTGTCTAGAATGCCGAACTTACCGGACGTAGGGGAAGATCCAGAAGATCTGGAAGAAGTTGAGCTCCCTGCGTTCCACCGTCATGGGATTACCCTGTATTCCCACCGTGTGAAGGACAGGCGCTCTGTGACGTTCAATCCCTTGCCCCACTACAACTGGGCGGAGACGCAAGACAGTGATCCCGCAGTCCATTTGGTGAAGGAAATGCTGACCCAGGCCGATGCCCGTCTTGACCCAGATGCTCCGGAGGAGACCAAGCAACTGTAGAAGGAGAAAAGTAAGCTGTTCCTCTACAGGGAGAAGCTGTGCCGGAGAATGGTTAACTCTCGAACACATGAGTTGACCTGGCAGGTAGTGGTCCCAAGACGAGACGCGGCTATGGTTCTGGAGACATACCACAACGGAACAGGGCATTTCGGATGGAAGAAGCTGGAGTTCTTGTTGCGTGAATGGTTCTACTGGGTAGGCATGAGAGGAGCCATCGAGAGGTGGTGCAGAGACTGTGGCCCATGCCACCTGAGAAGAAAAGACCGAGCCAGCCAGAAGACTCCCCTGCAGCCCATCATCACCAGACAGCCACTGGAACTGGTAGCCCTGGACCATGTGAAACTGGCTCCAAGCAGATCTGGGTATGTCTACGCCCTCACAATCGTAGATCATTACTCCCGGTTCCTGGTGGTGGTCCCGGTCAAGGACTTAACGGCTCAAACAGCAGCTTTAACCTTCCAGCAGCACTTCTGCCGTCCACACGGGTACCCGGACCAAGTGTTGACAGACCAAGGACCAGCCTTCGAAGTGGAGGTCTTCCAGGAGTTCTGCAACCTGTATGGCTGCAAGAAGATAAGAACAACGCCCTATCACCCTCAAACCAATGGACTCTGCGAGAAGATGAACCAGGTGGTGATAGATCTGCTAAAAACGTTGCCCCTGGAAGAACGCAGTCTGTGGCCTGAGAAACTGCCCGATCTGGTGGACCTGTATAACCACATCCCTGTAGGTTCCACCAACTGTACCCCGGCTTACCTAATGAGAGCAAGACCTGGTAAGCTGCTTATTGACCTGGATATGGGAGTCCTGACGCCTGAGGACACCTCGCCAGAGGCAGACTGGGATACAGAACGGCAGCAGCAGTATCGGAAAGTACAGGAGAGCGTCGAGCGAAGTCTGTCTCAAGCTAGAGAAAGGCAAGAGAAGGCTTATAACCAGTATGCTCCCGCTGTTCCCCTGGTACCTGGAGAGCAGGTCTTGAAGAGGAAGAGGCGACTCCACAAGTTGGACGACCAGTGGGAGAAGGACCCGTACACCGTACTGCCATCAAGCCATGAGAACCCAAAAATCTGCGTAATCAGTAAGGATGGAGGAGAAACCACAGCCATTGTCTCCAGAGACCACCTGAAGAAGTGTCCCGAGCAGCTGCAAAGCCCTGAAGAAGATCAAGGAAACCCTCAACCCGCAGAGGAAAGGGAAGAAATGATCAGTACCGTACTCGGAGACTTCCCCCGGTCTTGGACACAAATAAACGGCGCTGTCGTGGTACCCGTCCTCACCTTTCTCCAGCCAGCCCCGCAAGTGCCTACAGAGGAACCGGTAGAGCTGGAAGAGCAGCCGGCCCAAGAGGCAGAAGAGTCCACACCAGCAGTACAGGAGGATCAACCCTCTGCTAGTAGTGAGCCTGCCGTGCCCCTAGTGAGCCAAAGAGTGCGCAGATAGCTGCCCAGCTTACCCATAACACCTCCTACACCCTGTAGTGCAGAACCAGTTAGTGAGCTCCGTAGGTCCACTAGAGTCACTAGAGGTCAGATGCCCGCTCGCTGGAGAATCTAAACTAATGCACTGTGAATTTATCTGCTAACTGTTTATGGTTTATGTTTGTTGCCTGTTATTAATTATGTTTCTCAGTTACCCTGCAGATTTTTATGGACTAACAGGTTATGGATGCTGGATAACCGGAACAGTTTTGTAGATAGTTGCACCTTGGTGCCTCTTGCGAAGACGGCCGCGGAAGAGAAAACTTGTCTGGCATGGCCTACTTGCGGCCCAAAGTAGCTAGCTCCAGCCTTGCAGCCACGCCCAAGGACAACGCAAGGGGTTTGCTTTGGACAGGTCCCCTGTTGTATAATATCTCCTATGCTTCTGAATATTGTCCTCCATACTACTGGTTATTTGTTGTCTTCTTTATGTCAACATATATTCAAATTATTATGCAACCCTAATGGGCAGACTTCTCATAGACCATAAATATGGCATGGGAACTTAGTCATTAACTCTGGATGCTTGTTTTGATTTGTTGTTTGCTGACTGACAGTGTTTGGAGACCAGCTGGTACCACAATGGTTGGATAGAATATGGAGACACTGTATTACTACTAAAACAGACTATAGCCTTGCAGGGTACTCGTAAAAATCAATGGCTCTGCAGAAAAGTTAGATATGGCGCTCCTCTACCATGGCTTAGGCACTTGTCACATCTTCGATATGGCCTCTGTACATAATGGGTGTACAATACATTAAAGTGGAAGAGTGTTTGACAGACCTCTGACTTCAAGATTCCATTGAGTTGACAGCAATCTATACAATTCTTGCAGTTAAAGTGACAGAACCATGATAGGCCTACGAATGCCGGTATAAAAATGTGGAATTCTTGGTTCAGTCACATCAGCAAATTGTAGATGTGATTGCGCCAATATGCAACATCGTACTCTCATTTACAATGCAAATGTGACACCCCAGGGGTCTGGTTGCCACAGTAATAGAGATATTATGTCTGAGAGCAAGTGGGAGGTTTCTCTGGTCAGGAGCCCTAAGCATGCAACACGGCCCACCCAGACCTGGGAGGGGAGGAATCTGCCCTTATAAACTGGGTCTCGGGCGGGATTAAGTGAGACAAAGCCTGCAGAACAAGCAGAGCAGTCAGAGCCTGGAGAGGGAAAGTGAGAACAGGAGCTCTGTAGGAGCAGCAGCTGAAGGCCAGGGGCTGTGAGCAGAGATATAGCTCGCCCTGGCTGAAGTTACTAAAACCGGACACAGGAGTCCGAGGCTGTGGGGACTGATATATACCCAGCAGCAGAAACCAACCGGCAGGGGATTCCAGGTCCTCTGGCCATAGAAGCCCGGAGGCTCAGTCACAAAGAAGGGACCAGCGCCGCCATCCAGGAGCGGAGGCTAACAGAAGGCCCCAAGTCACCAGCCATACGGGTGAGCACCACACGGTATACTCAGGGACGTGGGCTACTTGTAACCGCTGACAGCAAGGTAGCCAGGAAGAGTGCAGATAAACAGGGAGGCCTACAACTCCACCTGGCCAGGGGAACTCCTGCTTGCTCGCAGACTGACCAGGCCCCTTATACTAGCCAGTACTCCCGGGAGGGTCTGCCTTGTACCATCAGTAAAGACCCTGAACTGCACCTCATGTCTCTGTGATTCCTTGCCGCACCAGCACCATTAGCACTGGGACCCTCACACCATCACTCCCATCATCTCTCACATTAGCTGCCCTGAGGCAAAACTTCTCCCGTGGGGAGTTATCCCATACTCGGCTGCGCAAACAACATCAGCCTCGGCGGTCGGCAGCGCAGCGGCGGTCCCCACTGACCGCAATCCACGGGTGGCGTAGTCGGACATTTGCTATACATTAAGACTGCCACTGGTTTGACCACCCTGGGCACGGACCGGGTCATCGCCACACAGAGACTACAACCCCCAGCATTCTACAACAGGCCCGGTTCCGGGTTCCCCTGCACAACACAGGCCCAGGGGGCGCGTCACAGACATATTCACAAGCCACTGAAACTGGCAAAATCTAGTCCACAAAGTGGAAAACACTAGTACATGCTGCTCATGTGCACTATCACATTCACTTACATCCATTATTCTACTGACCGTTGTGCACACAGACCGCACACTCACCAAAATGACCAATTTGGCACTAAATGTGAAATTCCTGAGCGCCAACACGTAATCTGTAACAGAGCCCCTCCACATACTTGGTACCATTTTTATTCATATGTTAGAAGAGGCCAATGTACTTTATTAGGGTCCAGGGCCATATGTAATTGTTCTCTCAGCACACCCTATAACTATGTCTCTGATTTTCACTAGTTTGGTATAGAATTTATAACATTTATTTAAAAAAAAACAGGCAAAAAAAAAGATTTGGTAAATGTGATTATACAGTTAAATCCATACATAGTCCTCACAATGAATATGTTTCTTTATTTCCTTCAGGTCTCAATCAGTGGTAGAACCTGGCACACTGATGCACGAGGACCACAGAGACAGTGAAAACACTCAACCGCTGCTTGCCCTGGACTGATCTCCTGGACACCACTGCAATCACTTTACAATTCACCAATGGGTCTTTTTTCTTTCTTTTTATCTCACTTTGCAAAATATTCACCAGCTACTTGGACAAAGTGCAAAGACTAGTTTAATTTCATTGCCATAGTGCCAATAACAGGAGCAACGTTAGAACTGTGAATATTCTTTAACTGCCAAAAAGGACCTAACAAAGTGCATTAGAGCTTTCCATATAGTAAGACATATACTGTACTGCCTAATGTAAAGGAAATATAGGGTACATTTTCTGGGAAAAGCTTATATGGCCAGTATTTTTATACCATGTCCTATGGATCCCAAGAGGTACCAAGTAAATCACCAGCAGAGAGTTGGCAAATTATGACAAAGTTGAGTAAATTTTAAGTATAAATAATGAATCTATTAAAGAGATCAGGTTAGTTGTTATCATATACGCATATACCTGGCACACTGTAAAATATTTTTCACTTTTTGCTTATAATTTTTTTGAAAATTGTTCTTGCCTTGTGGAATTGGATACAGTATGTATTGAATGTTATTTGTACCAATGTACACCAATCTATTCACATGTACACTAATCACACTGAATGTAACCAGGTTTACTCGCTATTGCCTGAGGTTCTGATTGGGTGGTCTGCACTATACACTAAATATTAAAAGACACTGCATTAAGATCAAAGTTTTTATGTAATTAGTTATGTAGCTTATTATTATTAGTTTTTAGAATTCCCTAAATTTTTTCATGTTGCCGGAACAGGGTCCAATCGTTGGGACCCCCAGGGTTCCTGAAAATGTGGCTCTACAGCAGGGGTGGGGAATCTCTCTTCTGCCAAGGGCCATTTGGATATTTATATCAGGGGCCGTTCAAATAGCGTTAACTCCACCCACAAAGTAAGTCCTGACTCTGGCAGTGGTGTCAGGACGTAATCTTTCATTTAATGCGCCTCAATGTTCAGTAGTGAACACTGTGTGCACGTGCTCACAGAGCAAGAAGAAATGAATGGGCTGGCGGCAGGCAAAATATAGCTGCCGGCCCAAGCACTAAGTTCCCCGGGAATCTGCCCAGGGGCTGTATAAAAGGTCATCAAGGCCATAAACGGCCCACGGGCCTGAGGTTCCCCACCCCTGCTCTACAGTGTCCCTTCTGAATAGAGCAGAGGTCGAGCATGTGCACCCCTGCGCCATTCATTCTCTCTGGGATTGCTGGAGATAGAAAAGTGCTGTACTCTACTATCTTCAGCAGTCTCATACAGAATGTCTAGAGCAATGGTGCACATGCTTGACCTCTCCTCCACGCAGATGGCAGACTGGAGAACCCTATTCTCAGGATAGGTGGGTGTCCCAGCTGGTGAGATTCCAAGAGATCAGTAAGTTATCCTCTATCCTATTGATGGGAAATAACTTAAAAACTTGATTAAAAAAAGTGGTGAAAAAAAACAAAACAACTAATAGATAACTAGAAAAACTAGACTAGAGTCTAATGATGCGTCAAATATACCCAGCATCAGCCACTGTGACAGGGGCATACATAGGAATCATGGGGCCTCATGAAAAATCCCAACTTAGACAACCACCCAGGGCTCTGGAACACATCACTATTCATGTTAAGATGGGCACAGAGGTGGTTGCACTGGCAGTAGTGTATGTTACTTTCACTAAGTTTTAAAAGTTGTGGAGGTAAAGCTAGAGTGCTGGAGGAGGGTCATTCACAGCTGCCTTCCATGGGTCCTCAGCGGTGAAAGAGCTCTGACTGGTGAGTGTTCTGCTGCTCCAACAATTTCAGCAATGCTCATAACCCTCAAGTTTGCAAGAAATATGCTTTTTTCCCCAATGAGAGTGCCATTAAAAATTCACCCTGACCGCAACACCCACTGAAGGGGCAAATATTGGTCTGAGGGGCAAGGTTATTTAGCTTTGGGCCCCCCACTTTCCCAACTCATGAGAATCATAGCAGCTGCATGGTCTGTCTCCATTGGTTTACACTATTACGCAGGATTAGTAAATCTCTAAAATGTATTTTTCCGCAAAGAGTATAAAATAAATACTATGGAAATCCTGAAAACATGGCCTGTTGGTGGGCCTTGAGGACTGGAGTTGGGGAATCCTGGTCTATAGGACGTCTGGAGGAAGCAATGGCAGTCTCATCACCTGCACAGGCAATAATTCCATCACCTGTGTAATATTAAGGAAATCCAGAAAACATGACCTGTTGGTGGGGCTTGAGGACTGGAGTCGGGGAACACTGCCATAGACAATGTACATAAAGTAACAGCTGTGCCAGGTTCAGTCCCATTTACTTGAATGCAATGGAGCTGCAAAAAACTACAATACCAGGCATAACAACTACAAAAAGTACAGCTATGTGCCTAATTAAAAATTTAAGGGAATCATCAGCTGATTGGTGGGATAAGCATCAATGCTAAAGTCCAGGAAAGCGCCTTTATCCTATTTTTAATAACTTTAAAAGTCAAACTATATCAAACTATATATATATATATATTTTGTATTATAAACCTTGACAAGATATAGTAGAACATTGGATCATGGTTATAGGAAAAATTGAGGTGAGATTTCCTTGCAGCCATGTAGAGTTGACCACAAAATTAGATATCACATGTCAAACCCTAAATCTCTTTGAATCATATCTTCTCTAAAATCAAAAGGTAAAACATATACATATATATCTTACGTATCTTTAACTCCTGTGATCTTTCAGTAGTGTTGGGTGACAGTACAAACCACTGGGCTATGTTATGTTCCGCTAAACTATAGAAAAGGGTAGGAAATGTACATTGACCTCCTATGATTAATGATAATTCATTTATTCATTGTTCTTAATTTAAAAAGTAAATACTTTACGGTAATTAATAATAGTTACCAATTAAAAAATAATAATTAAATGTTATTAATTCACTGACTCTTATCAGCAGCATAAGGGCTCATTCTGTGCATCGTGACCGTGCTGCTTCCCTCTAAATTGGGGGAAAATTGAAGATTTCGAACAGTGAGAACATGAAAAAGAACAAAGTTGTATCCAGCTCCTGTGACACAGTGTGAGAGAACTCTCAGTCCTTACTATTCACGTGCAACAACCATCCAGAATTATCTCTACTTAAATATTGAACACAACGTTCCATAAGACGGATATAAGAGCCAACAGTAAATCTCAAGTGCCAAAGATTTGATTTGCTTTTCTTTTATTTGCAATGTTAGTTCCTCACCATGTAATAAAATTATTGCTATATCTCATTTGTCTTGCTGGATTTTTCTTTTCGATATGTTCCAATGGTATTGTGTGACCCCTGGTTATGGATGGACCCACGGAGTCATTTGGAGCAAGGTGAAAATTGCCCACAAAAATTGTGGAATCTAACATCAGTTCCATTCACCTGAATGGGCTTGTTTTGGCAACAAGCAAAAGGATGCAAATTCATGGCAGATGAGTAGGATACATTGGCAAAGCCACTGGGCTCAATGATTGGCTGCAGTGCTGTCAACAAGAGGTCAACTCTGCAGCCAAACAACAGAGGCTGTCGCAGATGCAGAGACACAACACTTTTTTAAAAGGTAACCAAGCCTATGAACAAAAGTTTTTGAAAGCAGACAAACCCTTTAATGATTCATTATGCTTTTCCAGTGCGTCAGTAAAAAGCGATGGAAATCTTACATTTTTGGGTAAGTAGTTCACAAGAAAAATAAAAAATGTAGTTGGCAGTCTTAGATGGACCTGACAATGCACTGATGAGCACTGTCAGTGGAGAGGGGGCTCAAATCCTCATTCACTTGAGGAGAAATGGGGGCCCATTCTCATGACTGATGCAGGTCTCATGGAGGGACCATATCTACTATACATGACAGCCTGTAGATATGCCATAAATGTAGGTGATGGCCCTTTAAAGGCAGCTAAGCTAACAGTACGCTGGATATATACAGTAGCATAAAAGAATGGACGACAATCTATTTACCTTTATTTAATATCGTATTTTATTTTAAAAATACAAGAAAACATAGCAAAAAAGCACAAAATACATGTTTAAAAATTTAATCAGAGAAAATATTCAAAATTCTGATCCAAGAACAAAGAGACATGATACAAAATAGAACATTTTATCTTGAGGTCTGTATATGGTTTTGCTCATATTCATTTTTACCAGGTCTTCAACCTGCATTGAAAAACTACAACTCTCAGCATGACTTGGCAGCCAACAGCTGGAGGGCCACAGATTGAAGCCCACCCTCCTATACAGTGCAATGATGGACAAACTTTAACTATTTTGCTACTTGGGATTCATACTTGTACCATTACTTAAGGAGACCTGCAGTTTTCCTAACATGTCTGCTTTACTAAATACTTGTACACTACCTGAAACTGAAAAGACAGTGCAGGGGCCACTCTGTTCCTCTGATATTCCTCTTGTAAATGTATGAATCAATAGACATATGTGTATATGACTTATCTATTGCCTTAGGCCGGGGACAGATGAGCATATGAAAAATTGCCCAAATCTCATCCTGAAAACTTGAACAATTTTCATTTGTGTGTCTGTTTTTGTGTGTGATCCATTTTCATACATCCACATTGTAAAATGCACATAATCAAATACAGTTTCCTAGGTTAATAATGGAAATGTATCAGTAAAAATCAGATGCCACATGGATGTTCAGTGAAGAGTAATAAGAAAGACATCTACGCGTTTCAGGTGTAAACACAGCCTTCATCATGATCACACCTGAAACGCGTACATGTCTGCGCAATGCCGGCGCTAATCTATTTGCCTTCACACCATCACACCACCATGTTCTCTGTATGAACTTTGAATAAAGAAGAATCTGTTCGTAGAGCTGGATTTCCTTTCTTATTACTCGATTTTCCAGACTGTGACAGAGCCAGTGTCCGAGCCCCGAACAGATTGTGTTAACATCAACGGTGAGCTGGAACCCATGTAATTTATAAGTTCTGTGTAGGATCCGATTTTTTTATGTAACCATAGACTTGAATAGATAAACTCTGAAGAGAACAGTGCGTGCTGCGATTTTTTTTTATCATGGACAATTGGACCGAGAGAAAAAATTGGTCATCTGAACAGTCCTATTGGGTAACATGGGTCAGTGTCATAACTGTAGACAAAGACATGGAACGCACATAAACAACTCATACTTTGATCTATTGCAGCTAAGCAAAACTTTACAAAACTGAACACAAGGTCCATGAGTTGCATCATGGCTGCAGCAGTAGTTGGTACATGGCGTTGTTAGTTAGGGACCCACTGAGGGGTTCTCTGTGACGTGGCAGTGGGCTTCATACAGTCTGATCAGAAGTAAGAACCTCGTGTTCAGTTTGTACATTTTTTCTTAGCCACAATAGACCAATGTATAAGTTTAGGATGTGCGATCCATCTATGGTACATCTTAAAGATGCTCCGCCATTGTGACTTCTCGTGGGATACTAGTATCTAGTAGAGCAGACATGTCAGGAGTGCTGGAAAATCAGCTTTTTGTCATGGCATTTAAAGGGGTGGTCCGAAACTAATATTGATTTTCCTCCCAATTGTCTCTTATTTTAATGATGTAATAGTTTTTCTACTATGATTTAATTAAATTTAATCTAACTGCTGTATCTTATTTTATTTTTCATGACCTATTTCCGTTTTGATGATGATTCGTTTGAGAATCCCCAGTGCATGATGGGATACTCAAACAAGAAGTCATCAGGAGGCATAGGCTGCGGCCACTGCGTCAGTCCCTGCCCCCTCCCTGAAACGAAGCCTCCATCTATAAGAGATAGAAGTGGAATCAGCGCATGTAGCAGCTTCAGTATTTAAACCTTTTGCAGTGCAGTTTTCGGCCATAAACTGCTGATGTGATACTTCGTAATACCATGAGTCATTGGAATTCAGGAGCTGTTGAGAGCTAAAAAGGTCGTTAAAAGCAGAGTCTTAGGTCTCATTCAGCCGTCATTGAATTTTCTCATACACAAAAATTTTCAGATTCAGATTTTCATTAGAGCTTTGGATATGTTTTTCATCAGTGTTTCAGCAGTGATTTTCTTGTATGAAAAAAAAAAATTTGCAAAGCTTCTCCTACCCATCACATTGTTAAAAGAAGGTTGCACATAGATGGCATCTATGCGCTGTCAGCGGTTTTTCATTGACCTATAGACTTGCATGGGTATTTGTGATCTGTGACTCGGATCAAAAGCAGACATGGCTCTGAAATTTTTTGTGGATTTTTTGTGGTCCGCAAAAAAGCCCACACATGTAAACAGCTCTATAGATTACAACAGGTATGTGTTCTCACCATGAAAAACACGGATAAAACAAGTATGTGATTCACAGATGTCAGAATGAGGCCTTATTTATTGACACATCCCGCTTGCTCTTTAGGCGAGTAAAAAACTGTGGTTTCACGTGTTAATGTCTGCCTGACGTCCTACAAAGTATGTTACAACCAGCAGTCTAAAGTGTCGTGAGCCTAAATGCTGCCGCTTCACTTCACCGCTCAGCCCTATAACTTACAAAAGTCCTGACATTTACTCTTTTACACAGTTCTTAGGTTGGGACCATATGATGTTGCCAAAACTCTGTGGTGGCCAATTTTGTTTCATAATAGTGCAGCCATTGTTCAGTCTCAGCAGTGCTTAGTGGTTTAACCCTTAGGGCTTTTTCAGTTTTTTTGATACGTGTGGCCATCCATAATTTTTGCAGAACGGAAGAATTCTAGTCAAAGTGCCTTTTCACATGTTTTTAAATATTTTCAGACTGAAAAAAAATGGAAACATATCCTACTTTGATTTGTGTTGTGGATCAATCTCACCAATGCAATTTAATGGCCACGTGAAAAAAAAAACCCAGATAACAACCACATGTAGCGACCACATTGGGGCTGACAGGTGCGGCTGAAAAACATTCTTGCCATGCAGTTTTACTGCAAATTGACATGGTTTTGCAAGTAAAACTGTTGTTTAGAGACCACCGCTTAACCATCAACCTTGAAGGAGATGTAATATCAGATTTCTAAAGTTGCCGAATTGGACCCAGTTTGCAGCAATCTATGGCTTCTGCCCAGTGGCGCAGAATCTCGCTTCTGGGGTGACATGGGAGAACAGACCCCAGACTCCATTTTCCTAACATCCCGAATGGCTAATGTGCCTTGTTATGCAGAAGTACAAACTGAATTTACCAAAACAAGGCTTGTTCTCAGCAATGAAGTCTGAGGTTAAGCACATTACTCCAAGCCCATATAATGTGAATAAAATACAATTATGTTCTATTTCTGTTGGTAAAGTGCATGAACAGATGACGCAGATAATGACATATACTGTATGTGTTTTTCTATAAACCTTAGTTTAGCTGTGATTTAAGATGATGAAGCAGCCCACACTTCTATTACTGAAAGATGAAATAGAATTATATAAGATTACCATCAAATAAAACACGACTTCAGCAGCAAAGGGAGTAAACTAAAGACAAACGGAGTGGAATATATTTACCCAGTAGTCTAAATGGAAGCAATTTTGCTGTGTATGATAAATAGTTAATAGAGTACAGTAATTCTGAACCAAGTATTCGATACATTTAATGTGACATATAGAAAGAGAAAAGTCATTTATATAATGCAGAAAAATGTGTGCAGAATATACAACTGACATATATAGCAGCATAAACCCATAATAACCTGCTCCAGCATATACTCTTTTAATGCCCTTTCTTATCATAAATAGCACGCATAACGGGCATTCAAGACAGAACGGAAGGTGCACAGATGTTGCAGAGCTAGTTGGTCAAATAAAGCAGAGCAGGACTCATTGTGAATTTATACAGATTGTGAGTATCCTAACCAGGGTTGACAATTATTTTTTTTATCTTATTTTTCTGGACAACTTATCAAAAATTCAAGGACAGCAAACGTTTTTTACGGATACATTACAAAACCATAATTACTCATTAAAGGGGTGGTCCGAAACTAACACTGATTAAATCCTAAGTGTTTACTGATTTTATGTAATAACCTAATTGCTTTTCTATTATACTTTAATTAAAAAGGCACTAATGTTCTCCATCTATCTAACTGCTTTTTTTTATTTCTTTGATGACACTTCAGTTGAGATTCCCCAGTGCATTCTGGGATATTCAAATGAGATGATATCATGTGGTGGAGGCTGCGGTTACTACCGCAGCCTCTGTCCCCATCCTAAAACACATCGTGATCAGTGAAATCTGTTTCAAGTCCTGGGCTAGTCTCTGCTCTACTGAGCATGTGTCAGTTGTCAATTCTGACGTATGGTCAGGATCTTGTCACTGTGCAATATTCTTTTTAATGCACAGTGACAGTGCACTCTGAGTGCAAGAGAGTGCACTGTCAGTGTGCATTAAAAAGGATACTTACCAGCGGCAAAAACCTACTAAGCATATGTCAGAACTGACAACCGATGCTTGCTCAATGGAACTGGGACTAGCCCAGCCCCTGAAACGGACATCACTGATGATGCTTTGTTTCAGGGAAGGGGTGGGGTCTGCGGCAATGACCGCAGCCTCTGCTCCCTGATGAAATTGTGGTGGAGTATCCTAGCATGCACTGGAGATTCTCATGTGAAATGTCATCAAACAGGAAGTTGGTAAAAAATAAATAAATAAAGCATTTAGAGAGAGTAGAGAAGGAATGGTAGGGAATTTTGAATTAAAGTATATTAGAAAAGTGATTAGATTATTCCATCAAATAGATATATATTTAGGATTAAATCAGTGTTAGTTTCCGACCACCCCTTTAAGATTATAAGTGATACATGTCTACAGTCCATAGAGCTAATATGGAGACATCAGCTGCATTTACTGTGAACCGTAAAATAATGACAATTACAGTCATAATTATCTCTACAAGTTTCTCCAGCTTCAAAAATATCAACGACACAGCAATTTTTTTTACAGACAGGGAAAAAAGTGCTATTTTTACAGGGCTGTCCAAGAATTTCTGGACAGTTGGCAACCCTGGGCCTGACACTCTCTGTCAGGGGTCAAAATGAATGGCTCTGCTATGGGTGACACAGAGACTAATGTCTATGACATCTTTAAGGTGTATTCTGGATTAAGGTTTTCATTTACGACTCATATTTGAGAAGAACAAGAAAGAAAACTCGTTCTCCCTCAGTACAGTGCCACGGAATCTGTACATGACCCCCCAATATTGCAAAGGCTAACATTATACGGTCTGACCAAACATACAGTGGGTGCGGAAAGTATTCAGACCCCTTTAAATTTTTCACTCTTTGTTTCATTGCAGCCATTGGTAAATTCTAAAAAGTTCATTTTTTTCTCATTAAAGTACACTCTGCACCCCATCTTGACTGAAAAAAAAACAGAAATGTAGAAATTTTTGCAAATTTATTAAAAAAGAAAAAATTAAATATCACATGGTCATAAGTATTCAGACCCTTTGCTCAGACACCCATATTTAAGTCACATGCCGTCCATTTCCTTGTGATCCTCCTTGAGATGGTTCTACACCTTCATTGGAGTTCAGCTGTGTTTAATTAAACTGATAGGACTTCATTTGGAAAGGCACACACCTGTCTATATAAGACCTCACAGCTCACAGTGCATGTCAGACCAAATGAGAATCATGAGCTCAAAGCAAGTGCCCAAGGAGCTCAGAGACAGAATTGTGGCAAGGCACAGATCTGGCCAAGGTTACCAAAGAATTTCTGCAGTTCTCAAGGTTCCAAGAGCACAGTGGCCTCCATAATCCTTAAATGGAAGAAGTTTGGGACCACCAGAAGTCTTCCTAGACCTGGTCATCCAGCCAAACTGAGCAATCGTGGGAGAAGAGCCTTGGTGAGAGAGGTAAAGAAGAACCTCAAGATCACTGTGGCTGAGCTCCAGAGATGCAGTAGGGAGATGGGAGAAAGTTCCACAAAGTCAACTATCACTGCAGCCTTCCACCAATCAGGCCTTTATGACAGAGTGGCCCGACTCAGTGCAAAACATATGGAAGCCCGCATAGAGTTTGGTCAAAAACACATGAAGGACTCCCAGACTATGAGAAATAAGATTCTCTGGTCTGATGAGATGAAGATAGAACTTTTTGGTGATAATTCTAAGCGGTATGTGTAGAGAAAACCAGGCACTGCACATCACCTGCCCAATACAATCCCAACAGTGAAACATGGTGGTGGCAGCATCATGCTATGGTTTTTTTTTTCAGCTACAGGGACAGGACGACTGGTTGCAATTGAAGGAAACATGAATGCGGCCAAGTACAGAGATATCCTGGATGAAAACCTCTCCCTGAGTGCTCTGGACCTCAGACTTGGCCGAAGGTTCACCTTCCAACAAGACAATCACCCTAAGCACACAGCTAAAATAACAAAGGAGTGGCTTGAGAACAGCTCTGTGACCATTCTTGACTGGCCCAGCCAGTGCCCTGACTTAAACCCAATTGAACATCTCTGGAGAGACCTGAAAATGGCTGTCCACCAACGTTCACCATCCAACCTGACGGAACTGAAGAGGATCTGCAAGGAAGAATGGCAGAGGATCCCCAAATCCAGGTGTGAAAAACTTGTTGCATCATTCCCAAGAAGACTCATGGCTGTACTAGCTCAAATGGTGCTTCTACTCAATACTGAGCAAAGGGTCTGAATACTTATGACCATGTGATATTTCAGTTTTTCTTTTTTCATAAATTTGCAAAAATTTCTACATTTCTGTTTTTTTCAGTCAAGATGGGGTGCAGAGTGTACTTTAATGAGAAAAAAATGAACTTTTTAGAATTTACCAAATGGCTGCAATGAAACAAAGAGTGAAAAATTAAAAGGGGTCGGAATACTTTCCGTACCCACTGTATATAATAAAATTAAACAGGAGGGAAACCTGCCCACGATACTGGCAAAAATGTCTGCATGATCCTAAAAGAGGCAGGTAATAACTTCCTTCTGGGGGGCTTAACCAAGGGATAGGATTTAGTAGTCAGTGCTTCCTATTATAATTTCGAGGCACAGAGACTAGAGATTAGAGTCCTACCAGGCTTGGACTGGCCTGCAAGAGAACAGGAGAATCCTCCGGTGGGCCCCTGTGCAAGAGTGGGCCACCACCGTCTTATATGAACAGTACTTGGCACAATTTACTGGATACACTATATACAGACAAAGGCAGCATCTTATTCATTTAACAATCTACCCACTTCATTATTACATAAATTTGTGATTTAGGAAAATATCACATTTGCATGTAGCTGAAAAGTGGGGCCCTGGAGTTGGTTACTGGTGGGCCCTCGGCACCCCAGTCCGACACTCTGTCTTACCCAGCCTTCTCAGGGTGGTTTCATACATTGTGTGTTTATTCTTTGGGATTTTGTTCATTTTTCGCAGCTTAAAAAAATACTTTGGCCAGAAATTAGTGATTTTAACAACTCCCTATTAATTTACAGATAGAGTGTGTTTTTTGGTGGGCATGCTTTTTGCATTTTTGCCACGTTTCTTTGCGATCGAGGACAGTATACTCATTTTAGAGCAACATGAGGAATTAAACAAAAAAATAAATCTCCAGAACAACCCTTTAATATCAAGTCCCCAAAAAATCAGTATACTATAAGCATACTTAGCATCTGACAACTGCAGAGGGCACCGTAGTGTCAGGTACTATAGTGTGGTGCATTATTTTCAATGCTTCCAGAATAATGGCATCCGGTTTACAGTGAGGTTACATTCTAATTTCTGCACACACAATGACTGCATTCAATAGGTTTTAACTATTTTATAACATATACAGTCATGGCCGAAAGTGCTGGCACCCTTGAAATTGTTCCAGAAAATGAAGTATTTCTTCCAGAAAATTATTGCAATTACACATGTTTTGTTACAAAGATGTTTATTTCCTTTATGTGTATTGGAACAACACAAAAAATCTGAGAAAAAAAGGCTAATTGGACATAATTTCACACAAAACCCCAAAAAGGACCGCACAAATTGTTGGCACCCACAGCTTCATATTTGGTTGCACACCCTTTGTAATAAATAACTGCAATCAATCGCTTCCTATAACCATCAACAAGCTTCTTACACCTCTCAACTGGAATTTTGGACAATTCTTCCTTTGCAAACTTCTCCAGGTCTCTCATATCTGATGGGTGCCTTCTCCCAACAGCAATTTTAAGATCTCTCCACAGGTGTTCAATGGGATTTAGAACCGGACTCATTGCTGGCCACTTCAGAACTCTCCAGTGCTTTGTTTCCATCCATTTCTGGGTGCTTCTTGAAGTATGTTTGGGGTCATTGTCCTGCTGGAAGACCCATGACCGAGGATGCAAACCCAGCTTTCTGACACTGGGCACTACATTGCGACCCAAAATCCTTTGGTAATCTTAAGATTTCATGATGCCTTGCACACAGTCATGGCACCCAGTGCCAGAGGAAGCAAAACAACCCCAAAACATATTTGAACCAAAAAGCTTTACCAAAAAGCTCCATCTTGGTCTCATCTGTCCACAAGACGCTTTCCCAGAAGGATTTTGGCTTACACATGGCAAACTGCAGTCTAGCTTTTTTATGTCTCTGTGTCAGCAGTGGGGTCTTTCTGAGTCTCCTGACATATAATTTCATTTCATTCAAATGTCGATGGATAGTTTGTGCTGACACTGATGCACACTGAGCCTGCGGGACAGCTTGAATTTCTTTGGAACTTGATTGGGGCTGTTAATCCACCATCTGGACTATCCTGTGTTGCAACCTTTCATCAATTTTTCTCTGCCGTCAAGGTCCAGGGAGATTAGCTACAGTGCCATGGGTTGTAAACCTCTTCATTATGTTATGAACCTTGAAATTGTTTTGAATATTTAATTGTTGAATATTTTTCAACAATTTTGGTTCTCAAGTCCTCAGACAGTTCTCTTCTCCTCTTTCTGTTCTCCATGTTTAGTGTGGCACACAACGCAAAGATTGAGTCAACTTCTCCCCTTTTTATCTGGTTTCAGGTGTGATTTTTGAACGAGCATCACATGCTTGAAACAATGTTGTTTACCCACAATTTTGGAAAAGTGCTAACAATTTTGTCAGGCCCATTTTTGGGGTTTTGCGTGAAATGATGTCCAATTTTCCATTTTTTCTGTTTTTTGTGTTGTTCCAATACACGCAAAGCAAATAAACGTGTATAACACAACATGTGTAATTGCAATAATTTTCTAGGAGAAATACTTCATTTCAAGGGTGCCAACACTTTCTGACATGACTATGTGTCATAGTGAACTAAGGCTGTGCATTATTCACTATAAAAACAGCTCAATATTCATCCATGACATAATAATAGGCCACGGTAAATATTGGTAGTTAGTGTCTGGGTACTGTAAGTAATGGGTGATGCTATTATGTAAAAAACAGTTTAAATATAAAATACAATTCTAGAAAACAATTATAGTGGTTTTTCTTTCACAAAATCAGAATAAGAGAGTGTGAATTATATGAAATGCCTTCAATTAGTCTTTCTATGACCACAAATCAGTTACATATTTTGTGAAAATAGTATTCAGTAAAAAAGCAACAGAAACTCATACAAATTGGCATCGACAATGGGAAATGTTGTAGGGCTTCAGAGGGTAACCCTTTTCTCCTTCACATATTGGACCTTGTAAACCTCTTCTGCCAGTGACTAGATAGCTGGCAGTGTCCGCCGTTGATTCTGTGACAGCTCTGGATGCCATACATCCACGATAAATATCAGGCGGTAAGAGTTAGCGTCCTGCCATACCTCATGTTCAAAGGAATCATCAAATATGAGCACCTTGCCTTCTTCCCATGACCTGCAAAATAATAGCAGCAGGTTAACAAGCTTCTATGTTTTTTTAGCTTTTGTTCCTTACTAGGACCTTAAAGAAGCACTCTCATCAAAGTTTTTATCCTCTTAATATATTGCAATCTGTACCGGCGCTCCTGCATGCTGTCTCCTTCCCCCTCTATGCAGGGATGCCGGTTTACTCACCACCCCGGCCCTCGGCGCGGCCTCCAGCGTGCTCCGGCCCCTGCCTCCTACTTCCTGGTATGCATGTCGCACTCTGCCCCAGCGGCTTGCCTAGTGCGCGCGCTCCCCTGCTCTAAAAGGGGCAGCGCATGCACATGATAAATGCCCCCAGCAACAACTGGGAGGCATTTAGCTAAAGTTAAACACTTGCAAGGTGTCTCCCAGCCATTAGCTGGGAGACATCTTGTATTTAAGGCACCTTCCCCAATTGGAAGGTGCCTGAGTAACCCCTATAGTTCAGTTAGGTGGTTTGGTGTGCAACTGTATGTTACCAGCTCTCCCGTCCCTAGTCTATTATAGTTTCCTGTATCCTGTCTCCTGTCCCTTTAGTCCTGTATAGTTGTCCTTGTTCCTGTGACCGCTTTGGCGGTGTCTGTTTCCTGTAACTGCATCTGCGGCACCTGTCTGCTACCCTGGGGGATGAGTACCCAGGCCAGAACCCTGAACTTGAAACCGCGTCAGCGGTATCTGTACCCCGTGGCAGCATCGGGGTACCTGCTTGCTATCCCGAGACCAGTTTGTCAGTCCCAAATGGCCATCCCGTCTGCACAGTGTGAACCTGTCCCAGGGGCCGTCCTGTTGGCCCAGTCTGAACTTGTCCCAAGTGGCCGTCCTGCCTTATTGAGAATCTGAAGTAACGTCTCTGCCTTGCTTAGTTACGCCCCTCCAGGGTAAGTCCGATCTATGGCACAGTGGGTCCATGAACCACGTGCACCACCTAGGAGCGTAAGACAATCATCATATTATATAGCACTGTGTACTTACAATTGCTCATTTTGCCTTTCTACTCAGTTAATTCTTCTCTTTTCCATTAGGTCTATGACATCACATGATTAAAGACTGACAAGCTGAATCCTTCTAAGCTCTATGTAGAAACAGGAGATCAATTTTCCCTGCATGACTTATGAGTTACTACAAAAGTCTGTGGCAGGGGAAGGGGAGGAGCAGCTGGGTGAGGGGTTGAAGAAGGGAATGATTCATGCAGGGAAAATAAACCTTCCTGTCTCTACATAGAGCAGAGAAAAGAGAAGAATTTACTAGTAGTGTAATGCTGGTGGAGGTGGACCCACTGCGCCAGGGGTCGGGCTTACTCTAGAGAGGCGTGCATAAGTGTCTACAGGGTATTCACTAGAGCCTTTGATGGTGAGGATAGGCTCGGCCGTTCGTAGGCACTAGTTACCACTCCAGGGCAGTCCCTGGGTATGCAGCAGCTGAATTGAGGGTAAGAGACACGGGTACAAGGTACAGGTGGATGAAGTCAAAGATGTGGTCAGAGAATCTGAGGTCACGGCAGGCAGCACAGGTTCAATATATGCAGAGGTCAGGAGTGGAAAGATCAGGATAAATGAGTAGGCAAGTCAGGTCAATAACAGGAAAGACAAAACAAGAATCGGCTAATACAGGAAACTAGAGACTGAGCTACTGGGAGGAGTGAGGGGTGGAGTTGCCTGATATATGGCCTGCTGGCAGGTGATAGGCCGGGGAAACAGATCTCTGCAGGACAGAGTGGATACAAATTTCTGCAGAGTTTGGCTGGGTCTCTCTATAGCCAGGGGGAGACGCACAGAAACAGGTAAAAACAGCAGAGCTGGAAGTGAAGTACAAGGCAGCTCAGAGTGATGGTCGGGTACTGGATGGAGCAGAGCGGAACACACGGTTAATAGGGCAGCGCTTAGAAGGCGTGCAAGTCGCCCCCGTAACATTTTGAAGGGAAAAATGAGCAATTGTAAGTACACAGTGCTATATAATATAATGATTGCAATATGTTAAGAGGATAAAAACTTTGATGGGAGGAGTGCTTCTTTAAAGTGGATCAGTCAGCAGATTTTACAATACAAACTGCATACGTTAGTAAATAGATCTCTTAGACCTGATGTAGCTGATGTAGTTATAATCCATGTTAGAATGGTCTAATTGACAGCTTCTCAATGTACCTTCTCCTTCCTGCAGCTGAAATCGCCCACTTCAGCTGTCAGTCAGGCTAGGTGGGTGGGGACTGAACACATCTGGACTCTGTGGAGCACTAAGTCCTCCTGCCTCATCAGGAGAACTATTTGATAATGCATGCAGTTTGTATTCTCAAATCTGGTAACAGATCAGTTTTAGGTGAAGCTTCACATTTCCTCCCATTTTAGCTTGCATAAAATCCCAAATACATACCTAGTTCTTCGATACCTCACTTTTTGTTACTTATTTGATAAATTATAGAAGTGACTGCTGTATCTATGGCCCATACTTCATATTATAAAAGTCTCCACTCATGTCATCTCCTGTTTATATGAGTGAATCTGAACATCATATTGGGTGGATGGTGAAAAAAAATTGAGTGACCCCTGTCACATCTCTGGGATCCAGATCCCATCTGCACCACCACAAACACAGATAGGAGAGATAGGCAGCCATCCGTGTGGCTCTTTTATCATTAATATAATGAAGATATGCAGACTACCAAGCCAGTGACTCCTTTAGACCTTTTCCTGGCGGGTTAAGGTCAACAAACGACCATCTGGGTTTGTGGCTAGGAATTTCACAACAAGGTATTACATGGTCGCTTACTGACCACAACGGAAACAATGACCACTTTTCTTTAGAGATCATTTGGTGTTCCAGAAGCGAGACCCCAGGTGATCAGATTATTGGGAAGCTGCTTAAAAAAATGAGGTGGTCCCAGATGGACAATAAATAATATTGACATTTGTAGTTCAATTTGAAGTGTT
The DNA here is from genome assembly GCF_046119375.1 of Phyllobates terribilis. Lineage (NCBI taxonomy): Eukaryota > Metazoa > Chordata > Amphibia > Anura > Dendrobatidae > Phyllobates > Phyllobates terribilis. The sequence continues at coordinate 631,004,174 of NW_027362764.1, forward strand.
TTCTTTTTTTTCTGGGATATTTTCTTGAACTATTGCACCTTTGTTGGCAACAGTTTTCCAAGCACATTCGATTTTTTGCAGCTGTGAATCCATTCTTCATATATTGACTTTTGTGAAAATATTACCAAAAAAGTTTTCTGTTAAGGCCATAATTACATGTTGCTTTTCTACTGCTTTTTTTCAGCAGCCAAAACCAGATCTCTTGGCAGTAAAAAAGCTGCAGACAAGAAGCAGGTTTTGCTTGCTTTTTTGCTGCTTTTCTTGCTGCGGTTTTTGCTGCGTTTTTAGCTGTTTATTTCCTGGAACACAAAGTTCAGCTTTGCTTCCACCATAGAAGCATGAACAATGCAAGGTGTTAGGACACCAATGCAAGACATAAACCATTTCAGAAAAAAGGGCAATTTGATCAAATTATTTAGTTATTTTATGTCTGAAAAAATAATGACTATTCTGAACAAAAAATTTCAAATGAGTTCATGAAAAAATACACAATTACAAATGTAAAATCAGAGGGAGGAGTTGAATTGGTTGAACATAGTTTACCTATGATGTTAACAGAGCATTTTGTAGGTCAGGCACGGTTTACTTTCACACATTGGTACTCCCATTGAGTTGGTCAGATATTGTTCAATTTCACACCTTGGTCAGTCAATGTTTAGTTTACACACATTACTAATTTCATTAAACTGTACTAATCCTAACTGCCATTATCAAGTGATAACACCAAGACATTATGGTTTAAACTTTGGAAAAGCACAAAAATAAATGTGTTTCACATACTGCTGTACATGCTTTTTGTCACTAAAAACGCAGCAAAAAATGATGGTAACGTTTTTTTCTGCGCTTTTTTTGCACTTACTCATTGCTTTCTATAGGTGAAAAAACACTGAAAGAATTGACATTCTGCAGTTTAAAAAAGTAGCAGTTTTCCAATTCAGTCAGGAAAAAAAACAATGTGTGTGCATAAGATTTCTGAAATCTCATAGCTTTTGCTGGTACTGTAAAAAGCAGCTTTTAATATGCATAAAAAAACGCAGCAAAAACGCAACGTGTGAACATAGCCTAAGGACTCTTGCATGCAAGAACAAGTTTTTGAAAGAATTACTGCATTGTGCACTGGAACCAGTACACTGATGGCAAGAAAGCAACCCTGATGGTCCATTGTCATAATATGGAAGTTTCTTTTTGCTGGTCTATAGACAGTTCTACCTTCTGCTGTCTACCAGATGTCAGTCATAACTTCCCTTTCTTAATTACACATCAGACAAGAAATGTACAAGTAAGAAACATTGAGATATATTTTTATAGCCTCCTAAAACTTTATGAGAGTCAATTATCTTTAATTTCAGAGCGTCATCTGCTTAGAGGAGCTCATGGATGATGAGTGTAACATCCGAGAGGCTTGAGGGATCACAAAATATATTAGACTTCAGAATTGTCTACACATATTAAAGACACAAAAGTTAATTAAGTTCCTAGACCTTACAATAATAAAAAAGAGATGAACAGAATACATAATTGGACAAGAGGAGCTTGAACCATGACATTACTTTGTATGTGAAGAATGTATGGAAAAGAACAGGAGATACTTGTTATATCGTCACACCACATATTAATACTCTTCTATAAGAAACACAAGAAGTGGACAAAAAAACAGATAAAACCACCAGGGAAAATAAAAGATTAGCTGAGACAGCATGTCATCATCTGCAAGAACTAATACAGTAAAATCTCAGCCTAATTGGAAGGAGAGCTGTGATGCCAGCCGTCTTTACTTATTCATAAGGTACATGCTTCACTTAAGACGGCTACAACCACGGTTCAGGAGACCGAAACAGACACAGCAAACTGCAACTATTATTACGTTTTACAATATTTGGATTTTTGTTTAGCTGTTAATATCATTTGAAACAAAATGTTGCTATTATTTAACCAAAATATATGCTTTAACCCTCAGAATCCCACTCAATCAAACGTTCCGTTGTTTTCCAGGACAATACATCAATAAGGCCCAGATTCATCAAAGCTTTTACACTAGAAAATGGTTGCAAAAAGCTTTGAAAAGTCACAACATTTTTGTGAAGAGCGAGACTGCACAAAAATGTTGACACTCACCTTCTGGCGTTTTCATGCCATTTTTGCCCAGCTCCGACAAAGTTGACGAAGCTGTGGTGGGACGGGGGCTTGGCGATCACCGTTCATCAAATTCTTGATGAGCCGTGGTGTTCCTTACACCTCAAATCTCACTTCAGTCTCTGAATAGAGTAAGATTTGTGGTGAGGTGAACATGGTGGCTCACACCACTTCATACCTCTCCTGATTCATGCGCCTCTTAATGAATCAGGTACTCCACTCTACTCCTAAACAAGAACGGTGTGAAATTCCAGTCTTGATGAATCTGAGTCAAAGTTTTTTGTCTGACAGGAGACCTCCCGTTGGCCATACATGTAACCTAGTTGTCAGTTGAACGATCAGTCAGTCGACAATTGTTCTCTTAGACTTCACCACAAATCTGTATGTTTTTCAATAGGGAGAAGGTAATAAGCCACTACAAATCCGACAAACTTGATCATTCTTTTTCTTGCCATTTGCCATCACAAGAGAGTCAGGAGCCTCCATTTACATTAAACCTACATTTAATGTGTGTAGGTCCTTTAGGCTTTAGCTATTTTACTGATAACTTTACACAATAGATGTAAAACGCTACAGGTAAAAACATACCGGGTATCATTGGCACATCTTATCTTGCAGCCTTGACTTGGTATAACCAAACCCAAGTGCATTCGTAGTCTACAATTTGTTGGTCCAGTGTGAGGCCACACATGTGTCCCTGGGTGCATTACGGAATATTTTATCTGTGGAATAAAAATTAAAGTCTTCATTAAGGTAAGGAACCAGAGGACAGGAGAATCTAGAGCTTGTGATGACACAAAGCTGTACAGTTGAGCTATGGTGTAGGCGGAGGGGACATAACTGGTCGCAAAAAGTCAGTAGGATTTACTGAGAACAATATGGTTATATAAGGCTATTATTTTCTACTGGGATGTCTGTTTTATCATATTTTAATCTTATAGATAAAGGCTTCAAAGTTTTTATCTTTGACAAGCGGTGGAACTTCCTTATCTTCTAAAGATATAACTATAATGTGGCATCCATTAACTGGCTGAGATCCATTGCCGTGCACCATCTACAAGACCATCATGCGGCATGAAATGTTTTGGATATTTCATTCTTGGAAGGTAACATGGAAAATTTTTCCTTTTTTTCTTACATTTACTGACAACAACAATATGGCACTTAAAATAAAACCTTCAAACAATGACACAACAACAATCCCAGATTGTAATGAGCTTTTTTCACCTAAAAGAGTCAAAGCGCAACTTGAAAACTCTGGCTGTCATGTGGAAAGTTGTGTAATGGGGAAGTCTGTACTATCAGGTAATATACAGTACATTCCCCACAAAAACTGGGGGCTGAAATTAATATTTTACAGCAATCATGAGGGTCATTGCAGCAGCAAGGTTAACGCAAACTGTTGGGGGGCGCCAGAGTGGCAGGAGGTTTATCAGTTCAGTTTAGGTTCCCTTATTATTTGAGGCAATTTTCTGAAATTTTTTCGATAACCTTTTTAATTTCCTAATTTCCTTGATGAAACAATGGGTTCATTTTCATCAGCATCATCTCTTACCTGTCCTCTGCGGCATCCAGTGGACTCTGGGAACCTTTCTAACAAAGCACATGTCTTAGGTGCGGCTTTACAAGATTTCTCATTTTTTCGCCCTGTAAAACAAATTAGTACATTAACGAGTAACAGCTAGAAAAATCGAATACCAATATTGCTTCCTGCTTCTTTCTGTAAATCATTTGGATTTAAAAAATGTTATAAGGGAGTTGAACAAATAGGAACACAATAATCAAATTGAGACGACTGTCCAGGATTGGGAGAAAATGGTCTTAATTTCCCCCATAAACAACAAAGCTCTTGTTCAAGGGCTCTGTCTGGTACTGCAGCTCAGACCTATTACAGTGAATGAGCTGCAACACAGACAAAGCCCAAGGGTGACAGTGGTGCTGTTTCTAGAAAAATGTAAACTTTTTTCTTTACATTGTTCAATTCTATAATGCTTTGATAAGCCGCAATACTATTATAATCTTTCCAATCATTTTACTTTTATTTAATAAAAAATTCTTTATGAAACTTAATATATTTGAAATACAATTGACAGATTACCTAACTATGAAGTGTATAATTTATTATTATTAACAGCAATATTCTACATATATTAAAATAGAAAAAAAACAAAAACAAGCAAAATACCCAAATAACTGGAAGTAAATGGATAGATCGCACAGTGCAAAAATAATAATAAATAATAAAGGGTATTTGGTTAACATAATTTTGATCAAAATAATGTAAAAGCTATCACGCCACGTCAAGGCAACCCTTATGGGACAGTCCTAACTCTAATATTAAAAACCTTTACCATTTGTCAAGTGACGTACATATGGATAAGGGCAGAGAGACTGAATCCCTAGTATAAGCATAGACCTGAGGCAGAATGAACCTTTCAGCTCAGACAGAGGGAAGCCACACCCTTTTATATGCACTGAAGCACACTGAACTACAAAGAAAAAACCTGGAAGTCTGAACTGAAACGTAAATTGATGTGCATGCAAAACGTAAATGCATGTTTACACAAGGCCACTAGTCAGAGAAAAACCAAAAACAAGCAAAATACCCAAATAACTGCCTCAGGTCTATGCTTATACTAGGGATTCAGTCTCTCTGCCCTTATCCATATGTACGTCACTTGACAAATGGTAAGGTTTTTAATATTAGAGTTAGGACTGTCCCATAAGGGTTGCCTTGACGATCTATCCATTTACTTCCTGTGCAACCTTACAATATATATATATTCATATATATGCAGTGGGGAAAATAAATATTTGATACACTGCCGATTTTGCAAGTTTTCCCACGTACAAAGAATTCAGAGGTCTGTAATTTTTATCGTAGGTACACTTCAAATGTGAGAGACAGAATCTAAAAATAAAACCAGAAAATAACATTGTATGATTTTTACATAATTAAATTGCATTTTATTGCATGAAATAAGCATTTGATCACCTACCAACCAGCAAGCTTGTGGTCAGATGAGACCAAAATAGACATTTTGGTATTAACTCCACTCACCGTGTTTGGAGGAAGAGGAAGGATGAGTACAACCCCAAGAACAGCGCCCCAACAATGAAGTATGGTGGAGGAAACATCATACTTTGGGTGTACTTTTCTGCAAAGGGGACAGGACGACTGCACCGTATTGAAGGGAAGATGGATTGGGTCATGTATTGTGAGATTTTGGCCAACAACCTCCTTCCCTCAATAAGGGCATTGAAGATGGGTCGTGGCTGGGTCTTCCAGCATGATAATGACCCTAAACACACAGCCTGGGCAAAAAAGGAGTGGCTGCGTAAGAAGCATTTCAAGGTCCTGTAGTGGCCTAACCAGTCTCCAGTCTCAATGTTGCCCAGTGACAGCCTCGAAAACCGGAAAGATCTGAAGAAGATCTATATGGAGGAGTGCGACAAAATCCCTGCTGCAGTGTGTGCAAACCTGGTCAAGAACTACAGGAAATGTTTGGCCTCTGCAATTGCAAACAAAGTTTTCTGTACCAAATATTAAGTTCTGTTTTTTCTGTTGTATCAAATACTTATTTCATGCAATAAAAGGCAAGTTAATTATGTAAAAATCATACAATGTGATTTTCTGGATTTTCTTTTTAGATTCTGTCTCTCACAGTTGAAGTGTACCTGTGATAAAAATTACAGACCTCTTCATTCTTTGTAGGTGGGAAAGCTTGCAAAATCGGCAGTGTATCAAATACGTGTTTTCCCCACTGTATATCTATCTATCTAGCTATACAAACAAACTGCACATAATAAAGATGGGATAATGCACACAGCAAAGGTGCAACAAGTAACTACAAAACTCAATTGAAAAACATTTAAATGGGACTAAATTTCATTGTGGATGCCATGTTGCAACATCAATAGTCATATCAAGTGTGCCTTACTTTAGGATGGAGATTGGCCCTATAGCTGCTACGTTTAATGGCCTGATACTTATAATCATGGGCCTTTTAGTCAGATGGACCTAAAAGGATTACAAGGTTATAAAACACAAGAGCGTTGGAAGGTGAAGTTCAGTGGTGACATTAATGAAAAAGGAAGTAGCTTCTTCTTGGGTTTCATTACATCCCAGCATAGTTGACAGCTTGGGATAAATGTTCCTATTTTATTGACGAACAACTGGGGGGCTCCTCACCAATGGGGCCCACCTAACAGTGTGACAGGTAATGCTTTAAATGGTTACCTTGCTGCCATAATGTATATTGACTCCAGTCACCCTTTTCTCTAAGGTTTTCATCTTCAGGAAGGAAAAGGCCTTTGGATTCATCCATGACGGCAAGGCCCTCATCACGAATAATTTTCCAGTTGGCTTCCATGGCCTTCATGAGGTAGAAAAAAGAAGGTCACACAGAACGTCACCACAACCCTAATAAACAGACTGCTCCATATGTATTGTACATCTGTGCGATGCCGTCATTATCTGACAATAATGTGTCCAGCCGTTATCAGGTCTTAATAAGGATCTCTGAGAGAAAAAAAAAAAAGCTTTAGTTATTTGGTGTCTCATTGAAATAAAGTGTTAGCGTGGATATAGAGCAGGTAGCTGGCTGTGAATAATAAAACAAGCGATGTTTGCCTGGACGCCGCGTCTCCTGCTTGCTCATTGGTATGCCGAAGGCACCCAGGGAGAAATCTTATCATGCCTACAAATATTAAAGTTGCCGTAGGAGAAAGTGAAAGACCATTTACATATCTTATTGGAAATAAGGACTGAAAACATATTTCAAATTTTGGACATTGTTTTCGTAATGGAGCACTAATACTCCAATCTTATATAGGGCAACTTGTAATAGAGATGCTAATATAATTCCTCACACATCTGTATGTGAGAGATCCTGGAGGTTATCAGGAGAGGAGATGTGAGAGATAACATACTGATCATTATGACAGTCATTTTTGGGGGGTTTATGTTCAGAAATTCTTTTGAGTATTGCACTCAGTCTCTCTCAGGGCTGAAATGTCTGGTTACACACAAAAGACAGCATTCAGTTGTGCGGCAAGAGTAGATTATATATACATATACTGGTGTATATATATATATATTTACTGTATACATACACACATATATATATATATATATATATATATATATATATATATATATATATATACACATATATATACAGTACAGACCAAAAGTTTGGACACACCTTCTCATTTAAAGATTTTTCTGTATTTTCATGACTATGAAAATTGTACATTCACACTGAAGGCATCAAAACTATGAATTAACACATGTGTGTAACGGGTCTGGGAGGCGGAACCTCTGAGCAACTATACAAGGGGGCGGTCCTTGTAAGGAAGCGGGTGGCTCCCGGGGAAGACGGGCAGGTAGTCACGGCAAGTGACAGGGACAGTCTCTGAGTAGAAGGACGGGTACTCACGGCAAGTGACAGGGACAGTCTCTGGGTAGAAGGACAGCAGGCAGGTGGCTGGTGAGCGCTCCCAGGTGAGCGGGCGAGAGTCTTTGGACAGGCAGGTGGTCACGGCAAGTGACGGCAGAGCCTCCAGGTAGGCTAGCAGGCAGGTAGCAGGTGAGCGCTCCCAGGTGAGCGGGCAAGAGTCTCTGGACGGGCAGGTGGTCACGGCAAGTGACGGCAGAGCCTCCAGGTAGTCTAGCAGACAGGTAGCAGGTGAGCGCTCCCAGGTGAGCAGGCAAGAGTCTCTGGACAGGCAGGTGGTCACGCCAAGTGACAGCAGAGCCTCCAGGTAGGCTAGCAGACAGGTAGCAGGTGAGCGCTCCCAGGTGAGCAGGCAAGAGTCTCTGGACAGGCAGGTGGTCACGGCAAGTGACGGCAGAGCCTCCAGGTAGGCTAGCAGGCAGGTAGCAGGTGAGCGCTCCCAGGTGAGCGGGCAAGAGTCTCTGGACGGGCAGGTGGTCACGGCAAGTGACAGCGGAGCCTCCAGGTAGGCTAGCAGGCAGGTAGCAGATGAGCGCTCCCAGGTGAGCAGGCAGGCTGGTCCATAGACAGACTGACAGGTGTCGGAAGGCAGACCGTCGGACCGCAGGCTTGCAAGCAGGTAAATGGATATCAGGCAGGTATCAAGCAGGAATCTGGCAGGTGACTGGCAGGTAACTGGTAACGGGACCTGAGGGCTGAAGCAGAGTGAAGGCTTTGCAACAACATTGCTCGGGCACCTCCATTTTGGAGGAGGTGCCTTATATATGGTGAGGTCCTCCGGCCATGGCAGGGGACTCCTTAGGACGGCGCACGCGGCCCCTTTAAGAGAGGGGGAGTGCGCGCGCCCTAAGCACAGTGGCCGGGAAGCAGCGCGCGCTGCCAGCAGAGCGGGAGGAGGACGCCGGGCACGGAGTGGAGAGGTGAGGGGAACAGCGTCCCTGCCTAGCAGGAGGCAGGGACGCCGACGCTACAATGTGGAATTATATACTTAACAAAAAAGTGTGAAACAACTGAAAATATGTCTTATATTCTAGGTTCTTCAAAGTAGCTACCTTTTGCTTTGATGACTGCTTTGCACATTCTTGGCATTCTCTTGATGAGCTTCAAGAGGTAGTCACCGGAAATGGTCTTCCAACAATCTTGAAGGAGTTCCCAGAGATGCTTAGCACTTGTTGGCCCTTTTGCCTTCACTCTGCTGTCCAGCTCACCCCAAACCATCTCGATTGGGTTCAGGTCTGGTGACTGTGGAGGCCAGGTCATCTGGCGTAGCACCCCATCACTCTCCTTCTTGGTCAAATAGCCCTTACACAGCCTGGAGGTGTGTTTGGGGTCATTGTCTTGTTGAAAAATAAATGATGGTCCAACTAAACGCAAACCGGATGGCATAGCATGCCGCTGCAAGATGCTGTGGTAGCCATGCTGGTTCAGTATGCCTTCAATTTTGAATAAATCCCCAACAGTGTCACCAGCAAAACACCCCCACACCATCACACCTCCTCTTCCATGCTTCACGGTGGGAACCAGGCATGTAGAGTCCATCCGTTCACCTTTTCTGCGTCGCACAAAGACACGGTGGTTGGAACCAAAGATCTCAAATTTGAACTCATCAGACCAAAGCACAGATTTCCACTGGTCTAATGTCCATTTCTTGTGTTCTTTAGCCCAAACAAGTCTCTTCTGCTTGTTGCCTTTTCTCAGCAGTGGTTTCCTAGCAGCTATTTTACCGTGAAGGCCTGCTGCACAAAGTCTCCTCTTAACAGTTGTTGAAGAGATGTGTCTGCTGCTAGAACTCTGTGTGGCATTGACCTGGTCTCTAATCTGAGCTGCTGTTAACCTGCGATTTCTGAGGCTGGTGACTCGGATAAACTTATCCTCAGAAGCAGAGGTGACTCTTGGTCTTCCTTTCCTGGGGCGGTCCTCATGTGAGCCAGTTTCTTTGTAGCGCTTGATGGTTTTTGCAACTGCACTTGGGAACACTTTCAAAGTTTGCCCAATTTTTCAGACTGACTAACCTTCATTTCTTAAAGTAATGATGGACACTCGTTTTTCTTTACTTAGCTGCTTTTTTCTTGCCATAATACAAATTCTAACAGTCTATTCAGTAGGACTATGTCACGGGTGTGTCGCCACGAAGATCGTCACGATTACACAGCCTGACTTCTCGCAGCTGACTTTTTGGTGCTTTGTGTTTTTCGGCAGTGAGGGAGTTAATTCTCTCTCTCTCTGTGCTAGACGAGGTCCAGCCTCGCCCAGCTGCAATCAATGCTGCTGTAGTGAGACTCCTTCAAATGCCTGCTGGTCTGTTAGGGAAGTGTCGGTGAAAGCATTTCATGCAGACTAACAGAGCGGATCGTGGTATTTGGAGTTTCAGAGATAAGTGTATTTGGAGTGTTTTTTCCCTTCCTCGCTTTATCATTTATCTCCTTTCCCGTTGGTGTTCCCTCTGTTGCAGTTGTGTAGTTTTTGTATGCAAGGTGGTTTTGGTTTTTCCCTTGTACTGTCTCGTTCGTCTAAGTACTGTGTGTGGGCATATTATTACTTGTCCCCTTTTGTTGTGATCGGGGTCCTTCTCAGGACTAGATTACTTAGGTGCAGGGATCCTCAGGAGGTAGGGGTTACGCTGGCGGCCTGGACCTCTGTACCTTTAACAGTACCTTCAGGTTGAGGGATTAGTCAGGGCCCCAGCTTAGGGTCAGCTTAGGCCCCCTACCTCCAGTATACAGAGACAGCGTGACATTTTCACCGACCCACTTAGTTTTTCTCCAGCTACCATGGATCCAGTAGCCGGTCTAGCTCGGCAGTTGCAGAGTTTGTCCATGGAGCTGGCGGACGTTAGGTCCAAGGTTTTGTATCCTCGGGAGCAAGCCGGACCAGAACCTAAAGTAGCTCTCCCTGACAGGTTCACTGGGGGGCGGGACAAGTTTTTTGTTTTCCGGGAGGCATGCAAGTTGTACTTTCGGCTGCGGCCTCGGTCATCGGGGAGTGAAGAACAAAGGGTGGGAATTGTCATCTCGCTCCTACAAGGGGACCCACAATCTTGGGCGTTCTCTCTTCCCCCGGGCTCCCCGGCTCTCCAGTCAGTGGATAGGTTTTTCGCTGCTCTGGGACTCGTATATGATGACCCAGATCGGATCTCCCTTGCTGAGTCTAAGTTACGTAGGATCCAGCAGGGAGATCGTCCGGCGGAGGAATTCTGTTCGGAGTTCCGTAGGTGGGCCACGGACACCCAGTGGAATGACCCGGCTCTTAGGAGCCAGTTTTGTCAAGGTTTATCCGACAAATTACAGGATGTGTTGGCACAGTATGACTCTCCCGCGTCACTGGAAGCCGCTATGGCCCTTGCTATTCGCGTTGACAGACGGCTTCGGGAGAGGTGCGGGATAACTCTACCCCCTGTGATGACTCCACCTCCTACAAGGTCCCCTCATATGGTGGTTCCCCTGGTCAGTCCAGAGGAGCCTATGCAATCAGGAAGGTGTTTCTTCTGCGGGAGAAAGGGACATTTTATTGGGGGGTGTCCATCCCGTCCCTTGCAGAGTGAAGAGTCGTCGGAAAACTGTTGATCCCAGGTTGTGTGGTGGACGGCAATCTGGGAGTAGGTATTTCGTCCCTAGGTTCGTCTCAGTTTCTCGTACCGGCGGAGGTGGTGGTGGGTACGAGAACTGAGAGGATATCTGTTCTTCTGGATAGTGGGGCCGGGGCTAATCTGGTTGATGCTTGGTTTGCCCGGGTTCAAGGTATGCGATTGAGTGAGTTGGCTAAACCCATCCCCATATTCTCGATCGATGCCAGGCCTCTCGGTCAGGGAAGTTTTTTGCAAGCTGTGCATGACGTAAAACTTCAAGTGGGGGCGATACATAAAGAACTGTTGTCTTGCTACGTGTTGGAGGGTCTTCCCACTCCTATAGTGTTGGGCCTTCCTTGGTTAACTAAGCATAACCCGGTTATTAATTGGTAAACCAGAGAGATAAGCCAATGGAGTAAATTCTGTAATAAAAACTGCATGAACACGGTCATCGGTGCGGTTACTCCTTGGGTCTTACCTCCATTTCTGGCGGACTTTGAGGATGTATTCTCGGAGAAAGGGTGTCAGGAACTACCTCCTCATCGCGAGTATGACTGTTCTGTAAAACTGCTCCCTGAGGCCAAGTTACCTAAAGCTAGGTTGTATAACCTTTCTGGTCCTGAGAGGCAGGCCATGAAGGATTATATTTCAGAAAGTCTGGCTAAGGGGCATATTAGACCTTCATGTTCACCGGTGGCTGCGGGGTTCTTCTTTGTTAAGAAGAAAGATGGAGGCCTACGCCCTTGCCTGGATTTCCGTGAACTTAATCGGATTACGGTCCGAGATCCGTATCCGCTCCCACTTATTCCCGATCTCTTTAATCAGATCGTGGGCGCCAAATGGTTCTCTAAGTTGGATCTCAGGGGGGCGTACAATCTGATTAGGATGAAGGAGGGGGATGAGTGGAAGACGGCGTTTAACACTCCGGAGGGGCATTATGAGAACCTTGTCATGCCATTCGGTCTGACTAATGCCCCGGCGGTGTTCCAACACTTTGTTAATGACATTTTTCGCCGCCTGGTGGGACAGTTTGTTGTCATATATCTGGATGATATCTTAATTTACTCGCCGGATCTGGTGTCTCATCAGGAGCACGTTAGGCAGGTGTTACAGATCTTGCGGGATAATAAACTGTATGCCAAATGGGAAAAGTGTGTGTTCGCCGTACAGGAACTCCAGTTTTTAGGCTTCCTGGTTTCAGCGTCCGGTTTTCGTATGGACCCTGGGAAAGTGCGGGCAGTTCTTGAGTGGGATCGGCCAGAGAATCTTAAGGCACTACAATGTTTCCTGGGGTTTGCTAATTATTACCGGAAGTTCATTCGTAATTTCTCGTCCATGGTTAAGCCTCTCACAGACATGACTAAAAAGGGGACGGATTTTTCTAGGTGGTCTGACAAGGCTTGTCAAGCATTCTCCTCCTTGAAAAAATCTTTTGCCTCGGCACCCATACTCATTCAACCTGATGCGTCACAGCCATTCATTGTAGAGGTAGACGCTTCCGAGGTAGGGGTGGGAGCAGTATTGTCACAAGGTTCGTCCCCTGGTAAGTGGCATCCGTGCGCCTTTTTCTCTAAAAAATTGTCGTCCGCTGAGATGAATTACGATGTCGGCAATAGGGAACTCTTGGCCATTAAGTTGGCTTTTGAGGAGTGGCGCCATTTTTTGGAGGGGGCAGTCCATCCGGTCACCGTCATCACCGATCACAAGAACCTGCTATATCTGGAGTCCGCGAAACGTCTGAATCCCAGACAAGCTAGGTGGTCATTGTTTTTTACCAGGTTTAATTTTGTCGTTACATATCGTCCTGGGTCAAAAAATGTAAAGGCGGATGCCTTATCTCGTAGTTTCCCTGGGGCCGGGAATACGGACGACCCGATTCCTATCCTTCAGGAGGGGGTGGTGGTTTCGGCAGTATGCTCTGAGCTGGAGGAGGAGGTATTGGAGGCTCAGGGGGACGCCCCTGTTGGACCTCCGGGGAGACTGTTTGTTCCAGATCAGTTGCGTCAAAAGGTGATCGAGGCACACCATAACTCAGTTTTTGCAGGACACCCGGGGAGTAGAGCAACTGTGGATCTCCTCTCGCGTCGGTTTTGGTGGCCTAACTTACATAAGGAGGTGGTAACTTTTGTCGCGTCCTGTGGGGTTTGTGCGCGCTCTAAGACCTCACATACCCGTCCGTCTGGGGCCCTCTTACCTTTGAAGATCCCGGAGCGTCCTTGGACTCATCTGTCTATGGACTTTATTACGGACCTCCCTCCGTCTTCGGGTAAAACGGTCATACTCGTTGTAGTGGACAGGTTCAGCAAGATGGCACATTTTATCGCTCTTCCGGCTCTCCCTAATGCTAAAACTCTTGCGCAGGTGTTCATTGGGGAGATTGTGAGGCTTCACGGGGTACCCTCCGAGGTGGTGTCTGATCGGGGGTCTCAGTTTGTGTCCAAGTTCTGGAAGGCGTTTTGTGCACGGCGGGGGATGCATTTGTCATTCTCATCGGCTTTTCATCCTCAGACCAATGGTCAGACGGAACGTATGAACCAGAGCTTGGAGACATATCTCCGGTGTTTTGTGTCAGAGAACCAGGAGGACTGGGCTTCTTTCTTACCTCTGGCAGAGTTTGCTCTTAATAATAGGCGGAGCGAGTCCACTGGTAAGTCCCCGTTTTTTGGGGCATATGGTTTTCACCCCCAGTTTTGTACTTTCAGTAGGGGGGGCTCTTCGGGGGTTCCTGAGGAGGAACGATTTTCCTCATCACTCGCTTCAGTATGGAGAGGGGTGCTGAAGAATCTGAATACTATGGGGAACCGATACAAACGTATGGCTGATAGGAGGAGAGTGTCTGGTCCGGACCTAAGTGTGAACGATCGGGTATGGTTGTCTACCAGGAATATAAAACTTAAGGTTCCCTCCTGGAAACTGGGTCCCAGGTTCATCGGGCCGTACAGAATCAGTTCTATTATTAATCCGGTGGCATTCCGTCTTGACCTCCCCCCTACGTTTAAAATTCACAACGTGTTCCACAGAACGTTGCTTAAGAGGTATGTGGCGCCGCTGGTACCGTCACCTTTACCTCCCCCTCCAGTGGTGGTCAAGGGTAACTTGGAGTTCCAGGTATCGAGGGTCATCGATTCACGCTTTAATCGCCGGTCCCTTCAGTACCTGGTTCATTGGAAAGGGTATGGTCCTGAGGAGAGGATGTGGGTTCCTGCGTCGGATATTAACGCAGACCGATTAGTTCGGGCCTTCCACACGACTCACCCGGATAAACCTGGCCCTGAGGGTCCGGAGGCCCCTCGTAGAAGGGGGGGTACTGTCACGGGTGTGTCGCCACGAAGATCGTCACGATTACACAGCCTGACTTCTCGCAGCTGACTTTTTGGTGCTTTGTGTTTTTCGGCAGTGAGGGAGTTAATTCTCTCTCTCTCTGTGCTAGACGAGGTCCAGCCTCGCCCAGCTGCAATCAATGCTGCTGTAGTGAGACTCCTTCAAATGCCTGCTGGTCTGTTAGGGAAGTGTCGGTGAAAGCATTTCATGCAGACTAACAGAGCGGATCGTGGTATTTGGAGTTTCAGAGATAAGTGTATTTGGAGTGTTTTTTCCCTTCCTCGCTTTATCATTTATCTCCTTTCCCGTTGGTGTTCCCTCTGTTGTAGTTGTGTAGTTTTTGTATGCAAGGTGGTTTTGGTTTTTCCCTTGTACTGTCTCGTTCGTCTAAGTACTGTGTGTGGGCATATTATTACTTGTCCCCTTTTGTTGTGATCGGGGTCCTTCTCAGGACTAGATTACTTAGGTGCAGGGATCCTCAGGAGGTAGGGGTTACGCTGGCGGCCTGGACCTCTGTACCTTTAACAGTACCTCCAGGTTGAGGGATTAGTCAGGGACCCAGCTTAGGGTCAGCTTAGGCCCCCTACCTCCAGTATACAGAGACAGCGTGACAGACTATCAACTGTGCATCCGCCAGACTTCTGCACAACACAACTGATGGTCCCAACCCAATTTATAAGGCAAGAAATCCCACTTATTAAACCTGACAGGACACACCTGTGAAATGAAAACCATTTCCGGTGACTACCACTTGAAGCTCATCAAGAGAATGCCAAGAGTGTGCAAAGCAGTCATCAAAGCAAAAGGTGGCTACTTTGAAGAACCTAGAATATAAGACATATTTTCAGTTGTTTCACACTTTTGTGTTAAGTATATAATTCCACATGTGTTAATTCATAGTTTTGATGCCTTCAGTGTGAATGTACAATTTTCATAGTCATGAAAATACAGAAAAATCTTTAAATGAGGAGGTGTGTCCAAACTTTTGGTCTGTACTGTATATATATATATAAAGAAGATTTTTCTAGGAGGCCACGATAATGGGTATTGCAGGAATAGAAGCATATAGTACAGCAAATACACTGCTCAAAAAAATAAAGGGAACACTTAAACAACAGAATATAACTCCAAGTAAATCAAACTTCTGTGAAATCAAACTGTCCACTTAGGAAGCAACACTGATTGACAATCAATTTCACATGCTGTTGTGCAAATGGAATAGACAATAGATGGAAATTATTGGCAATTATCAAGACACTCTCAATAAAGGAGTGGTTCTGCAGGTGGAGACCACAGACCACATCTCAGTATCAATGCTTTCTGGCTGATGTTTTGGTCACTTTTGAATGTTGGTTGTGCTTTCACACTCGTGGTAAGATGAAACAGACTCTACAACCCACAGAAGTTGCTCAGGTAGTGCAGCTCATCCAGGATGGCACATCAATGCGAGCTGTGGCAAGAAGGTTTGCTGTGTCTGTCAGCGTAGTGTCCAGAGGCTGGAGGCGCTACCAGGAGACAGGCCAGTACGCCAGGAGACGTGAAGGGGGCAATAGGAGGGCAACAACCCAGCAGCAGGACCGCTACCTCCGCCTTTGTGCAAGGGGGAACAGGAGGAGCACTGCCAGAGTCCTGCAAAATGACCTCCAGCAGGCCACAAATGTGCATGTGTTTGCACAAACGGTTAGAAACCGACTCCATGAGGGTGGTATGAGGGCCTGACGTCCACAGAAGGGGGTTGTGCTCACAGCCTAACACCATGCAGGACGCTTGGCATTTGCCACAGAACACCAGGATTGGCAAAGTCGCCACTGGCGCCCTGTGCTCTTCACAGATGAAAGCAGGTTCACACTGAGCACATGTGACAGACGTGACAGAGTCAGGAGATGCCGGGGATAGCGATCTGCTGCTTGCAACATCCTTCAGCATGACTGGTTTGGCAGTGGGTCAGTAATGGTGTGGGGTGGCATTTCTTTGGAGGGCCGCACAGCCCCCTTGTGAGACCATATGCTGGTACGGTTGGCCCTGGGTTCCTCCTAATGCAGGACAATGCCAGACCTCATGTGGCTGGAGTGTGTCAGCAGTTCCTGCAAGATGAAGGCATTGACTGGCCCGCCCGTTCCCCAGACCTGAATCCAATTGAGCACATCTGGGACATCATGTCTCGCTCCATCCACCAACGTCACGGTGCACCACAGACTGTCCAGGAGTTGGCGGATGCTTTAGTCCAGGTCTGGGAGGAGATCCCACAGGAGACCATCCGCAACCTCATCAGGAGCATGCCCAGGCATTGTAGGGAGGTCATACAGGCTCTTGGAGGCCACATACAATACTGAGCCTCATTTTGGCTTGTTTTAAGGACATTACATCAAAGTTGGATTATCCTGTAGTTTGTTTTTCCATTTTAATTTTGGGGGTGACTCCAAATCCAGGCCTCCATTGGTTAATAAATTTGATTTCCATTGATGATTTTTGTATGATTTTGTTGTCAGCACATTCAACTTTGTACAGAACAAAGTATTCAATGAGAATATTTCATTCATTCATATCTAGGATGTGTTATTTGAGTGTTCCCTTTATTTTTTTGAGCAGTGTATATCAGACATAAGCGCTGCTTGGCTACACTTCCAAAATCCGCTATTGCGATTATCTCAAGACAGTATAAAGACAAAGTAGATGCCACTTGTCACATATTCAGCCATGGTGCTGCAGGGTAAATAGTGCTACTGGTAAAGTAATATTCACACAATGACTTACCCACCATATAGACAGAGCCCATGAATACTATGGTGCTCATGATTGCCCATGGATGACATGACAATGTCCTAGTGACTATCTACAGTTAAAGCTATGGACTACTCAATGAAATCAGATTTATATTGGTCTGACTGAGTTGATTCCTGGCTGTTGAAATCTATATGAAAATGGCAAAACTCATTTACACAGACATTGAACAGTTCAGAATTTAGGACCTAAAAACATAATGATGGACATTACCTTTAGAAAGGTTGTGACTACATGGCCATGACACACATTGCGCAGCCAAAGATGTTGCAAATTATCAGTAAAAAGTTGAAATCATTTTGATTTTTCGTGATTTGTTTGATTCTTTTTTGCAGTCTTGACAACCTGAGCCCATGCACTAATGACGCGCCCCTGGGCCTGCTGCTTCGCGCGGCATCGCGCGCACGGGAGCTTACCCGGAGCCGGATCTGTTGAGGGTTGTAGTCTCGTGGCGGTGACCCGGTCCGTGCCCAGGGTGTCAAACTAAGTGGTTGGCAGTCTTGGTAGATGTTGTTTCAGTGTCGACTACGCCACCCGTTGATTTGCGGTCACAAGGCCGCCGCTGCAGAACAGTCCGCTGAGGCCGGTAGTATGTGTGCAGCGATGGTGGTATAACCCCCAATGGGAGGGGTATGGCCTCAGGGCAGCTGGTGCGGATGATGGAGGTAGTGATAGTGCAGAAAGGAGAGTCAGAAACGTGAGATGCAGTTTCAGGGTTTTTACTCACAGGTGTTCCTTCAGTCACTCTGGCCTTGAGTGACCACCCGAGCCGTGCTGCATTCACCAGGTGTGGGACTCGGCTAACCCCCAGGCAGTTCTGGAGCGTGGTCCTGAGCCCCCTTCTCTTTCTCTCTCTGCTGGCCGTCCCCACCAGGGATCCACCTTTGTCCGGTTCCCTTGGGCCTTCTATGGTAAAACCTTCTCTGGCTTTCCTGACCCTACTCTTGGTGTACCTTCCTGGTGGATGTGGTGAGGGTCGTGGCAAAGTTTGACCACGACCTCCGGTTCCTGGTTAAGGGTTACTTTTGCCTCCGCCAGCTTGGGATCCGGTGCCCTCTTCTGCCAACCCTTCACCCTTCTGGCT
The DNA here is from genome assembly GCF_046119375.1 of Phyllobates terribilis. Lineage (NCBI taxonomy): Eukaryota > Metazoa > Chordata > Amphibia > Anura > Dendrobatidae > Phyllobates > Phyllobates terribilis. The sequence goes on from NW_027362764.1 coordinate 631,022,517, forward strand.
TAATTCTGGGATCTCAGGGTTCCCTCTGGCTCTGCGTCTCTGGGCCTTTCCTCCTCCTCTCTCTCCACTGCGGGCTTGGCCCTGGAGCTGGGCCCAGCCGGAGCCACAGCTCCCTGTCAGCCCTCCTGGCTGAGCTCCTCTCTGAACTCTCCTGGACTCTCTGACCCTGTTCCTAAGATGGTGCCCACCATATATACTCCCTCTATGTGTGAGCCCAGGTGACTAGCACCCAATGGGCTCCTACTTCTATGCCCAGAGCCCCTCCCCTATCTGCCCCTACACTACTGGGATGTTCCTCCCCCCCTCCCACTCCAGCCAGGGACAGACGCTGTCGTACCTGCACATCTAACTGGTGGGAGTACCGTAGTTCTGTCCGCCGGAAATGGGATGTATGTAGTGCATGCAGCCTACTGAGCTCAGTCCCACACCCCATCCTTACCCGGGAGTGGAATACCACACCCCTGGGTCGAGGTGCAATACCCCTGTAGCAGCCGAGTCCTCAGGGTGCTACACTAACACTACGCTGTGATGTAACAGCTACATAGCATGATCGTTGGCCATGCAACTCGCTGTGCAGCCCCAGGCTAAAGGTTGACTATATTTGGCGGAGCTTCCAGTGGGTAATAGGAATCATTCTGACATTTTCTATGGGGAGGAGTCTTTGATTCTTTGCATTTCTTTTCAACCACATGGAATTAACCATATAGAGTATCTCAGAAAAGAGAGTACACGCCTCACATTTTTGTAAATATTTTATTAGATCTTTTCATGGGACAACACTGAAGATATGACAATTTGATACAATGTAAAGTAGTCAGTGTACAGCTTGTATGAGAGAGTGTGAGATCGATAACACCAAATTTACCACACCTGCTCCCAATTCACACCTGAGACCTGGTAACACTAATGAGTCACATGACACCGGGGAGGGAAAATAGCTAATTGGGCACTATTTGGCCATTTTCACTTAGGGGTGTACTCACTTTTGTTGCCAGTGTGTTGAGTTATTTAGAGGACACACCAAATTTACACTGTTATACAAGCTGTACACTGACTATTTTACATTGTATCAATGTGTCATATCTTCAGTATTGTCCCATGAAAAGATATAATAAAATATTTACAAAAATGTGAGGGGTGTACTCACTTTTGTGAGATACTGTATGTGTAGTATTTGTATCCATCATACAGAACTACTCAAACATTATTCCATATAACAGTGTCCATAAAATAATCACAAAAAATGCCTAAAAAGTAATTACCGCAAGTACACAGCTCTTAGCTTAAGGAAGGCCTGTGTGCCTAAACATGGTTGCTTTTTGCTTACAGTGGCTTGCAAAAGTATTCACCTTCCTTGGCTTTTTACCTATTTTGTTACATTTGGCAGCAGGGACAGGGAAAATGGTCTGAGTCGAGGGGAAGGTGGATGGTGGGAAATACGGGGATATTCTTGAGCAAAACCTGTTTCAGTCTGTCAGTGATTTGAGACTGGGATGGAGGTTCACCTTCCAACAAGACCATCACCCAAAGCATACGGCTAAAGCAAAACTCGAGTGCTTTATGGTGAAAAGTGTGAATGTTTGGAGTGGCTTGGTCAAAGCACAGACCATAATCCAACTGAGAATCTGTGGTCAGACTTGAAGCTTGCTGTTCACCAGAGGAAACCATCTAACTTGAAGGAGCTGGAACAATTTTGCCTTGAGGAATGGGCAAAAATCCCAGTGGCAAGATGTGGAAAGCTCATAGAAACGTAACCAAAGCAACTTGCAGCTGTAATTGCCGCAAAAGGAGGCTCTACAAAGTACTGACTTTAGGGGGGTGAATAGTTATGCACACTGAAGTTTACAGTTATTTTCTCCTATCCGTTGTTTGCTTCACAAAAAAAGAAAACCAAATGTTCACAGTTGCAGACATGTTCTTTACGTGAACTGATGCAAACACTAAAAAGGAAAAGTGAAATTCCAGGTTGTGAGGTAGAAAAACACAAAAATGCCAAGGGGGTTGAATACTTTCGCAAGCCACTGTATATGCTCCATAATAAAGCATAATTGATCACACTGACACTTTGATCTGCTTTACACTTCTGATTCAGCTGCCCCCAATACAGAAAGTCATCCTTGGATCTGGTGTACCTCACACCCACTTGGATACAATGAGGCTCTTAAACGAATTATATTCTTATCATTATTATATAGATCTAAACAAAGCTTATAAGGAGTCTGTTAATTTATGGAAAGTCTGTAAAAGTTTTTCTAGTGATAAAAATAAAGGCGTTTTTTTTATAATATTATTTGGATTCATTGTTTTACAGTTTACAATAAAAACTACTAGTGTGTCCATATCAGTAATATGAAATATAGCCACGTATTGCTTAAAATCTGTAGCAGAAAATGAATTTTCAGATTTGCGGATTGTCTCTGATTTAGACAAGTTGACAAGTCTGAAAAAAGTCCTAATCAAATGGGTCCATTGTCCATGTGTTAGATAGGGTCTGTTGCCGAGTATGTATGAACATCTACCAATTCTGCACTTCACACACAACTATCCACTCTAAAGGCCCTGTTTATTAGATTGCTCATTCACCCATTATTGTCAGGTGTAGACTCTCTGGAAATCACCGGACGAAGGAGAAAATGCTCATTTTTTTGTGATTAATATTTTATGCAGGCATAAAATCATCATTACGACAGCACATTGTCCTGTGTAAACAGGTGATGTGATGCCAACAACAATGATAGTCTATAGGCCCATGGACTGGGCAGCATGTATCAGCAGTCAGGTTCACTTTATTAGGAGCTGTAACCTGATACTTCAGTGAGCTTGCAGTCTTGCTTTGATCTGAATGGACTTGAGGTGTTTTTCCAAGTGGATAGTTAGTTCAGATGACAAGAGATTGAGAAGAAGAAGTGGAGAAAGAAGCACATTTCTCTCACAATATATATTACAAAGCTTCTTATACACACTTGTATCACTGATTTAGGCAAAGTTTGTTGAAAGGTCAGTGACCATTTAACTTTGTTTTCGGATATTTTTTCTAAAGACTATACACTTTGAGCAGACTTGGCCTAAACAATAAACTGATTTTTTAACACTTTAAGGGGTTTTCTCACGAACAAAAGTTCATTTTAAAAATTGGCTGTGTCTGACTGTGTACGGAATTGGTCTATTCATACCACAGCTCCTGGGCAGAGGAGGAAGCAAAAGAGAATATACAGACATAGCAGGGGATCGTAGATTCATTTTACTGCCTGTTTTTAAACAATGTTTTACCTCACAAAATGAATCCTCTGGGATCCTCTGCTATATTGTCTGTATACTCTTTTCCTTCCTCCCCTGCCCAGGAGCTGTGGTATGATCAGACCGTGTTCCGTACATGGTCAGACACAGCCAATTTTTAAAATGAACTTTTCTTCATGGGAAAACCCCTTTAAGGCTAATCATTTTGGAGTCTGTCTTATTTGTCAAAATTAAGAGCCTCATCTTATATTCCTCAGTGCAAAACTAATGATTTTCCGTCATGTAAATATAGAAATGCATGTACATTGCATGGCGTACCATAAGTAAATATCGACCCACTCCTTTTGTGACAGCACAGGCTCTTATTCACAGTTTACACACTCATAAATATTAGCCCGGCACATGGTTGCCTCCATTGTATGCAGGTGACAGATTCAGTTAAACACAGTAATTGCCGTGCTTTGACTGTAGATGAAAAAGCTCGGATTGTCATTTGTGAAGTGATAGCATGACAGAGGTATTGTCTCCGAGGAGCTAATGAGCCTTCTGTTTTGACAGTAACGTGCTTCCCCAAAGCAGTTTTACACCTACGCTGAACTTGGGCTAACATTCATTACTGGAAAGACGCTCAAAGAAAGTGAAGTATTATAAAGAGTTCTCCAATACATTACATAAAAAAATGTCCTCATCCAGTCACAGAAACAGTCACAGAAACAGTCACTTCTGAGGAACATGATAACAATACAAAGTTACATCTACCTCATCCCTGGCTGCTATGTTATGTTATATATCTTACTATGAGTCCTAAGATAAAAAGCAATCAAAAGCATAAAGAACTCGAAGTAAACATTCATTTCAATCGATTCTTATACGCATTTTTGTCACATCAAAGGATCCCACCACCACATTGACTAGTGCCTGAATATTTGCTATTGGAACTGCTAGGGCTCATTCACACATCAGTTTTTTGCACACAAGTGCTATCCGTGTTTTTCACGGATCACACTCGCACCTATGATAATCTATGGGGCTATTCACATGTCCATGAATTTTTGCGGACCAAGTGGTGTGTGCAGAAACAAGGAGAAATGTCCAATATTGATCTCAGGGTCGAATCAAACTCGGCAATGAAAGTCAATGGGTCCGTGAAAATATCGGGCACCATTCATATGCCAACAGTGTGCTGTCCGTTTTTCACGGGCTGATAGGAGATGGTGGAGAAACTTTTTTTTCCTCATTAGGAAAAACGGATGAAATTCTGACCAAACTCTGATGACACTCTGATCAGAAACACTGATGAAACTTGGACCAAATTTCTTGTACGAGAGAATCACTGACTTAAGCCCTCATACTATCATCCTCTGCTGGATTGGTCGTTCACACTTGTAACTTGTCTATTCACATTTTTCTAATATTAAGTAGCATGTCATACTAAGGTTACAACTAAAGGGGGTGCAAATATTGCACCTGCACCCAGATCCTGGAGTCTAAATCCCCTTATATACACTTTACATTTTTGTTGGGCGAATGATGGTTCGGCCAATCGTTCGACTGGCAGCTATCTTGCCCAATTCTTCTATGCACAGGAGCTGAGTACTCCTATGTTCTCAATGAGAGAGCTGTCATTAGTCATCTTTGATGGCAGCTTATTTCTTAACCCCTTCACAAGCTTTGACGTACCCATGAGTCATGGTCGGGGTTCCCTACCTTTGACGTGTAAAGTGACCGAGAGCGGTAGCCGTGGACGAGCTGCTGCTCCATAACGCCCTGGCACTTTACAGGAAAATTGTGTCCCAGCCCTAATGTGCTGTCAGGTGTGAGGTGCACCATACTCACTTGTAGGCCGCAGGCCTCCGCTGTCTCCAGGCCTTCATCTTCAGGAGTCACCGTTCATAACTCAGTGGACACGCAGTTCGTTTTAACAACTGAAAGTTTACTGGACAGTTCAAGTTCATCAGATTGTAACACGCAGTATCGAGCACAACACTTTTTATTCCTTGCTTCCTTAATACAGTATATTTCCAGCATCACTACCCATTCCTCCTGGACTATCCCTACGTTTACTGGCTGTCAGCAACAGGGATTTCCCGTCCACCTTTCCTTCACGCGGTTCCATGTCCATCGTACCATGTACGCCAGAGGATAAGGCACTCTACCTGTACCGAGCATTGAGCTCCGGACATTGCAGGAATGTCGGCAAGGGATTCCAGTAAGGCTTGCCACTGCCCCAAACGATAGATGCTTGACCACTGCAACTTGAACTTGGTTACTGTACTTCCCTATCTGATCTGCTATCAGGAAGCAGTTCCCTTTTACTTGGGCTTCCCTTCCGATTGGCATCCCCTCGACGTCATCGCAAGGGCCCGATAATTGTCATGGCAACCTGAAATCGTCATGATGACCTCCGGGTCAGCCAGTGACGGTGTCTGTTAGACCATGCTGACACAATGGTTTAAAAGGCTTCTGTCAGTGCAGCACTGACAGGTATAATGCAATGCAATGCTCGTGCATTATACCAGCGATCAGAGTAATAAAAGTTAATGTACCATGGAGGGACTAAGTAAAAAAGAGTAAATAAAAATGTAAAAATATTAAAAAAAGATATCACAAAATAAATAAAAAAAATGAAAATAATATTATACCAATAAATAGGTATATTTATGTAAAAACAAAAAAGTACATATATTTGGTATCAGTGTGTCCGGAACGACTCTACGTGTCACACTAGTTAACCCTTTAAGTGAACACCGTAAAAAAATAATAATAAAAAATGTGGCAGAAAACTATGCTTTTTTATTATACTGCGCCACAAAAACTAGAATAAAACGCAATCAAAAAGTTGAATGGATATAAAAATGGTATCTCTGAAAACCTCATCTCGTCTCGCAAAAAAAAGCCACCATGCTGCTCCATCAGCAGAGAAATAAAAAAGCTATAGCTCTCAGAAAATAGCAATGCAAAAACAATTCTTTTTCCTATAAAATAGTTTTAATTGCGTAGAAGCGGCAAAACATTAAAAAAATAATATAAACGTGGTATCGCTGTAATCGTACTGACCCAAAGAATAAAGCTGTCTTAACACTTTTACCATACGGTGAACGGCATAAAAAAAAAACCTCGAAAAACAATTCCTGAATTGTTGGATTTTGTTCATTCTGCCTCCCAAAAATTGGAATAGAAAGCAATCAAAAAATGTTATGTGCCCAAAAATGGTACCAATAAAAACATCAACAAAACAAGCCCTTTTATGATTCTGTCAGCAGATATATAAAAAAATAATAGCTCTCAAAATATGACGATGTGCAAAAAAAAGCATTTTTTAGTGTGTGACAGCAGCCAAGCATATAAAAACTATATAAATATAGTATCACTGTAATCGCACCGACCCGAAGAATAAAGTCAAAAACACCCATGGACTAAAAATTGTCACTATACCTGTTGATAAATTCCCAGAGGGGTGTAATTTCCAAAATGGGGCTACTTGAGGGGGGATTCTGCTCTTCTGGCACTTAGGGGCTCTGTATATGGAGTCCGAAAACTATTCTACAATAATTTATCCTCGGAGAGTCACATAGCGCTCCTTCCCTCCCGAGTCTTGCAGTGTGGCTAAGCAGAACTGTAAATCCACATATTGGGTATTGCCACTTTAGAAGAAATTGTGTGACAAATTTTGGAGCCATATTTACCCATTTCCCGGTGTGAAAATGTAAAATCTGGGGCTAAAACAAATTTTTTGTGTTAAAAATGTCATTATTTTTTATTCCCTGCCCAACGGAATAAAATTCTGTGACACACCTTATCAATATGATCACTGTACCCCTAGATGAATTCATTGAGAAATGTACCGTATTTTTCGGACCATAAGACGCACTTTTTTCCCCCAATATTTGGGAGGAAAATGGGGGGTGCGCCTTATGGTCCGAACGTTACCTGCGGTGGTGGTAAAGTGGGATTGCAGGGCCCTCCAGGAACGCGGCGGTGGCGTCAGCGGCAGCAGAGGTGAGCGGCTGGGACCGGCACCTGTGCCTGGCCGGTACTGGGGCCGGTGTCGGGCTGTGAGCGGCGTGCGGCCTGCGCAGGTTTCCGATGTGCGCGGCGATCTTCCTAGAGCTGTGATCTCCAGGAAAATGGCCGCCCGAGCCGGCGCATGTGCGGAGCGGTAGCTCTGGCGGGCATTTTCCTGTAGATCACAGCTCTAGGAAGATGGCCGCGCACACCAGAAACCTGCGCAGGCTGCACTGCTTCGCCGCTCACAGCCCGGCACCGACTGCAGCCCGGTACATCCCCCGGCCCCAGCCTCAGCCCCAGCCAGAGGCCTCGGCCCCGGCCCCAGCCAGAGGCCTCGGCTCCGGCCCCAGCCAGAGGCCCCGGCCAGAGGCCCCTGGCCTTAGCCTCTGCCAGAGTCCTCCGCACAGGAACCGGCCAGACACAGGCCCCGCCCGGCACAGGCTCCACAGCATCTGACCTCTTCTGCAGCAACCGCCGACTTCCTGAGGGACCCTGCCTCTTGTGACCCTCGCTTTACTGTCCCCCAGGTAAGATACTGTACCTATTCAGACTATAAGATGGACCCCCATCTTATAAAAAAATATTTTTTTTCTATTTTCCACCCCAAAATTTGGGGTGCGTCTTATGGTCCGGTGCGTCTTTATAGTCAGAAAAATACGGTAATTTGTGGCGTCCGCTATCTATTCCAGCCAATTTTGCACTCCAAAAGTCAAATGGCGCTCCTTCCCTTCCAAGCCCTGCCATGCTTCCAAACAGTAGTTTTTCACCACATATGGGGTATCCTGCACTCAGGAGAAATTGCACAACAAATTGTATTGTCTATTTTCTCCTGTTACCCTTTTGAAAATGCAACATTTGGGGCTAAAGCAATATTTTGGTGGGAAAAAGTAAAATTTTCATTTTTTCCTTCCACATTGCTTTATTTCCGGTGAAGCCGTTATAGGGTGAATAAACTTCTTCAATGTGATTTTGAGCACTTTGAGGGGTATAGTTTTTAAAATGGTGTCACTTTTGGGGATTTTCTCTTACATAGGAACTACAAACTCACTTCAAATGGAATGTGGTCTCTAAAAAAATTGGTTTTGTAAATTTTGCAGGAAAAATGAGAAATTGCTGTTACATTTTTAACCCTTCTAACAGAAAAAAGCTTATGTTGGTTTAAGGGCATAAAAATTCAAAGTTTGAAAATAGCTACATTTTCGAATTTTTTGTAAAATTTTCAACATTTTCAGAAACAAAAGCAAATCTTATCGACCAAAATCTACCACTAACATGAAGTACAATATGTCACAAAAAAATAACATCAGAATCACATGAGCAGGGGCCGGAGGGTATGTATGTGTTATACATACCCCCGGCTAGTGGCCTTGCTCCATACACTTCTATTGAGTGAGGCCGCGTCTCCGACTAGTAATGTGGCCGTCCAGTGGGCGTGGCCGACTAGAAGGCGTGGCCTCGCTCCATACAAGTGTATGGAAGCGAGGCTGCACCCACTGGCTGGGAGTATGTACTCTTACATACCCTCTGGTCCCGGTTCAGTAACTGGCGAATCCCCGCAGCACACAGTGCACTGGGGGGATTCATAAGTCTGCAGTCACACAGAGTGACTTCAGACTTATCGATTTGGACCAAACAAACCCTTTAAGCTGTACAGAGCAATGCAATCTCCTTACAGTTTCCTTACTTCCTGGTTTATAGCAGGGTGGGCTCTGTTCCTTGAAGCTCTGGTGAATAGAACTGTAATATTAGTAGAGCTATAAAGCCTAGCACAAGTTCTGTTATGATAACACAGCTATCAGTGGTTTGTTCTGAGTCTGCACTATTATCCCTGTATTTACACATAACCGGACATTTGAATAAGCACAGGGGTACAGAGACAGGTAAAGCAGAGAGCCATGATAAGGAGACTTGTTGTGGAGCTTGTGATTTATAACTGTATCTCTTCAGAAGATGAGAGAGAGAGGAGGGAGGGGGAGAGAGGTGAGCAGCTGACAGCTGTATAAAAATCAATAGGCTGGAGAAAGGTGACTGGGATGCTAAGAGTTAACTCCTCTCCTGGGATGTAACTACTGCACACTCTGGGCCAAGCCAGCTGCACACTATAAAAGATAAAATATCACTTTGCAGGAGAATGACAGCAGATGGAAAAAGCAAATCAATTGCAAACTTGCTTATTTTCATGATGTCTAACTTATTAAAGCAATTTTAAGAACAATCCTATAAATGTAGCTTTTTTTTTTTGCTTCAGCACTCAAATCATCATGAATATATTTTAATCCAGGGGGTATGAGATGATCAGAATTTTCAGGGTACAAAGGTAAAAGTATAGGAATCATTGACAACATAGCAGCAGTGATCACAAGATTATTTGTTCCAAGATTGATTTGTTTGTTCTTCTTGCCATCCATGGTATTGATAACATCCTTCTCCAGCACAACATTTCTTCTTCTGCCTTGTTCTTTATCGTCCAGGTTTCGCATCCATAAGTTACAACAGAAAAGACCAAACTATGTTTGAGTCATATCTTCGTCACCAGTGAAATGTTCTTCGATTTGAAGATCTTGTCCAGTGACTTCATTATTGTTGATTTGCCCATAGCTATTATCCTATTTACTTCTGGTGTCACCCTTGCATCTTTAGTGATCATTGATCAATGTAGGTTGCAGTCCTTCAGTTCATCGCCTTCCATCTTCAAATGAGTCATGGTCGTACCTGGCAGTAGTCAAAATCTTTGTCTTCTTTGTGTTGAGTAGCAGTCTCATGTTTGAACTTTCCATCTTGACACTCCATAATAAGTCCTTCATTCCATCTACTCTTGTTGTTATCAATGTTGTATTGTCTCCGTATTTAAGACTGTTGATTATTTATCCAGCAATTTTGATTCCTTCTTTTTTTAAGCCTTCTTGAAATTAGCTTCTGCATATGCATTGAAGAGAAATGGAGACAAGATGCAGTCTCGTCTGACGCCTAGCTCTCCTTTAAAACATGCTGTCTTGCTGTGTTTCGTTCGGCCTGTTGCTTCTTGGTCGATGTAAAGGTTCTTAATGAGGTTGTTCAGGCGATTCGCACATCCATATCCTTCATGGAATTCAAAAGTTTCTGGTGATAAACACAGACAAAGGCTTTGCTGTAGTCGATGAAGCAAAAATAGATCTACTTGTTGCATTCTTTGTCCTTTTCCATTGTCCATCTAATGTTAGCAATTACCTGACCTGAACCCAATAAAAAAATGATGCAAGGAACTAAAACTTAGAGTTCATAGAAGGAGCCCACGGAAGAGTGTTTGTGTGGAAGAATGGGCCAAAATCACACCTGAGCAATGCACGCAACTAGTTTCTCCATACAGGCGTCATCTTGAAGAAGTAATCACCAACAAAGGCTTTTGTACGAAGTATTAATTAAATTTCAGTAAGCGTGATCAATACTTTTTCCCTGTGTCATTTCTCATTATTACACATAACTTAATTTATGGACATCTATGGTTTAATTTCTTTGCCTATGTTGGACTGGATGAGTTACCGACATTTGATGAGAATTTCATGTCAATCACACCTTTAGAAATATATTTACTTAGAAAATTGGTGATGTGCTCAATACTTATTTCACCAGCTCTGTAGGCATGTACGTATATATATATATATATATATATATATATATATATATATATTATATATATATATATATATATATATATACTGCTAAAAAAAATAAAGGGAACACTCAAATAACACATCCTAGATCTGAATGAATGAAATATTCTCATTGAATACTTTGTTCTGTACAAAGTTGAATGTGCTGATAACAAAATCACACAAAAATCATCAATGGAAATCCTGATGAGGTTGCGGATGGTCTCCTGTGGGATCTCCTCCCAGACCTGGAATAAAGCATCCGCCAACTCATGGACAGTCTGTGGCGCAACGTGACGCTGGTGGATGGAGAAAGACATGATATCCCAGATGTGCTCAATCGGATTCAGGTCTGGGGAACGAGCGGGCCCGTCCATAGCCTCAATGTCTTCATCTTGCAGGAACTGCTGACACACTCCAGCCACATGAGGTCTGGCATTGTCCTGCATTAGGAGGAACCCAGGGCCAATCGCACCAGCATATGGTCTCACAAGGGGTCTGAGGATCACATCTCTGTAACTAATGGTAGTCCGGCTACCTCTGGCGAGCAAATGGAGGGCTGTGCGGCCCTCCAAAGAAATGCCACTCCACACCATTACTGACCCACTGCCAAACCGGTCATGCTGAAGGATGTTGCAGGCAGCAGATCGCTCTCCACGGCATCTCCAGACTCTGTCACGTCTGTCACATGTGCTCAGTGTGAACCTGCTTTCATCTGTGAAGAGCACAAGGCGCCAGTGGAGACTTTGCCAATCCTGGTGTTCTGTGGCAAATGCCAAGCATCCTGTACAGTGTTGGGCTGTGAGCACAACCCCCATCTGTGGACGTCGCGCCTTCATACCACCCTCATGGAGTCGGTTTCTAACCGTTTGTGCAGACACATGCACATTTGTGGCCTGCTGGAGGTCATTTTGCAGGGCTCTGGCAGTGCTCCTCCTGTTTCGCCTTGCACAAAGGCTGAGGTAGCGGTCCTGCTGCTGGGTTGTTGCCCTCCTACGGCCCCCTCCACGTCTCCTGGTGTACTGGCCTGTCTCCTGGTAGCACCTCCAGCCTCTGGACACTACGCTGACAGACACAGCAAACCTTCTTGCCACAGCTCGCATTGATGTGCCATCCTGGATGAGCTGCACTACCTGAGCAACTTCTGTGGGTTGTAGAGTCCGTCTCATGCTACCACGAGTGTGAAAGCCCAACCAACATTCAAAAGTGATCAAAACATCAGCCAGAAAGCATTGGTACTGAGATGTGGTCTGTGGTCCCCACCGGCAGTACCACTCCTTTATTGAGGGTGTCTTGATAATTGCCGATAATTTCCATCTATTGTCTATTCCATTTGCACAACAGCATGTGAAATTGATTGTCAATCAGTGTTGCTTCCTAAGTGGACAGTTTGATTTCACAGAACTTTGATTTACTTGGAGTTATATTCTGTTAAGTGTTCCCTTTATTTTTTTGAGCAGTGTATATATATGTATATATATTTTTTTTTTTTTTTCGCTACTGCGGCTTTTTTAGAATCAAACTTTACGTCCTTTCAGGAAGAATTTTCAGTAGGCTCCTTATTTGCAGAGGCAGGAATACAATGACAGGTAACATCTGATAACACAGCATCCACCATGCACAATAGATGATGTCACAGCTGACCCAGTACTCCCCTCTCTTCACATTGGCTTTTGCACATGCTCATTACATGCTTCAATACAAAATCTGTTCACTGCTGCTAATGTACATGTGAATTTCTTGAAAAAAAGAGTAAGTTAGAAAGTAAAAGCCCAATTGGTCACTGTGAAAATTGAAAAATTGCAAATTGTTTTTATTTTTAATACAGACTGTGCTATGTAAAAAAGAATTGCCAAAATGTTTAAAAATACATTGAACACAAAAACCTGAGTTAAACAATAGCCCATTTTCTGATGATAGCTTCCCTTAAGGTATTGATATAGAGAGAGCATTTGTGTCTGATCGGAGTCAGTTCTTTCACTTTGATAAGTAAGGGATATCACAAATTTGTATGAAGAATACCACTTAATGTCACAAATAGCTGTGGTGTGAAAAGGAAAAATCCACTTTGAAACTAAGAACTCCTGATGATCTTAACCCTAGAACGCATGACCATAAAAAACTACATTTTCACATACCTGGGGCCTTTTAGGCCCGTGTGCAAATAACATGGAATAACCCAAACGAAAATGACAAACAACTATATACCTGAGGAATACCTAGAGTTTCAAAATTCTAACTATAGTAATCTTGCAGAAAAGAGAAAACAATTAACAGGGCGGGCCTGCGAGGCCCCAGGTATGCGTTCTAGGGTTAAAGGGAACCTGTCACCAGTTTTAGTTCATATAGGACAAAACTGGTGACAGGTTCCCTTTAAGATCATCAGGAGTCCTTACTTTTAAAGTGGACTTTTTCTTTTCACACCACAGCCACTTGGCACATTAAGTGGTATTCTATCACCTTGTGCAGCGCCTGTACTGAATTCCATAAATGTTTATATAACCCCCTGACTCCCCCTGTAGAACCCCCAAAAAACCTTTTCAAATTCTCTCGCGATGTATGCTAATCCGGTCGGTCCGGCCTGATAAGCGCGGTTTCTGTCTCTCCATCCCCTCCCCCGCTGCTGCTCGCCGTCCTCCTTCTTTACTTGATGTGGAAGACGCCTCGCTGCCGGGCAAAATCTTGCGCCTGCGCACATAAATCACGGCTCATGCCTGATCACTATGCTTTGCCCTACTGCGGGCACAGCCGAAAACATAAGTGTAGAAAACTGGTGACAGGTTCCCTTTAAGGATTTATTTCACATACAGAAAAAAAGCGGTGAGAGTCCTTTGCACAATCTCATTATAAAGAGAAGCCAGGTATAAAATCAATTGAAACTCAATGCAGTGTATTAAATGCATGGTCCCAGTAGCAGAACACAGGAGAATCACACTGTGAATAATTGAACTCCTGCTAATCAATCTGGTGAATAATAGGATGCTCATTATTCATGGGCAATGTTTCAGAGTGATAAATGTCTATCTTACTGGTATTTTAAGGGTCTACTGAGAATGTGGTAATAAGTATGGCTTACTACATTATTCTCCAGCTGCTTAACTATTGAGGCACAGAACAATAGCGTTCTGATTACAAAAGTCCCAATTTCTTGTATGAATGAATCGCACTGGGAATCATTATACTCTTAATAGTTCAATTCATCTATAAAATGAGTAAACAAACTTATAGGAGGCAAATAAGCAAGGCGAAAAAGATTTCATGAGATTATAGAAAAAAGGGGTTTGCTATTCTTCTGCAACAGTACCACTCACGTCCATAGTTCATGCCTGTATTGTAGATCAGTCTCAGGTTATTTGCATATGGTACATTTTAGATGCCAGCGTACCCGCTGAATATTGCCAGAAGTAGACGCTTCAGGACACGGCGGCTTCTTTTTTACTGTAGCGTATTTTTGTTGTGTTTTTTTGATGTTTTTTTGGTAATTTCCGCCAGCAATTTTATATATATATATATATATAAAATACGATACAGGCATGAACTATGGACGTGAGTGGCACTGTTGCAGAAAAATAGCAAACCCCTTTTTTCTGTAATCTCATGAAATCTTTTTCGCCTTGCTTATTTGCCTCCTATAAGTTTGTTTACTCATTTTATAGAAGAATTGAACTATTAAGAGTATAATGATTCCCAGTGCGATTCATATATATATATATATAGTAGGGTTTGGTACTCACTAGGCTGCGGTTGAGGTAGGCACGGAAGCGTTTTCAGCGAAATCCAGGTTGGTTTATTAAAGAGCCTAAACCGCTCAGGAAGCAACACAGCCTTTCCCGGCACAAAGTGGAAACACAAAGTAAAATGTCCATACAACGTTGCGGGTTCACCTGCTCAGGTTAGAGTCCAGTCCTTAGGTCCTAATACAGACCAACACTCTGGAGATCCACATATCTCCAGACACAGACTTTGATGGAGCCATTTGGTCTCCATTTTATTTACACAAAACCACGCCCCGGGGTGGGGATATGTGACCAGTCATTCTCAGCCATCTCTTATGACTGCTCATAAAAACCGCCCTGATACGCCATATTAACCCTCTCAGCACTAAATGTGCTGGAGCATGCTTTCCCGGTTTTACATCACCGAAGCTACTAACCTGGGTGATACATATCTCCCCTCAAGGACCTGACCGGCGGCCATCTTACATACCCCCCCTCTGCCCAAAGCTGGGGGGCTTGGCACCTTCCGCTAACAAACAGTGGACCCTCAACAATGCCATGCAGTTTCCCAGACCTATGCTCTACACGGAAGCTGAAATCCTGAAGAGCTAGGAACCACCTGGTCGCTCAAGCATTGTTCACCTTCTTCTCGCTCATCCACCATAGTGGGGCATGGTCTGACACCAGACTTAACTTCCTGCCTAAGAGGTAGTATCTTACCAGCGCTCACTTGATGGCCAAACATTCCTTCTCCACTATGGAGTAATTTCTTTCACGTCAGCTTCCGGCTTAAATACATTATGGGGTGCTATTCCCCGTTCATCTCTTGTGATGGGAAAGCACCCAGCCCGACATCTGACGCATCCGTCTGGACCACAAACTCCTTCGAGAAATCTAGTACCACCAACACTGGTGGTTTACACAGGGATTGCTTGAGTTCCTGGAAGGCCATCTCGGTTTCTGGAGACCACTTAGCCATAGCCGATTTTGTCCCCGTAAGGAGGTCTGTCAAAGGGGTGGCTGTCATGGCGAAGTTAGGGATGAACCGGTGGTAGTAGCTCAGTATGCGCAGGAACGCTCTGACCTGCTTTTTTGAGAGAAATTGTGGCCAACCCTGGATAGCATCAATTTTATTTATTTTGGACTTTATCACGCCTCTACCGATGACATAGCCCAAATATCTGGCCTCATCCATGCCCATGGCACATTTCTTCGGGTTGATGGAAAACCTCGCCTTCCGTAGAGAATCGAATATCGCCTGGACTTTGCTCAGATGGCTACCCCAATCCTGACTGTAGATCACAATATCATCCAGGTAGGCTGCTGAATACTTCTTGTGGGGAGCCAGGATCCATTCCATGGCTCTCTGTAAGGTGGCTGGTGCTCCTTGCAATCCAAACGGCATCCTGGTGTAATGGAAACACCCATCTGGCGTTGAAAAGGCCGTCTTCTCCTTGGCCTCTTGGGACATAGGAATCCAGCAATACCCTTTTGTGAGGTCAAGGTTGTAATGTACCTGGCCGGCCCTAGTCTTCAATTAGTTCATCTACCCTGGGCAGTGGGTACGAATCAAAATTAGAGACCCCATTCAGTTTCCTATAGTCATTGCAGAACCGCCATTCTCCATTTGGTTTCGGCAATAAGACTATGGTACTGGACTAGCCACTCTTGGACTCTTTCATGAACCCTAGATTCAGCATGCGCTTCACCTCCATCTCGGCGGGCTTCAGGAATCCGATATGGCTTCATATTCACTCGGACATGAGGCTCCGTAAGCACTTCATGCTCTATGACCTGAGTACAGCCTGGTAGATCCGAGAACAGTCCTGTTCCGCTGCAGAAACTCTTGGCATTGTTGCTTCTGGGCACGTGACAGCAACTCTACCACCTTGACTTCCTCCACGTGGGTTTCAGTCTTTGCCACCAAACACGGAGCTTCCACAGGCTCCCTGCCTCGCCATGGCTTAATCAGGTTAACATGGTACACCTGATAGGGCTTCCTTCTCCCTGGTTGGTGGACCCTATAGTTGACATCGGCAACCTTTTCAACCACTTCATAGGGGCCCTGCCACCTGGCCAGGAATTTGCTCTCCACCATAGGTACCAGTACTAGTACCCGATTCCCAGGATTGAAGTGTCTCACCCTCGCCGATCTATTATACACCTTCGACTGCGCCTCTTGTGCTTTGAGGAGGTGTTCTTTCACAATGGGCATCACCTCTGCAATCCTCTCTTGCATCTGGGCCACATGTTTGATTACACTCCTGTGGGGTGTAGACTCCGCCTCCCAGGTCTCCTTTGCTACGTCCAGGAGTCCGCGGGGGTGTCGGCCATATAACAGTTCAAACGGGGAGAACCCAGTAGAGGCCTGTGGGGCTTCTCTAATGGAGAACAGAAGGTACGGCAGTAGACAGTCCCAGTCCCGGCCATCTTTCTCTACGACCTTCTTTAACATGGCCTTCAAGGTTTTATTAAAGCTCTCCACTAAGCCATTTGTCTGGGGGTGATAGACTGAGGTCCTGAGTTGTGTGATTTACAGGGTTTTGTACAACTCCTTCATCACCCTTGACATAAATGGAGTCACTTGGTCCACTAAAATCTCCTTAGGCAACACCATTCTAGAGAGGATGTGGACCAACTCCAGGGCAAGACATTTGGCAGAGGAGTTACGTAGTGGTGCGGCCTTCGGATACCGTGTAGCATAGTCCAGTACCACCAGGATATACTGATGTCCTCTGGGGGACATGACTAGGGGTCCCACTAGATCCATGGCTATGCGATCAAATGGCACCTCAATGATTGGCAACGGCAAAAAGTGGCTATGGAAGTGGGCCACCGGGGAGGTCAGATGGCAGGTGGGACATGACCAACAATAATTTACAATTTCTCGGTGACAACCAGGCCAATAAAACCTCTGGAGGATCCTTCCCTGTGTTTTCTCTACCCCCAGATGACCCCCCAACACATGTGTATGGGCCATATCTAACACCATGCACCTGTACGGCCCTGGCACCAGTAACTGCTTGATTACCTCCCCTCTGAGCTCAGTGACCCGATATAATAACTTCTCATTTACGAAAAATTACAGATATCGGGTGTCAGCCCCCGGCTCTTGAGCAACACCATTCAGGGCAGTGACATTATCAAACGCCCCTTTTAGAGTCAAGTCTCTGAGTTGGGCGGTTCCAAAGTTTCCCCCGGACACCTCCAGCTCAGGGATGTTGGCGTCCGGGGATGCTGCCTCTTCCTCATCCCCAACAAGCACACAAAAAGGAAACCCGGCGGCGGCCTGTGATGAAGTTTCTTTAGGAGCGACCTGGTTGTTGTCCGGACAACCTGGCTTCCTCCCTTTCTCCTACAAGTCCCAAAACAAGGCAAAGTCCTGCCCTATTATCACAGGGTGCAACAGGTCCTTGACTACGCCAACCTCATGGGACTCGGCGCCACAGTTTGTGTCTATGACCACTCAGGCCACAGGGTAGTCCTTAGGATCTCCATGGATACAACGGATGCCGACCTTTTTCCCCGAACCAGTTGATGAGGAACTGCGGCCCCCACTAAGGTTACCAAACTCCCCGAGTCTAACAGAGCAGTCACTTGCACTCCATTTACTGATATGATGCACACCTGCGGTCCCTCGCCTGGTTGAGGGACAGCACTGCAGGCAGGATATGCAAAGTATGAGCAGTGCCATCCTGTGCTGCAGTCCATTGGCTCGTTGGTCATGGGGCAACGGGCGGCTATGTGACCTGGGGTGTGACATCTCCAACATACTACGCTATTGGGCGGGACCTTTGGCAGCAACTCAGAACCCTCCTGGGCTCTAGGACGACCCCCAGACGTGGCTCTAGTTCCCCTCTTTTGGGTGTCTGCCCCCCTTTTGTGAACCACAGTATGGAGACGCTATGACCCCTGACTTCCTCAAGGAACTCTCCACCGCCTGGTACCTTTCTACCAACCCCACCAGGTCATCGGCATTACGGGGATCTCCCTGGACCACCCAGGCTTGCACTGTCCTCAGCAGGGAATATATGAATCTGTCCATGACGACCCTCTCCACCATCTGCGCTGGGGAGGAAGATTCAGGTTGCAACAACTTTTGGACCAGGTATAGGAGATCGAACATTTGGGACCGGGGAGGTTTGTCACTGCAATAGGCCCAGTGGTGCACCTGTTGCGCCCTGACAGTCAGTCACTCCTAAGAGTGCCAAGATCTCCATTTTTAATTTGGCGTACTCTTTTGCGTCCAGCAAGGCCAAGTCATAATAGGCTTTTTGCTGCCCGCCTGTTAAATATTGCGCCAAAACCTCCGCCCGCTGCTCCGGAGGCAATTTCTCCCGCTCTGCTATCATCTCAAAGACCTTGGCTAGCAGTTCCATCTACTGCTTGTGCTGCTGTTGCTGCATCTGCTGCTGCTTCTGTTGATGCTGTTGCTGCTGTTGTCATTGCTGCTGTTGTTGATGCTACTGGAGGTTAGCCTGCACCAGTTGCTTTATCAGCTCCTCCATGCTGCCGGACGTCCCTTGCTGGCTGGCGGCCTTCACCCAGGACATAAACGGTTTTCTGTAGCAGTCACTCTGCCCCTTGGGATTCGTGCCCGCATACTCCACCAATTATAGGATTTTGTACTCACTTGGATACGGTTGAGGTAGGCACAGAAGCGTTTTCAGTGAAATCCAGGCTGGTTTATTAAACAGCATAAACCGCTCAGGAAGCAAAACAAAAAACACAGCCTTTCCCGGTACAAAGAGGAAACACAACTTAAAATGTCCATACAACGTTGCGGGTTCACCCGCTCAGGTTAGACTCCAGTCCTTAGGTCTTAACATAGACCAACACTCTGGAGATCCACACATCTCCAGACACAGACTCTGACTGAGCCATTTGGTCTCCATTTTATTTACAGAAAACCATTCCATGGGGTGGGGATATGTGAGCAGTCATTCCCATCCATCTCTTATGACTGCTCGTAAAAAACGGCCCTGATACGCTCTATTAACCCTATCAGCACTAAATGCGCTAAAGCATGCTTTCCCAGTTTTACATCACCGAAGCTACCAACCTGGGTGATACATATCTCAAGGACCTGACCGGCGGCACCATAGAATATATATACATATATATATATTTATATATATACACTGGGTACGGAAAGTATTCAGACCCCTTTCAAATTTTTCACTCTTTGTTTCATTGCAACCATTTGGTAAATTCTAAAAAGTTCATTTTTTCTCATTAAAATACACTCTGCACCCAATCTTGACTGAAAAAAAACAGAAATGTTTGCAATTTTTTTCCCATTATTCTGTATGGAGGACTATGTGGGGCCATTATTCTGTATGGGGGACTATGTGGGCCCATTATACTGTTTGGAGGACTATGTGGTGCTCATAATACTGTATGGAGGACTATGTGGGCCCATTATACTCTATGGAGGACTATGTGGGGCCCATTATTCTGTATGGAGGACATTGTGGGGCCCATTATTCTGTATGGAGGAACGTGTGGGGCCCATTATACTCTATACTGGTTGGCCTGCGACTTTATCCAAGTTTTCATTTTGGCCCTCTGTGTGTTTTGAGTTTGACAACAGGAGACAGGAAGTGTTGTGCTCCAGAAGCATCCAGCAACTAGAGGGGTTAACACAGTCACAGGAGGCAGGGAGTGTTTTAGAAGAGCCCCAGGGGGATTGTGGGGAAGTTGTTTACTGTCTGGCTGGAGCCGAAGAGAAAGGTGGTGTGCGTGATCTGTATCTCACAGAAGCACCCCTGCAAGTGAAAAGGATTCAATTCGGGAGTGAAGCTAAGCACAGTTTAGGTACAGTTCCTGAACTAGCAGTACAGAGTATTATCAGGCAGAAAGATAAGGACTGGAAGAAATGGTGTCACAGGGATCATCTCCCTCAGCAAACCCCCCCCCCCCTCCTCCATCTCACTGTGCTGTAAAGAATGCTGTGTTCATTAATGTGCCTTTGCATTAGAACTGTGCTGTCCTGTACTAATGGGAAGACTGTGAACTGCTGTGCTACTAAGGAAACTGTACTGTTTGTCACTGGAGCCTGTTGCTCATAAGACTTAACTTGCACTGGCTGTGCAGCTTATTATTAAATGCTACTGTTCTACCGTTTATGAGGACTTTTGTCAAGTGTGTCTGGTCAGCAAGTGAAACAACCTATGTGTCTGTGCCTGAGGGTCAATACCTCTGTGTGCCTGAGAGAAGCTGCAGCACATGGTCTATGGTCGCCCTGAGTAACGGTTCCCCCAGGATTCCAAAGAATTCATGTAACCTGTCTCGCACCTATCTGAACCTAGCAGTGTGCGTGCAACATATACTTAGGGAGATTTTCCCAACAAATACATTAAAGTTCCTGTAGACTCCAATAGACTAGATGGAGGTCAAAAGTGTATTCTGTATTTGCTGTTCTTTGGTCAAACATGTTTTATTTGATGTAGTGCGCTGCAAGCGAGGAGACCGGTGTATTCATGAGCCCTAGGCTCCCCCCATATACTGCGGCTGATAGATTTCTATCTATGCACAATCCAGAATACAAAAGTTGGCTGACAGCACCAGCTAATGGAGGGCGCCCCTTCAGAGTCCCAAGGAACCCACTTGGAATAAACACGTAGTAGAGGAGCCAAGGAACAGCATCCAGTCCAGGGCGTAGAATCAAATTCTTGTTTTTATATTTAATGGCAGAATAAAGACAAGAATTTGATTCTACACCCTGGACTGGATGCTGTTCCTTTGCTCCTCTTCTATCTATGCACAGTAATAAAGGGAGCACTTTTGACCGTGAGCAAGGTGTGGCGTGAGACTGTACATACGGCAGACTTCAAGTTCATTTCGCCCACTGTGAGTTATCACAAATAAAATGTAGTTTTGGACAAACTTAAGTAAATCCTTAAAAACAGACACACGGTTGAAATCAGCATGAAAATCACTACTGTCTGCTGCCCCAGAGAGGTGACAGGTCCACCATAACTTACATCTCCTTGATAAATAAGGTAATGCTAAAATCCATCTGTCCAACTCTTGGGGGTAACATAATAACCAGGCTACATCACCTCCTACTTGATAATAGTTCAATAGTAAATAACTTCCTTCAGATTTGGAGCCCCAACATCTAATCATAAAAGTCTTAAGCACAAAATGAAGCTAACACATGGCACATCTTGGAGGCATACAGCTAGCCATCTTCTGGTCTACTGGCCACATCACAAACTCCCTAATTCCTAATCTACCTCCATCTCATATACAACTTCCCAACCAGACTTTTCTTCTAATTTCTTTTATATAATCTTATATAAACTCAAAACTGGCTGTGCAGCTTTTACAAGAGGAAAATCGGCAACATTGTGTATATAACTATATGCCATTGCTTTATACTTAGACAGAAAAGGTGCTGATAATGGACAACTGGCCCAGCAATGTACAATGAGTCACCACTGGAATACACCTGGTGCCCATAGGAGAATAAGATCTCAGAGAAACATAGCAATTGGTTCTGTACATGATATCTGGTTATTCTACTAAAATATCCATTTAAGACTTACCCTCACTAAGTCCGTGTAACCAGTTTCTCGTGTAGTCCACCATGCCTGGGCTTTTAGTCCATCCACATTGTAAAGAGACCTTTGCCAGACAGAGGCAAAGTGGCCCTTCTTGTGTCCAGCTTCGTACCAAGTATATGCCTGATAAAAAAGTGTAACATTTCAGAGTTCTAGAATTGTTAGATTTAGGGAGGAATAGAAAACAAATAGGACTATGTTAGCATTCAACTACTTGACAGATCAGATTTACCGCTACTGAATGCAGCAAATTAAAGGGAACCTATCACCAGAGAAAACGCTATTAACCTGTAGATATGGGGTTAATCTGCAGGTTGTAAAATTATTAAAGGGAATCTGTCACCCCCTGGGAGATATCAGACCTCTACTATGGGCATACAGGTTATAGAAAAGTAAATCTATACATACCTGTATGGCCCATAGTAGAGGTCTGATTGCAGAGAAAAGTGTTTTTATCACCTCTGTTTTCCACAGGCTTGGAGTCCCCCGGACGCCTAGAAATCCCCGCCTATCTGTTTATTAGTCCCTAAAATCCCCGCCTATATGCTTAGTTACCATATTCTCCCCCTCCTCTGTGCTCCCTGAATGCCCGGGCATGCGCAAAGCGCATATTGGCCTGTAGAGAGCGAGCGCGCTGTTGGCCTGTGGAAATCAGAGGTGATAAAAACACTTTTCTCTGCAATCAAACCTCTACTATGCACCATACAGGTAGGTATACATTTACTTTTCTATAACCTGTATGCCCATAGTAGAGGTCTGATAACTCCAAAGTGGTGACAGATTCCCTTTAACCTGCCCGGAGCCTGCACTTAGCTGAAAGCTGCAGGGAGAAAATGAACTTTAATCTACGTGGCAGAGTTCCAGTTTCAGTCAATGGGGCGGCGCCGATGCGGGTTCAGTCACCGCTCTGAGAATACAGAGAGATGGCTGTAACCGTGCCCCGAGCCCTGACTGGCTGTCGGCCCCAATGCAGAGCAGCTGTCAGACAAGGCTGGTAGCGCGGTTACAGCGGCCGCTCTGTATTCTCAGAGCGGTGACTGAACCCGCACTGGTGCCGCCCCTGTGATTGAAACCCAAACAATGTGGGGAGAATAAAGTACATTTTCTCCCTGCAGCGTTTGGCTAAGTGCAGGCGCCGGGCAGGTTAGTAACGCTATTAACCAGAAAAATAACCCCATATCTGCAGATTAATAGCATTTTTTTCTGGTGACAGGTTCCCTTTAAAGAAGAACTCCAAACAAAATTTTAATTTCAAAACTGTCCTAATTACTTGTCCTATCAGTGTCCCTCTGGTGCTTTTCCTCCCCATGTGACCGGCAAATAGACTACGCGGCCCCCACAGGAGTTTAACTGAAGGGAGTAGCTCTGCCCCACACAGCAGTCACTTTGCGAGCCAGCAAAGAAGAGGAGCGTTGGACTAATTACTGATTATACTTATAACCTATGGTGCACAAATATAACACAAGGCTATAGGAGTATGAGACACTGTATAAATATGAGATACTGTATGCTTATGACAAATTGGGCATTGTGATGTTGTATAACTGCTGACTTAAAGGGGTATGCCCATCTCCAAGATCCTATCCCAATATGTAGTAGTTATAATAATAATAATAATAATATTAGCAAATGCCTCCAATTAGAAATGTAGTATAGTTTTTAAGATTCGCTATGTCTCTTTCCTCATGTGCAGGGCATTGCAGGACCTTAGGTATCCATGGTTACAGCCACTAACAGCTAGCTAACTGTCACTATACGAGTGGATGTAACCATGGATACCTAGGCTACTGCAATGCCCTGCACATGGGGTAAGTGACATAGTGAATCTGAAGAACTATACTACATTGCTAATTGCTAATATTATTATTATTACACCTACTACATACTGGGACAGGATCTCGGAGATGGGAATACCCCTTTAATTATTTGTGTTGTTTGTGTATGGTTATTTGCCCTGTGTATGGTACTATTACTGACATTTTTTTAATGAACTAATTTGCCCATTTTTGGCAAAACTCAAAGGAATTATGCTGTAGTGGCTATATTGGACATAAATGATTTTGCAACCTCAGTGGCTACTGGCTGCTACAATTACATTCCTTATATTGGTCTTTTTGGGGTCCTTTTTCTCTATCTACTTGGATTATAGCACTTTTTTCCTGCAGGGCATAATAGGGCTTACCATGGCCAGCCTACAGTGAGAGGGGTGCCATTTGCGACATTAGGGTGCCAACCTCCATGGCAAGGCAGGGGCAGGATTAGAGTTAGAGTAGAGTTATTAATCACCCCAACTGGCCCATTTCCTCTTTTTCTGGCTAATTTTTGCTGTACAGTGTATTTTTTTAAAAAATAATGGATAGCGATTTTTGTACCTTTTTTATTTATTAACTGTGGCTTCTACTCGCATTTACATATTGCATAATGTGGTTTTAAATGGTAATAATAAAGGTTTATATTTTAATTTTTGTGAGCCAAAGAAGAGCAGCGCTCATGTAGACTCGGAATGGCACAGTGATCGGTAAGTCTATAAGACGCCCCCATTACTAACCCCATAGTGAAAGTGAAAAAAAACACCAACACCCAGAATAAAATCTTTTAATTGAAATAAACACACAATACTTTAATATCCTAAATTAAACTCTACTTACCGTCACGCCCATTCCAGCTGAAGCCAACGATCTCCTGCAATAAAAGTAAAATAATTAACCAACCTCATCCTTACCTTTCCATGGTTCCCACGTTGGCTTCAGTTCTGCTACATTGAGATGACAGGCTGTATCGTAGCAGAACGCTGCCATCCAGCTTGCCATGCCACAGAGATACTGAGAAGCGCAGGCATGCTTGCGCTCCTCAGTGTCTGGCTGTGACGGCATCCAGATGAACTCGGCTCACCTCATGCACGTCACTGACAGTGTGGGAGAATTCTCCTGCTCAAGCGGTGACGTCATTTGCCGACACCGCATGCGCAGGAGAATTCTCCCACGCTGTTAGTGACGTGCATGAGGTGAGCCGAGTTCATCTGGATGCCGTCACAGCCAGACACTGAGGAGCGCAAGGCTTCTCAGTGTCTCTGCGGCATGGCAAGCTGGATGGCAGCGTTCTGCTACGATACAGCCTGTCATCTCAATGTAGCAGAGCTGAAGCCATTGTGGGAACCATGGAAAGGTAAGGATGAGGTTGGTTAATTATTTTACCTTTATTGCAGGAGATCGTTGGCTTCATCTGGAATGGGCGTGGTCGTAAGTAGAGTTTAATTTAGAGTATTAAAGTATTGTGTGTTTATTTCAATTAAAAGATTTTATTCTGGGTGTTGGTGTTTTTTTTCCACTTTCACTATGGGGTTAGTAATGGGGACGTCTTATAGACGCCTCCCCATTACTAACCTGGGCTTGATGTCAGCTGGCATTATAAACTGACATCAACCCCAGCCCTATTACCCCACTGCCACCGCTACAGGGCAGTGGGAAGAGCGAGGCTAAGTGCCAGAATTGGCGCATCCTATAGATGCGCCATTTCTGGGGCGGCTGAGGGCTGGTGTTTCTAGCCTGGGAGGAGGCCAATATTCACGGCACCCTTCCTGGGCTATTAATATCAGCCCCCAGCTGTCCGCCTAGCCTTTGCTAGCTATTAAAATATAGGGGACTCCACGTCATTTTTTTTTTCAGTCCCCCATTTTAATAGCTAGTAAAGGCTAGGTATTCAGCTGGGGGCTGATATTAGTAGCGTAGGAAGCTATGTGG
The DNA here is from genome assembly GCF_046119375.1 of Phyllobates terribilis. Classification (NCBI taxonomy): domain Eukaryota; kingdom Metazoa; phylum Chordata; class Amphibia; order Anura; family Dendrobatidae; genus Phyllobates; species Phyllobates terribilis. Next base: position 631,048,415 of record NW_027362764.1, read on the forward strand.
GTATTACCCCCTTCCCAGGCTTCAAACATCTGCCCCAGCTGTCTGCTTAACCTCCGCTAGAGACTAAAATTACGGGGGACCCCACGCCAATTTTTTTTTTAATAAATCCTTGATTTTAACACTAAATGACAAGTACAGTAACCAACACTGTCACTGTACTTATTATACATGTGACCGACATGTTTCTATCTATCTAATCTATGTGTGATGCTCTATTCTTTCTGTTATAAATTGTCGGGTACCGGTGTTATAACTGTATGCGGCTGCTGAATTGCCGGCTTTTTTAAAGAGACGGGTGCATGAAAATCAGAGGGTACTAGTGTGTTCCCAGTGCCCTGCTATGCTTTTCATGCACCCTCCTATATACCCCGCCTGCCTGTCTGCCTATATATTCTGCCTGCCTGCTTGACATGCTTCATTGAGCACTGTTCGCATTGATTTGGGCAATTTTGACCTTCTGCAGACTGCCGGGGGGGACCGCCAGAAAAATGCTCGAGTTTCCCTTAGACTTACATTGGGCTTGTTGCTCGGGTCGAGCACCCGAGTATTCCAATGTGCTCGACCCGAGCATCGAGCACCCGAGCATTTTAGTGCTCGCTCATCATCACTAGTAAGGTGCACATCTGAATATACTACATCACATTTGACTCTGTATCCAGAATAGTCTCTATTGATACGGCATTATTAAGTCCTTTAGTATTAGTGAATGGTCATTGCGTGGTATACGGGGTATATACACATGATATGACATCTTCCATTTTAGGCACTAGCATCTTTATACATAGGGGATGTTTACTATGGTTACACCTCTTGCCACGTTATGGCCTTTCTATTCATTGTCACTAGAGGGGATTGTGATATAGTATGTATCTAGCTGTGATGTAACACCTCTCATACCCGGTATGTGTTTGTGGATTACTCACTATAAGTACCTGTGCCGTTGCTATTGGTGACTGGTTTTATTTGTATGTATTTTTGCCTATTTATGTCATATTTGTTTAAATACATTTTCTACTTCTTTGATATATTTTGGGCCTATGACTCTGTCTCTTGTAGGAATTAGCTGTTTTAGAGTGTCCCTGGGTATTTCCCCTTCCAGCCTGTGATTCTTAGGCATTTGGCTGGCTTTATACATGTATACATATTTTGAATATGTTTCAGATGATACTGACTTAATGAATGAATAATTATTGGAAACCCGCCTGGTCATACCTGAGGTCACACGAGTCCTCTTTGGCTGATGGATTCTTCATATTGTGTAAAACAGTTGAGGATATTTTTTTTTGAGATTTGCATCAATCAAAATCACAAATTGTTTCAATTAGCCGGTCCCAATGAATTAAAAAAATGCAACACATTGAATTTGCATTAAATCTATTGTCTCATCTCTAATAGTCAACCATCTACCGGAACTAGGAGGTGTCTGCAGTAGGGCAGTCTAAAGGCTTTAGGCAGGAACTATATGGAACCTTACACATCAATTTTCACATGATGGTTGCAGTACACAGAAGTGTTTACAGTTGCATGAAATCTATGTATCCTTTCGGTCTGCAGTTGTAGCTTGAAACTGTTACAATTGTAAATTTGCACTCGTCTCCCAGCAGCCTCAGTAATTGTGAAGGTGTCATAACTAGTGTTGAGCGATACCTTCCGATATCAGGAAATATCGTATCGGATTGGATCGGGCCGATACTCAAAAAGTATCGAATATCGCCGATTCCGATACCGGAAACCAATGCAAGTCAATGGGACACTAATATCGGAATGAAAATAAACCCTTTCTTTCCTTGTAGGTTAATTCTACATGAAGTAAAACAACTAGGAATAATGTAGAATGTATTACATGAAAAGCCGGCAATTCAGCAGCGGCATACACCGGTACCCGACAATTTAGAACAGAAAGAATAGAGCTTCACACATAGATTAGATAGATAGAAACATGTCAGTCACATATATATGAAGTATAGTGACAGTGTTGGTTACTGTACTTGTCATTTAGTGTAAAGGATTTATATAAAAAAAATAATAGTGTTTTCATGCACCGTCTCTTTAAGAAAGCCGGCCGGCAATTCAGGATCTGTACCCGACAATTTAGAATAGAAGGAATAGAGAATCATACATAGATTAGATAGATAGAAACATGTCAGTCACATATATATGAAGTACAGTGATAGTGTTGATTACTGTACTTGTCATTTAGTGTTAAAATAAAGGATTTATTTAAAAAAAAATTGGCGTGGGGTTCCCCTTAATTTTAGTCTCTAGCGGAGGTTAAGCAGATGGCTGGGGCAGATGTTTGAAGCCTGGGAAGGGGGTAATACCCACGGAGCTTCCCAGGCTACTAATATCAGCCCCCAGCTGAATACCTAGCCTTTACTAGCTATTAAAATGGGGGACCCCCCCAAAAAAATGACGTGGGGTCCCCCCTATTTTAATAGCTAGCAAAGGCTAGGCAGACAGCTGGGGGCTGATATTAATAGCCCAGGAAGGGAGCCATGAATATTGGCCCCCTCCCAGGCTAGAAACGCCAGCCGTCAGCCGCCCCAGAAATGGCGCATCCATAGGATGCGCCAATTCTGGCACTTAGCCTCGCTCTTCCCACTGCCCTGTAGCGGTGGCAGTGGGGTAATAGGGCTGGGGTTGATGTCAGCTTATAATGCCAGCTGACATCAAGCCCAGGTTAGTAATGGAGAGGCGTCTATAACACACCCCCATTACTAAACCCATAGTCAAAGTTAAAAAAAACACAAACACCCAGAATAAAGTCCTTTAATTGAAATAAACACACAATTCTTTATTGTTCTAAATTAAACCATACTTACCGTCACGCCCATTCCAGCTGAAGCCAACGATCTCCTGCAATAAAAGAAAAATAATAAAGCAACCTCATCCTTACCTTTCCATGGTTCCCACGACGGCTCCAGCTCTGCTACATCGAGATGACAGGCTGGACCGCAGCAGAACGCTGCCATCCAGCCTGTCATCCCGCAGACACTGAGAAGCGCAGGCATGCTTGCGCTCCTCAGTGTCTCTCTGTGACGGCATCCAGATGAGCCGACAATGAACTCGGCTCACCTCATGCACGTCACTGACAGCGTGGGAGAATTCTCACGCTGAAGCGCTGAGTGCAGGAGAATTTTCCCACGCTGTCAGTGACGTGCATGAGGTGAGCCGAGTTCATTGGACATGACCTCACCTCATGCACGTCACTGACAGCGTGGGAAAATTCTCCTGCACTCAGCGCTTCAGAGTGAGAATTTCCCCACGCTGTCAGTGACGTGCATGAGGTGAGCTCATGTCCAATGAACTCAGCTCACTTCATGTACGTCACTGACAGCGTGGGAGAATTCTCACGCTGAAGCGCTGAGTGCAGGAGAATTTTCCCACGCTGTCAGTGACGTGCATGAGGTGAGCTGAGTTCATTGGACATGAACTCGGCTCATCTTTATGCCGTCACAGAGAGACACTGAGGAGCGCAAGCATGCCTGCGCTTCTCAGTGTCTGCGGGATGACAGGCTGGATGCCAGCGTTCTGCTGCGGTCCAGCCTGTCATCTCGATGTAGCAGAGCTGAAGCTGTCGTGGGATCCATGGGAAGGTAAGGATGAGGTTGGTTTATTATTTTTCTTTTATTGCAGGAGATCGTTGGCTTCAGCTGGAATGGGCGTGATGGTAAGTATAGTTTAATTTAGAACAATAAAGAATTGTGTCTTTATTTCAATTAAAGGACTTTATTCTGGGTGTTGTGTTTTTTTTAAATACTTTACTAGAAATTCATGGTGGTCATGTCTAATATTGGCGTGACCCCATGAATTTCGGGCTTAGGGCCAGCTGATAATGCCAAGCTGGCCTTAACCCCTTTATTACCCAGTGAGCCACCGCACCAGGGCCCTGGATGAGTTGGGTACAGCGCCAGAAGATGGCGCTTCTATGAACGCGCCATTTTCCGGGGCGGCTGCGGACTGCAATTTGCAGCGGGTGGGGCCCAGAAAGCTTGGGCCTCCCTGCGCTGCAGATTCCAGCCCCCAGCTGCCTAGTTGTACCTGGCTGGACACAAAAATAGGGCGAAGCCCCACGTATTTTTTTTTTAAATTATTTCATGAAATTCATGAAATAATTAAGAAAAAAAGGGCTTCCCTATATTGTTGTGTCTGGCCAGTTACAAATAGGCAGCTGGTGGTTGGGGGCAGCCCGTTCCTGCCTGCTGTACCTGGCTGGACACAAAAATAGGGCGAAGCCCCACGTATTTTTTTTTTTAATTATTTCATGAAATTCATGAAATAATTAAGAAAAAAAGGGCTTCCCTATATTGTTGTGTCCGGCCAGGTACAAATAGGCAGCTGGTGGTTGGGGGCAGCCCGTTCCTGCCTGCTGTACCTGGCTGGACACAAATATAGGACGCAGCCCCACATCAATTTTTTTTTAATTATTTCATGAATTTCCTGAAATAATTAAAAAAAAATTGACGTGGGGCTTTGCACTATATTTGTGTCCAGCCAGGTACAGCAGGCAGGAACGGGCTGCCCCCAACCACCAGCTGCCTATTTGTACCTGGCCGGACACAACAATATAGGGAAGCTCTTTTTTTCTTAATTATTTCATGAATTTCATTAAATAATTTAAAAAAAAAATACGTGGAGCTTCGCCCTATTTTTGTGTCCAGCCAGGTACAACTAGGCAGCTGGGGGCTGGAATCTGCAGCGCAGGGAGACCCAAGCTTTCTGGGCCCCACCCGCTGCAAATTGCAGTCCGCAGCCGCCCCGGAAAATGGCGCGTTCATAGAAGCTGGATGCTGTACCTGGCTGGCATACAAAAATATAGCAAAGCCCACGTCAACATTTTTGGGAAAAATTAATTAAAAAATAAATAATAATTTAGGGACTGCATCTTTATTAACTCCTCAAATGTCATTTAGTGTTAAAATAAAGGATTTATTTTAAAAAAAAATTGGCGTGGGGTTCCCCATAATTTTAGTCTCTATCGGAGGTTAAGCAGACGGCTGGGGAAGATGTTTGAAGCCTGGGAAGGGGGTAATACCCACGGAGCTTCCCAGACTACTAATATCAGCCCCCAGCTGAATACCTAGCCTTTACTAGCTATTAAAATGGGGAACCCCCCCAAAAAAATGACGTGGGGTCCCCCCTATTTTAATAGCTAGCAAAGGCTAGGCAGACAGCTGGGGGCTGATATTAATAGCCCAGGAAGGGTGCCATGAATATTGGCCCCCTCCCAGGCTAGAAACACCAGCCGTCAGCCGCCCCAGAAATGGCGCATCCATAGGATGCGCCAATTCTGGCACTTAGCCTCGCTCTTCCACGCTGCCCTGGTGCGGTGGCAGGGGGTAATAGGGCTGGGGTTCATGTCAGCGCCAGCTGCCATGAAGCCCAGGTTAGTAATGATGGGCGTCTATAAGACACCCCCATTACTAACCTACAAAGTGTTAAAAAGAAAAAACACACTACACCCAGAAAAAAATAATTTATTTGAAATAAAACACACAATTTTATTAAATTCTTAGTTTACTAAAAAAAAATAGTTACCTGTCCACGTTCCTGCGCTGATCTCCCATGCACAGCTGTCACATCTGGAGATGGTGACAGCTGTGCATGGCTGCTCTAAGTTCACACTGCCGGGAACACGTCCGCTCCCGGCAGCGGGAGCCACTGACTGAGGTCACCGGAGTGCATTCAGTCAGCGCAGCTCCGGAGACCTCCTTTACGGCACTGCTGTACCGTGGGAATTTCTCACGATACAGCAGGGCCGTAAAGGAGTTGACCGGAGCAGCGCTGCCTGAACTCCGGTGAACCCGCTTATGCAATGACGGGGCTGCTTTACGGCCCCGTCATTCTAGCGGCGGCAGCGGTTCAGAGCGGTCACATTCTATGTGGCTGCTCTGAACTGGAGATCTTCGTGGGACACTCGTGGACTACTACGGAGGGGTAAGGATAAGGTTGTGGTTTATTATTTTATATTTTATTACAGGAGATCGAAGGCTTCGGGGAATTAGGTGTCTAGGTGAGTATAGGTGTAGTTTTTTATTTTTTACTTTATTTTAGGTGGCGATCGGCGGGGACAGGTAATGTATGAACTAATTTATTGTAGGTAACCACTGGCCACCAATGACATGTATTTAACATTTATTGGGGACACAGTAGGGCAATTTAAATAGCAGGATCAGGCTGATGGGAACTACTGCTCCCATCGAGCTGATCCTGCTGGCACGAGTGGACGGGGGACAGACATAGGCCGATGGGAGTAGTAGTGTCACATCGGCCTATGTCTGCCTGCACGCACAGACACCGCGCACACATCGCACAGACACCGCGCACACACACCCGCAGACATCGCACAGACACCGCACACACCCGCAGACATCGCACACACCCGCAGACATCGCACAGACACCGCGCACACCCGCACACATCGCACAGACACCCACACACACCAATCATGACGGGTCTGGGAGGTGAGGCTGACCTGTGCGACCGTGGGAAAGTTCATGTGAGTTCATGCAATGCAGTCAAGCATGAACTCACATGAACCCTCTGAGGGAACCGCGGCGACTTCAAATGAACAGCTGATCGGCATCACCTGATACCGCAGCTGTTCATTTGAAATAACCGGCGGGAAAGCGCAGGACAGAACGGGAAAGCCGGCGGTGAAGTCTTTTCACTGCCGGCTTCCCCGCCTGGGTCCTTCGCTCCCCGCTCCTTGGTGCTGCGCTCCCCGCCCGGTCCTAACTTACGATCGGGATGGGAGGTGGCGAGGGGAGCGGAGGATCGGGGTGGGAGGCTGCGGGGAAGCAGTATGGGGTTGTGTGATTGTTTAAAAGCCGGCGGCTTTTTACCGCGCGTCGGCTTTTAAACAATCAGGAGAATTCTCCCACGCTGGGATGGCATTCTGATGACAGGCTGGATCGCAGCTGAGCGCTGCCATCCAGCTTATCATCCTTCAGAGACACTGCAGAGCGCAGGCATTATGGGAACTTCCGATTCCGGTATTCGATATTGTAAAAGTATCGGAATTAAGTATCGGAATTCCGATACCGCGAATATCGGCCGATACCCGATATTTCAGTATCGGAATGCTCAACACTAGTCATAACTAAATCCATCACACATTGTACTGTCAGCAGATGGCAGCTGATTACTGCCTCCAGAGAAGTGTTTCATGTTCACAGGTGTTCCCTATGTTTCGTTTTAATGAACTCCGTACCTCTTTGTCTCCAGCTCTTTGCATAGCATCCCCCAAGTGAAAGTAAAAGCGGCCATCATCCGTACCAGGCTCACCAGACAACAGGCCTTCCTGAAATAAAGATCGTTGTGAACTGACACTAAGAAATATCTACTCTGAAACTAATAACCAGCACAGTAACATGATCACAAAAGGACAACATGATAGACTGATTAAAGGGAAACGGTCAGCGGGTTTTTCCTACCTCATCTGAGAGCAACATAATGTAGGAAAAGAGACCCTCATTTCAGGGCTGTATCACTTAATTTACTGGGTGCAACAGTTGTGAAACAATCTGAGTTTTTAGATCTAAAATGCAGCAGAGTTCAGAAAGCTAACTCCGCCCACACCCCTGATAAGCAGCTCTCTGTTTACATTGTTTATTGACAGTAAGCTATTTATCAGTGCTGGGGCGGAGTTGGAGCATGTTGCAAGCAGGAGCTAGTCTGGCAGTGATAATCTCCTGCTGATAAAACACTCATTGTATGGAAACAGCAGCACACAATCTAATAAGTGACACATCGCTGAAATCAGTGTCTTCGCCTGTACCTCATGTTGCCCTCAGATTACATAGCAAAAACTTGCTGACAGATTCCCTTTAAGGATTCACCGGGAAATATAATAATAAATCCTTTAATCTGGCCTTTTCTCTCCTTTTTAGGAAACTTTTTTTTTCAAATGCAAAAAGAGCTTTCTTGCCATTCTGGACTAACACCAAGAGGAAGAACAGGATTAACTAAATGCAGATGCCACATTTATGACTGGGTCATACGAGCGTATGAAAAAATTATCCAATTGTCATACAGAAAACTCGATTTTCATCCCTGTGCCATCCATGTGTCCATATTGTACAGTTTTGCCACACCAAGAGTACATCGACAGCCTGTGCTTGGTTTGAACAGTTATTTTGTGCTGACAGATTTCCTTTAATAGTCATTGTGACTATACCTCCATTCATTCTCTATGGGGATGCCAAAAATAACAGACTACAGCAGTAGTCTATCTGCAGCAGTCCCATAAAATTGAATGGAGCAGCAGCGCACATGAGCGACCACAGCTCCATCCAAATGGAGGCCCGTTCAGGTGAACTAGTAACTAACACCTATTCTGGAATGAAGGGAATATCAATTTAAGTTTAATAGTACGTCCTTACTCATTTTTTTAATGTGCCCCACTGTGAGCTCTTTTACCGACTTAAGAAAAAAGGATTTTCTGGTTGTTTAACCTTATTGTGTCAATAATGGGTCGCTGTGATGTTGAAAATTAATTCTTGAGCACACTTGAGTATTTTGTAGAAAAAAAAAATGATTGGACGTAAACAATAATATTAATTCAATATACACGCTTGGGTCTGTTCCTAGCTAAGATACTAAAACTTTGGCCAACATTTTTTTTAAGATGGAACCATTTTAGCCAATTTCGAAGCTAGAGCTAGTCTACTTTATACACAAATATTGAGACACATTTCTGACACAAGAGCAAATTTCATACTGGCTAAAACGTCATGTTCTACATCATGGCCTGTGTGAAGTAGAGATTTGACTTTTTTCTAAAGTTTGAAATTGTTATGACATCTTTAAAAAGGTTTTACATTTACTACATGTTTCTAAATCCTAGCCAAACAGTAAGCCATGTCCACTTATTTTTTAAGGAAAACTGACGCGGATGATTCATGGCTTTAAATTCTAGCTTAAATGACTAATAAATATGTCACAAAACAGGATAGACATTATTTGGAGTAGCATGTGTCAAAAATAGATACAAATACAACCCTAAATGTACACCAATATACTCGGACCTACGTCAGTACTCTACAGCTTGGTCTCAGTAAAGGCAGTATTTCCTTGCGTCTTGACAATCTGCACTAAAGTTCCTGTTGGTTGAAAATGAAGCTGGTGGCGTCCAATGTGTGCAGTGAATAAATTAAATTAGAAAGAGGCATGACTAAACATGCAAAGATGTGTGAACTTTTTTTAAGCAATTTTGCTCCTTACCTTTAAATAAGGAATGCTTTCAACAATTTTATTTTCTGCTTTGAGGATAAATCCGTAATGTACTTTGGCAAAACCATTAGAAGGTTCCAATGATAAAACCTGAAACAAGAAAAGAAGACATTTCCCTGAGTATATCTGAATAAGAAAAATAAACCTTCCAAAAGAAAACTTCTTATATAATTTGTTTTAGGAACCACAATGCATAGCTGGATCCTTCGGGTAAAGTGGACCACCAGCATCCAAAGGATTATTGGGTTTTGTTATCGTATTTTTCATTCTGACAGGAAAAATATCGTTGACAGAACTCTGATGCAGATATACAGGTACCGGAGACAGAAATCCATTAACAGCAGAGCATAGGGCATGGGGCTTCCTAGAGTATAGAGCACCCTGTTGTTTGCACACAGCTACATGGATGAGACTGTTGGGTAACGCTCCCAAAAAGCCTCAAGTTGATCTTTATGCAAGTTACTGGAGGTAAAAAAGTGTGGAGCCCCAAAACTCATACATGGATAGACTATTCTAACATTTGGCCAATAGCTTCAAAACTCTTGACGCGCATAGTGTAAATGGTTCATCTAAAAATCTGAGTAAAGATCTACAATACAAAAAGTCTCCATTCCTCCTTGAAGGTGTTCTACATAACAAAACGTGCGTTGGGGCACGAGGACAAACACTGAGTGACATGGGTAAGATACCTTTACAACCATATATGTGGTCTTGATCATGTGATCTCCATCATGGTATGTGTCCCTGATGGCCTAGTGGGACACACTACACATGTTAGTAGGTTGCTGAGCTTAAAGCGCACCTGTCAGCAGGATTGTGCTCAGTAAACCACATACACTGTCAGGTGGGGCAACATTACACTGATTAATATGATACCTTAGTTGATGTGTAATCTTTACTTTCAGTTTGGAGATAATGATATGCTCGTGCTTCGGGCGGCCTGTGGGGGGCGCTCTATCTGATGCTCTGCTTACTTATTCATCTGTATTCTCTTATGACAGCTCACTGTGCCTTCACTGACCTGCCTCCTATTTTACCTAGCCCCGCACTACTAGATGCATTATGTAAAATAGGAGGCAGGTCAGTGAAGGCACAGTGAACTGTCATAAGAGCATACAGAAGAATAGGTAAGCAGAGCACCAGATAGAGCGCCCCTCACAGGCCACCCTGAAGAACGAGCATATAATTATCTCCAAACTGAAAGTAAAGATTACACAAGAACCACAGGACGGATTTCATCAACGAAGGTATCATTTTAATCAGTGTAATGTCGCCCTCCTGACAGTGTATGTGGTTTACTGAGCATAATCGTGCTGACAGGTGAGCTTTAATTCTATTTCATTTATATGGTTGCATGATTATACGGGTTGGCAACTTGTTGGTCACTAGACACTGAGTTGATTTGATTAATCACACGATGTTGGCCAATCAATAGAACGCTATTTATGATATAGACTGCAGCTGTACGTATGTGTGGCCGCACCTTTTTTTAGTGTGTTACATATTGTCAGAATCATACTATTACCTCTACCCTATCCATGTGCTTCCCATGTGTTTTTCCTTTTTTTGTTGTGAGCTCATTCTGTTACCTCAGTTGATTGATACTGTGGAAGAATATTCCTTTTGTGCAGATGCTAAACAGCACGGCTCTTTTTAATATTGTATGTCTTTTTTTATTAATAAATTGCGTCATTTTTTCTATCTTTTGGCGACAATGACTCGTTTCTTGGTTCTTTGTAGGTTAATACAAAAAGTCTTTTGGAATTCTGCACATCTGAAAATGTAAATAAAAGCAGTAGAACTACTACACTGGACCAGAGCCCCGCAAAGCTCCTCCTAGCTCCAACATCCCCGGTGCCTCTCCTGATTAGTAGGCCGTGGACGACATGTGTTCCTAGCTCTGCAGTGTAATGAAGACAAAAAGACCTGTATCAAAGAATCTGTATCAAAGAATCAAAATTCTAAACACAAAAAAGCAAATGGAGGAAAACACTTGCAAAACTAGGTTTATTGTACTCGATTTACCTCTTCATACACTTCTTTGGCTTTCTGATTATCTCCTAGCAAAAGGTAGCCAACACCAAGCTCATTCTTGAGTGATGTATCCTCAGGGTACAGCTGTACTAACTTCTGAAGAGTAAGTATAGATCCTCGCATGCGTCCTGGGGTGTGAAAACAAAGCCGAAAAGTTAATATATAAAATTAGTTTCCTCATGAAAAACAAGCAGCTCAATGGCTGATATAAAGGAAAGTGTCCTCAAAAAAGGCTTCGTAGGCACAAGATCAATGTCCTATCAATGTTTTGCCAGTGCAAACATTTGCATGTGCTTGAAGACAATTGTTCTGCTGTTCAATAAATTATTAGGATTTGGGGTAGGAGGGGTCTGAAGCTTCTTAACATCTGTATAGCTAAGGCTATGGGCACTAAGCGTCTTTTAGGCACCGCAGCCACCAAGTTTTCCCAGGTGAAGCTGCTTCAGGAAAACGTCTGCCGTTGTTTACCCCAGACAGCTTCACTGGCACCTTTATCGTCGTTCCTGTGGCGGCTTTTACGCTATACTGTGAAGTATAGAGAGCACAAGCAGCCTGAAGAATGATCATGTCACTTCTTTTAACCGTTTCAGGATTTCCAAACCCTGTTGCAGTTAAAAGAAGTGACATAAGACGGAACATGTGCTCAGCAATGTTGTTTTGACATTGCTGTGCAATCGGCCTCATCCACATATTCGCGTTGCAAGTATTGTATTCGTTTTTTTCACGGATAGAACACGTGCCTGTTATATTCTATGGTGCTAGTCACATGTTTTTTCTCAGGCCGAGTGCTCATGCAAAACTCACGGAGACAGGTCTGTCTTTTTCTGGTATCACAGATGATAAGGGCCAATATAAGTCTATGGGTCCGTGAAAAAGACGTACAACACATGGATGGCATCAGTGTATAATCTGTGTGCAGTCCGTGATTAACATTGCAAAGGATAGGAGAAGATTTGTCATTTATTTATCCATCTATGAAAAACATTGATGACACTGATGGTAAAAACAGATGCACTGACCATACACTGATGGCACCCTGATGGTAAAATTGGACACACGGACCATACACTGATAAAACACTGATGGCAAAAACAGACACACGGACCGTACACTGATGGTAAAATTGGACACACGGACCTACACTGATGGTAAAATCAGACACACGGACCATACACTGATGGCACACTAATGGTAAAATCGGACACACAGACCATACACTGATGGAACACTGATGGTAAAATCGGACACACGGATCATACACTGATGGCACACTAATGGTAAAATCGGACACACAGACTATACACTGATGGCACACTGATGGTACAATCAGACACACAGACCATACACTGATGGCACACTAATGGTAAAATCGGGCACACAGACGGTAAAATCGGACACAAGTACCATACACTGATGGCACACTAATGGTAAAATCAGACACACGGACCGTACACTGATGGCACACTGATGGTAAAATCGGACACACAGACCGTACACTGATGGCACACTGATGGTAAAATCGGACACACGTACCATACACTGATGGCACACTAATGGTAAAATCGGACACATGGACCGTACACTGATGGTAAAATCGGACACACAGACCGTACACTGATGGTAGAATAGGACACACAGACCGTACACTGATGGTAGACTAGGACACACAGACCGTACACTGATGGTAGACTAGGACACACAGACCGTACACTGATGGTAGACTAGGACACACAGACCGTACACTGATGGCACACTGATGGTAAAATATCATACACTGACCGTACACTAATCCAAAACACTGATTGTACCAGAACCATTTTTTCATGTATGTGTTTAAACACAGATCTGTGAATGATGCCTTATGTTCATTTTATGGGGTGATTTTTCAGACAGATTCCTGGTTTTGGCCTAAGAGAACCTTTAACCAAATTTTTCTTGAATGCAAGTTGTAATTGTAGCTGCAGAATGAAAAAAACCCTTTTTATTTTTATTTTCCTCTCTGTTGCGGAGATATTAGCAAAGTATCTGGCACCTAATGTGTTAACTTTAGTCAAGTCCAAGTGGGTGTTATTAGACACTTTTCACTGGGGGTGTTCACTTCTTCTCCCTGTATGAGTTGTTATCCGAACACCCACTTGGACTTAACTAAAGTTAATACATTAGGTGCCAAATACTCTGATTGCTAATATCTATGTAATTGAGAAGAGAAATTGTAAAAAAAAAAAAAAAGTTTTATTACATCGTGTGTCCAGTTCTACATGAAAAATTTGGTGAGAGGTCCTCTTTCAGGTGTAATTGCACTTTCAGGTAATTTTTCAGAATCAGCTGTCATGAGGAATAACACTATTTGGGGCCCTTATATGACTTGCATTAATTAGTGATTTTTCCTTTGTAGGCACTAGTCAATGAAGCTCCTACAACTTCTCTTTGTGTACTCTGCCTCTTTCTCTCTCCAGCTTCACCCCCTTCCTCTTTATACGTAGCACGTGTAATTTTATCCCTCACTGAAGACAGATCTGTAGACAGATTTGAGAAATTATTTAGAATGAATGATCAGTGCAGGAGAGAAGTGTAATAAGTGGGATAGAGGTATTTATTTTGTAATAAGATATATATAACAGATGATTTCTGACATAAAATTCAAAGTGTAGTTACTTTTTAAGCAAACCAGTAAAAGGCTGGCTCGTTTGTAAAGTGTGGTTAGAAATTAAACTATAAGTACCATTTGTTCATTCCAGTGTTGTTTCACTGCAGCACCACATGTATGATTGCATTGTTAGGCCTCCTAATAGCATATTCTTTTCTGTTGCTTAAATGAGAATGACTACAGGTGATAATGAAAATGTTTTGTTCCGGAAAGTTTGTCATTTTCATTACTGTTCTGTATTATTAATGTATCCAGGGAAGGAACGCTGAGTCCACTAAGTAATCAGACTGTGCCACCCGTTATGTCATCGCCGCCCTCACATAGTACAAACACCTTTATTTCCAGGCTGTGTCACTCACAGAGTTCAGAACTTCACACTTCTCCCCAGAGATTTCTAATTCTCAATCAGTAAGGATCTGAACGTGGGGTTTTAAGTGTCCCCCTAGTTGTCACTCTACGTACACGGGACTAAAAGTAATCATACCTAACTCCAATTGTTTCCAAGTCACTAATTAGTTATAAGCACCAGTAAATAATATCTGTACAATTCATGTCAATGGTGACATGCATGAAAATAATGCCTGACATCAGAACAAAGCAATCAGAAAACAGTGGCGAGAACTGCTTCAGCTTCCATTTCAATCCTTATATCAGTGATTGACAAGGCTTCTAAAGAGGTTTTGCAGCAGCCTGGTGAATGTATTGTATAAAGGATACTAAAGCTAATGCAGATCATCTTTTAGATGGATTTGAAGCTTTTGCTTCAGGTCTTAGGGTATGTGCCCACGTAGCGTTTTACAAGCGTATTATATGCTGCGGAATTTCCGCAGCGTAAACGCTTGTGAAACACTTGTTAATCCGCACCCCATGGTACCCAATGAGAATCCACAATTTCAATGCCCATGCTGCGGATTTTTCCGCAGCGTTTTTGATGCGCTCAAAAATCCGCAGCATGTCAATTAATTTTGCGTTTACGCATGCGGAATTGCCTTGTCAATGCAATAAAAAACGCAAGGCAATTCCGCATGTTCCAAACACTTCTAAAACGCGCGAAAAACGCTTGCCAAATGCCGCAAGCGTTTTTCCGGGAGAGGACATGCGGAAATGAAGCAGAAATTTTCTGCTTCGTTTCTGCAACGTGGGCACATAGCCTTAAAGGGGTTTTGAACCAATGCGTATTACAAGGTGTATTGTTCCAGACGCCTTAAAGGGAACCAGTCATGTGAAAAAATGCTATTAACCTTCAGATATGGGGTTAATCTTCAGGTTAATAGCATTCTGAACCTGCTCGGAGCAGGCACTTAGACCCTCGCTGGCAGGATGAAAAACTTCTTTCCTCCTGGTAGCATTCGGGTTTCGGTCACGGAGGCGTCACCAATGCAGGTTCAGTCACCGCTCTGTATACAGTGCTGGCCAAAAGTATTGGCACCCCTGCAATTCTGTCAGATAATACTCAGTTTCTTCCTGAAAATGATTGCAATCACAAATTCTTTGGTCTTATTATCTTCATTTAATTTGCTTGTAAGGAAAAAACACAAAAGAGAATGAAGCAAAAATCAAATCATTGATCATTTCACACAAAACTCCAAAAAAGGGCCGGACAAAAGTATTGGCACCCTCAGCCTAATACTTGGTTGCACAACCTTTAGCCAAAATAACTGCGAACAACCGCTTCCGGTAACCATCAATGAGTTTCTTACAATGCTCTGCTGGAATTGTAGACCATTCTTCTTTGGCAAACTGCTCCAGGTCCCTGATATTTGAAGGGTGCCTTCTCCAAACTGCCATTTTGAGATCTCTCCACAGGTGTTCTATGGGATTCAGGTCTGGACTCATTGCTGGCCACCTTAGAAGTCTCCAGTGCTTTCTCTAAAACCATTTTATAGTGCTTTTGGAAGTGTGTTTTGGGTCATTGTCCTGCTGGAAGACCCATGACCTCTGAGGGAGACCCAGCTTTCTCACACTGGGCCCTACATTATGCTGCAAAATTTGTTGGTAGTCTTCAGACTTCATAATTCCATGCACATGGTCAAGAAGTCCAGTGCCAGAGGCAGCAAAGCAACCCCAAAACATCAGGGAACCTCCGCCACGTTTGACTGTAGGGACCGTGTTCTTTTCTTTGAATGCCTCTTTTTTTTCCTGTACACTCTATGTTGATGCTTTTTCCCAAAAAGCTCTACTTTTGTCTCATCTGACCAGAGAACATTCTTACAAAACGTTTTAGGCTTTCTCAGGTAAGTTTTGGCAAACTCCAGCCTGGCTTTTTTATGTCTTGGGGTAAGAAGTGGGGTCTTCCTGGGTATCCTACCATACAGTCCCTTTTCATTCAGACGCCGGCGGATAGTACGGGTTGACACTGTTGTACCCTCGGACTGCAGGGCAGCTTGAACTTGTTTGGATGTTAGTCAAGGTTCTTTATCCACCATCCGCACAATCTTGGGTTGAAATCTCTCGCCATTTTTTTTTTCCGTCCACATCTAGGGAGGTTAGCCACAGTGCCATGGGCTTTAAACTTCTTGATGACACTGCGCACGGAAGACACAGGAACATTCAGGTCTTTGGAGATGGACTTGTAGCCTTGGGATTGCTCATGCTTCCTCACAATTTGGTTTCTCAAGTCCTCAGACAGTTCTTTGGTCTTCTTTCTTTTCTCCATGCTCAATGTGGTACACACAAGGACACAGGACAGAGGTTGAGTCAACTTTAATCCATGTTAACTGGCTGCAAGTGTGATTTAGTTATTGCCAACACCTGTTAGGTGCCACAGGTAAGTTACAGGTGCTGTTAATTACACGAATTAGAGAAGCATCACATGATTTTTCAAAGGGTGCCAATACTTTTGTCCACCCCCTTTTTTAGGTTTGGTGTGGAATTATATCCAATTTGGCTTTAGGACAATTCTTTTTGTGTATTTTTCATTGAAGACAAATTAAATGAAGAGAATAATACCAAAGAATTTGTGATTGCAATCATTTTCAGGAAGAAACAGAGTATTATCTGACAGAATTGCAGGGGTGCCAATACTTTTGGCCAGCACTGTATAGAGACTGGAGGTGGTAACTGCTCCTCCGCAGTGACTGACAGCACAGGTGGCTGTCAGTCACTGCGGAGGACACGGATACAGCCGCCGTCTCACTATTCACAGAGCAGTTACTGAACCTGCACCGGTGACGCCTCCGTGACTGAAACCCGAACGCTACTGGGAGGAATAAAGTTTATTTTTTGGGCTTTCAGTCATAGAGGAGCGGCTTCAGTCACCGTTCAGTACATAGTGTGCAGCGGCGGCTAACCACACCCCAGCACTGACTGCATCCGGCTCTGTACTGATGCACTGCTGAGCCGGCTGTCAGTCAGTGCTGGGGCGTTGGTACAGCCGTTCACTATGTACTGAGCGGTAACTGAAGCCCCACCGGCCACGCTTCTACGACTGAAAGCCTGAGGCTGCCTAGAGGAATAAAGTTAATTTCCTCCCAGACAACCAGGCTTCCAGTGCGACGGCTGCACAGCTTCAGAATGTTAACCTGCAAATTAACCCCATTTCTGCAGGTTTATAGCTTTTTTTCACATGGCAGGTTCCCTTTAAACATATTCAGCACTTTAAATTGTGTAAAATGTCATTTGAAAAGAAGGAACACTGGGGCAGATTTATCAAAAGTGTGTAAAGAGAAAACTGTTTTTGATACCCTTAGCAACCAATCACAGAGCAGCTTTCAGTTTACCAGACCAGGTTATGAAATGAAAGATGCACTGGGATTGGTTGCTATAGGCAGCAAAGATAGTTCCCTCTTTAGACACTTTTGATAAATCTGCCCCAATGTTATTCACTGATTGAAGAAAATTATCCTGTCTCATATTATTTAAAAAAAGGGTTCTGCATCAGCTGAAGTAGAAGGTTTTAGGCACTGATAAAATAATGTCCCTAATCTGTCTACTATGTATAGACTTTAAAGAAAGCTTCTTACTAAATGTTTTCAAAATATGGCACCCCGGGATATCATTAATAACTGGCAGAACAGGACATACAATTAGTGCCCAAGTCCACCCTTTTTCACATGTTTCAACGTATGATTCATGTCATTGTCCCATCCCCTGATGACGCCGCACATGTGGTGAAACGTGTTAAAAGGTGCACTAATTGTATGTCCTGGTCTGCCAGTTAGTGATGACACCCCAGGGTGCCATCTTTTGAAAACATTTAGCAGGAAGCTTTCCTTAAATAGTAGGCAGATTATTAGGGATATTACTTTATTGATAACCCGTATGTATTTTAGTCAATACGGTATATTAAAAGTTACGTTTTATGGCTTGCTACAGTGGGATCCAATATGGGGTTCTCCCCTTTTTGCTTATTCTGAATATATCCCTCCCAGGTCTTTCCTGTTTCCCCCTTGTCTGTTTTGAGTTTTAGGCACTGTGTAGAACTGTTGCCTTGAGTTCATTGGTCATTGATTAACACTTTAAAAGAAATGTCTCATCAGAAAATGAACTATTGTTTAAACTAGATTGTTATGCTATATATATATATTTTTTTTTTTCCATTCAATGACATTTTTTGCAGTTTTCCATATTACCATTAAAGAATAGCAAATTGTGCAATTTTCACACAGGTCACTAAACCCACTACAAGACTCATGATTCTTCCTCTGTACAGATGAATTTTTGGAAATCTCATTATCATTACAAGCAGGATTACAATGAAAGGTAATGCCTCTATACAAAGTAGATAACACAGGATCCTCCATTCACAATAGGTAATACCATAGACCTTCTCCTCCACCTCCATTCAGAATAAACTTTGCCCAGAAAGCTTTCCTATAAAAGTTTCAGTCTAAGGCCGGGGTCACACGAGCGTATAACACAACCAAGTGCTATGCGATAAAACATCACATAGGACTTGGACCAGTGTTATCCTATGGGGCTGCTCAGATCTGCGATTATTTTCTCATGTCAATTCGGCATGAGAGAACAATGGCAGCATGCTGCGATTTGCAGTGAGACTCGTCTCACATGCACCCACACAAGTCTATGGGTGCAAGTGAAACATCGGACTGCACTCGGATGTCATCCCAGTACAGTCTGATATACGCTGAGTCAGGCCATGTGGGAAATAACTTTCTCCATCTCCTCCGCATCTGTACTGTGATTCTTTGATGCGAGAGGATCGGAGCACAGAGCACTGACACTCGGATCACGCTCACAGCAGAGCAGGAGCCAAGTGTCATTAGAATTATGCTCTCACATCAGATGCTATACATTCGTCTGATTCCAGACTTATGCTGCTTATATCCATCTGGTTGCTGAAAGTAATCTATACACAATAGGAAGTATTGGTATTGAGCTTGGTGTCTAGTTTGAATATTGCAATATTTCTGGGTTTGTTGGTTCCTTTTTGTTTGTTTTTTTAAATATAGATATTGAAATGGAAAATGAAAAAAAAAACATCAACAGTTGTTTATAAATACATACGATATAAAAGAGTAAGTTAAACACTTGTTTCTGATGACACATTCTCTTTAATAAATATTTTTTTAATTAAAATCTGTTTAGGCCTCCTGACTTATATTGTGCTGATTTCTGTAGTCTCCAATTAGCTTTTACATGGGCTGTTGACTTGCAATAACCGTCTCTGCCATTGGCAAACACAACGGAAACTCTACATGCCCGGTGGTTCATTCAGAGCGAAAGGACTGGTGGCACATACTAATTCACACCATAACTAGCCCTGCAGATATTAACTGCATAATTGTAAATCATCAGGTGTAATTTCTTTTTCCAGGGATCTTTAGAGCCATCTTACCAAGAAATTGCTGGCGATTAGCTCTTCTCTTAAGTGCGATTTTCACAAGATCTGCAGGAACATTGGGAAACGCAGCCACTTCTTCATAAGTGCCAATAGCACGCAACAGAATCTCATTGCTCCTCTTCTTCTCAGCGAGGTCATCTTCAGACTGAAAGAAAAGTCATGGATGGAAGTAGTTACAGAGAAGTGTCTATGAACCTTACATCTAAATGGGCTGAGTACACTGATTTGTATTGGACTCTATCGGGATCCTGTTTTTTTTTCTGCACGATATTGGTCTTTTCACATGGAAGAAATTTTGGCTTCCATAATTTTTAACGGGAATCTGTCACCAGTTTTTTACCCCATCTGAGAGAAGCATGACGTAGGGGCAGAGTCTCTGAGATGTATCATAAGATGATGCGTCCCTTACTGGGCTACTTGCTACAGATTTAATAAAATCACTGATTTCTCTGCTGCCGATCTACCAGTTCTCTGACTGCGGAGTTCTATATAATCCCACCCACATCACTGATTGACAGCTTTCAGTGTACACTGTGCATAGGCAGAAAGCTGCCAATCAGTGGTGGGGGCGGGTTTATACAGAGCTCATAAATATGCTCGACTCTCTGGCAGCAGGTTTACTATTACTGTAGTGATAATCTCCTGCTGATTAAGCAGTGATTTTATAAAAAATACAGCAAGCAGCCCAGTAAGTGACACATCATTGTAACTATGGTCTCCTCATTATGGTGCACAGATTAGGTAGCAAAAACCTGGAGACAGATTCCCATTAAAGAGATACTAAGATGTCGGTTATTAATGGGAATTCAGTGCATAATATAAAATTATTAAATTTTCAAACCTTTAATAAATGACTTTCAAGACCTCTGTTTGCAATACGAACTTTCATTGATTACTCCCAAAGGAAAGAAGTCCGTTTTGGTCATGTGATGGGCACACAGATGCATGGCTCATAAAAGGTACGGTTAAGCTTATCAGAGCTGTGCACCTGAGTGGTCATCACATGTCCAGAACAATTTTCTACCCCCTAGAAATCTTACAATTGGAAGGAATTAAAGGGATTGTCAAATACTAGGATAACCCCTTCTTGATCAAAATGTTTGCCCCGATAAAATAAAAAAAACTATACTCACCTCCCGTGCCGGGACCATTCCCGCGGTGTCAGCACTCGTGCTCCCGTGCACCCAATCAGCGCTGGCATCACTGTCTCCGCCTATGTACGGATTGAACATGAAGGAAGTCAGAAATCAGCTGCAGCCCGGACTTCCTCTTCATGTTCAAGCCGTATGTAGGCTGGGACAGTGACGCAAGCGCTGGTTGGGGCGCCAGCGTCATATGTCACAACAACAGCATGGGAGCCCCGGGACCACGAGTGCTGACACTGTGGGAACGGTGACGGCACCGGAGGTGAGTATAGGTTTTTTTATTTTATCAGGAGCAAACATTTAGTTCAAGAAGGGGTTGTCCGAGTAGTGGACAACCCCTTTAATAAAGAAAGTAATTTTAAAATGATGTAAATTTTCATTGCATAAACCATAACATCTATCTGTTAAAGGCGAGTAAATCTTTTAAAATTAAAATTCAATAACTTTGCCCAAAAATTTTATTTGCGGTAAATTGAAAGTACCGCAAAGTCTCCAATTGCCCTGACAAAATGTGTATGACACTCTCTTCTAGGACTGCATCTAAACCCTTTCGAGCTTTTTAACGCAAACACAGCCATAGTAATGTCAGATTGACTTGAACATATATGCCTATGGGTAAACTAATGGTAATTGTTCTTCACTGTTGTGCTGTCACACACTATCTGTACAGTTTTTTTCAGTGTTTTATGACTTTCTCTCCTTATCTCTGTAACGGGTCTGGGAGGCGGAACCTCTGAGCTACTATACAAGGGGGCGGTCCTTGTAAGGGAGCGGGTGGCGACCAGGCAGGCAGTCACAGCAGGTGACCGGGACAGTCTCTAGAAGAACGGGCAGGAGGTCACGGCAAGTGACCGCGGCAGTCGCTGGATGAACGGGCAGATGGTCACGGCAAGTGACCGGGGCAGTCTCTGGGTGAACGGGCAGATGGTCACGGCAAGTGACCGGGGCAGTCTCTGGGTGAACGGGCAGATGGTCACGGCAAGTGACCGGGGCAGTCTCTGGGTAAAGGGTTGGTACGACCTGTGGCGGCTGATGGTAGACGTGAGCTCCCAGGTGAGCAGGCGAGAGTCTCTGGATAAACGGGTGGTCACAGCATGTGACGGCGGAGCCTCCAGGAAGACCAACAGACAGGCGGCAGATGAGCGCTCCCAGGTGAGCGGGCAGAAGTCTCTGGACAGGCGGGTGGTCACAGCATGTGACGGCAGAGCCTCCAGGTAGGCTAGCAGACAGACAGCAGATGAGCGCTCCCAGGTGAGCGGGCAGGAGTCACTGGACAGGCAGGTGGTCACAGCACGTGACGGCAGAGCCTCCAGGTAGGCTAGCAGACAGGCAGCAGATGAGCGCTCCCAGGTGAGCGGGCAGGAGTCACTGGACAGGCAGGTGGTCACAGCACGTGACGGCAGAGCCTCCAGGTAGGCTAGCAGGCAGGTAGCAGATGTGCGCTCCCAGGTGAGCGGGCAAGCTGGTCCTTAGACAGACTGACAGGAGTAGTAAGGCAGACCGTCGGACCTCAGGCTAGCAGGCAGGTAGCAGAATATCAGGCAGGAATAAGACAGCAAGCTGGCAGGAATCTGGCAGGTATCTGGCAGGTAACTGGCAACGGGACCTGAGGGCTGAAGCAGAGTAGTGAACAGTGCAACAACATTGCTCGGGCACCTCCATTTTGGAGGAGGTGCCTTATATATGGTGAAGTCCTCCGGCCATTGGCCGGGGACTCCTTAGGACGGCGCGCGCGGCCCCTTTAAGAGGGAGGGAGAGCGCGCGCGCCCTAAGCACAGTGGCCGGGAAGGAGCGCGCGCTGCCAGCAGAGCGGGAGGAGGACGCCGGGCACGGAGCAGAGAGGTGAGGGGAACAGCGTCCCTGCCTAGCAGAGGGCAGGGACGCCGGCGCCACAGTACCCCCCCCTTTAGGCCCCCCCTTTTTTAGGCCAGACAGAAATTTAGCAAGGATGAGCGGGGCATGGATGTTCTCCCGGGGCTCCCACGTTCTCTCCTCAGGACCAAACCCCTTCCAATCTACTAGAAAAAAGGTCTTTCCTCTTACCCTTTTGGTGGCAAGAATGTTCTCTACCTCAAACTCGTCCTCAGCAGAAACCGGAGCAGGAGGCGTACCTGTAGACTTGGAAAAAGAGTTAAGTACCACAGGTTTGAGGAGAGATACATGGAAGGAGTTAGGGATCCGTAAGTTGGCCGGGAGTTTCAATTTATAGGCCACCGGGTTGATCTGACTGATGACCTCCAGAGGACCGATGAACCGAGGCCCTAACTTGTAAGAAGGTATCTTGAGTCGGACATATTTAGATGAGAGCCAGACTTTATCTCCAGGATGAAATTGTGGAGGATCCAGGCGTTTTTTGTCAGCGTGTCTTTTCATCCGTTCGGACGACTGAAGGAGTGCGGATCGGGTACTCTCCCAAATGGAGGAAAATTTGCTAACGAGAGATTCCGCAGCCGGGTTGTCCACAGAGGTGGAGACAGGAAAAGGAATCCGAGGATGCTGACCGAAGACTACAAAAAACGGGGATTTGGAGGAGGATTCGCTCTCGTGATTGTTATAAGAGAACTCGGCCCATGGTAGGAGATCCACCCAGTCTGAATGATGGGCATTAACGAAGTGCCGGAGGTAACTGGTCAGGTTCTGATTGATCCGCTCCACTTGACCATTGGACTGTGGGTGGTAAGCGGAAGAGAAGTCCAGGGTGACGTCTAGCAGTTTACAACTGGCTCTCCAGAAGCGTGAGGTGAACTGTACCCCACGATCCGACACGATGTGGAGGGGCAGGCCATGAAGACGAAAGATGTGACGAATAAAGTCTTTCGCTAGCTCGGGTGCAGACGGGAGGCCTGGCAGGGGAACGAAATGAGCCATCTTGGAGAAGCGGTCAGCGACCACCCAAATGACCGTACAACCGGCAGAGACTGGGAGGTCAGTTATAAAGTCCATTGCTATATGCTGCCAGGGGGCAGCAGGTACAGAAAGCGGAAGGAGGCGACCGACTGGCAGATGTCTCGGAACCTTGTTGCGGGCGCAGGACACACAGGCAGAAACAAAGTCTATTACGTCCTTGTGCAGGGTAGGCCACCAGTAGTGCCGGGTAATAAGCTGGAGGGTCTTTTTCTGACCGGCGTGGCCAGCCAGTTTAGACGAGTGACCCCAGTGAAGGATCTTCTCCCGATCAGGTACTGATACGAACGTCTTTCCGGGAGGGATACGATTTAGACTCACGGGAGCCACCTGCATTACTCTGGCGGGATCGATGATGTGTTTCGGATCTTCCTCGAGATCAGACACCAGAAAGGATCGAGACAAGGCGTCCGCCTTGACGTTTTTGTCAGCCGGGCGAAAATGAAGAACAAAATCAAAGCGAGCAAAAAACAAGGACCACCGGGCTTGGCGCGGGTTAAGTCTCTGGGCATGCTGGAGGTAAGCCAAGTTCTTGTGGTCAGTGTAAATTATTACCGGGTGAAGAGCCCCCTCGAGCAGGTAACGCCACTCCTCCAATGCCAGTTTGATGGCCAATAACTCTCGGTCTCCTATGGAATAATTGCGCTCTGAGGAGGAGAAGAGTTTAGAGAAGAAGCCGCAAGTTACCATCCTCCCGGAAGATGATTTTTGAGTAAGTACCGCTCCGGCTCCAGAGGAGGAGGCGTCAACTTCCAGGAAGAACTGCTTGTTGCCGTCCGGGCGATGCAGCACCGGGGCGGAAGAGAAGGCCTGTTTTAAGGAAAGAAAGGCCTCCTCTGCTTCGGGCGGCCACTCTTTGGGATTAGTACCCTTACGGGTGAGCGCGGAAATTGGGGCAGTCCGGGAAGAGAAGTGCGGTATGAAGAGGCGGTAGTAGTTGGCGAAGCCCAGGAACCGCTGAATGGCCTTCAACCCCTCCGGTCGAGGCCATTTCTCGATGGCAGACAGTTTCTCTGGATCCATTCGTAGGCCGGTCTGAGAAATAATGTAGCCCAAAAACGGAAGCGAGGTCTGCTCAAAGAGGCACTTCTCGTATTTAGCGAAGAGGTGATTCTGCCTGAGCCTGAGCAGGACCTGACGAACGTCCCTCCGGTGAGTCTGGAGATCCGGAGAGAAGACCAAGATGTCGTCCAGGTACACCACTACGCAGGAGTAGAGAAGGTCCCGGAAGATGTCATTGACCAACTCTTGAAAGACGGCAGGAGCGTTACAGAGACCAAAGGGCATTACCAGATATTCATAGTGGCCGTCCCGGGTGTTGAATGCCGTCTTCCATTCATACCCCTGACGGATACGAACCAGGTTGTACGCCCCACGGAGGTCCAGTTTGGTGAAGATTCTAGCCCCCCTCAGACGATCAAATAACTCCGGAATGAGCGGAAGGGGGTACTTATTCTTCATCGTGATCTGGTTAAGGCCTCTATAGTCTATACAGGGACGGAGAGAGCCGTCCTTCTTTTTGACGAAAAAGAAGCCTGCTCCCGCTGGGGAGGTAGATTTCCGGATGAATCCCCTGGCCAGATTCTCCTCAATATATTCGGACATCGACCGGGTCTCAGCAGCGGATAATGGATAAATACGCCCACGGGGAGGAGTAGTACCAGGTAACAGGTCGATAGGGCAGTCGTATGGTCTATGAGGGGGTAGTGTCTCTGCCTCCTTTTTATTAAAGACATCAGCATAAGACCAATAAGGAATCGGAAGTCCAGGTAGATTAGCTGGGGTAGGAGAAGGACGGACGGGATGGACGGGAACCAGACAGGTCTTATGGCAGTCCTGTCCCCAGCGAAGGACTTCTCCGGTCTGCCAGTCAAGCACGGGTGCATGTCTCTGGAGCCAAGGTAGACCTAGCAAGAGGGCGTGAGAGAGTCCAGGCAGAACATGAAAAGAGATACTCTCAGAATGCAGCATTCCCACCTGCAGAGTAATGGATTCGGTGATGAGTTGGATGGGGCGTGGTAAGAGACCCCCATCCACGGCAGCAACAGACAAGGGTACAGCCAGAGGTTTGGTGGGGATGCAGTATTTCTCTACCAGGGACTGTGAAATAAGATTCCCGGCTGCTCCAGAGTCAAGTTGGGCTAGTTCGAAATAACGGTTCTCCCCGCAGACAATTGAGACTGACAGCAGCAGAGATGGAGAGGATTTATTCTTGTCTAGGTCGACCTCTCTGAGCGAACCTAGACACAGGCGTTTCCCGACCTCTCCGGGCAGGCACGGATCCGGTGCTCTTTACTGCCACAGTAGAAGCAGCTCCCCTCGGCACGGCGTAAGTCCTGACGGATTTTGACCATCTTGGTCTGGTCGACCTGCATAGGCTCAGGAGAGTGTACCTGGGGAGAGACGGATTTCTGAAAAGTAGGAGCTAGACGTGGAAACCTCCTCTCACGGGTGACCTCTTTGGCACGCTCCTGGAACCGTAGGTCAATCCGGGTGGCAAGAGTTATTAGGTCATCGAGAGTGGTAGGAATGTCCCGACCGGCAAGTTCATCTTTAATACGGCCGGACAGACCCTCCCAGAAGACGGATACCAGAGCGTCGTTATCCCAGGCCAGCTCCGAGGCAAGGGTACGGAACCGTATGGCATATTGGCCCACGGTGAGACTTCCCTGACGGAGGCGTAGCAGTGATGATGCGGATGAGGTCTTCCGTCCGGGTTCGTCGAAGACTTTCCGGAAAGCCATGAGAAAGGCAGGCAAGTCGGACACCAGGGGGTCTCCTCTCTCCCATAGAGGATTTAGCCAGGCCAGGGCCTCCCCGGTGAGATGGGACATGATGAAGGCAATTTTGGCCCGGTCGGAGTTAAACTGGTGGGACAGGAGTTCAAAGTGCAGGGTGCACTGATTTATGAAGCCCCGAGCCTGGGCGGAGTCGCCTCCGAAGCGAGGAGGTGCAGAAAGCCGGGGTCCGGGGTAGGATACCATGGTATTAGTGGACAGCGGAGCTGCCGGATTGCGAGTCATGGCACTGGCGGAGGTTGCTGGCGGAGCAGTCAGAGTGTCCAGGCGAGAATTGACATTCCGCAGGTGACCCAGGATGGACTCCTGTTGGGACCTCTGACGGGACAGTTCATGACACAGGTCCGAGAGCGAGGGAGCTTGGGTGCCACCGGGTTCCATGGCCCGAGCAAACTGTAACGGGTCTGGGAGGCGGAACCTCTGAGCTACTATACAAGGGGGCGGTCCTTGTAAGGGAGCGGGTGGCGACCAGGCAGGCAGTCACAGCAGGTGACCGGGACAGTCTCTAGAAGAACGGGCAGGAGGTCACGGCAAGTGACCGCGGCAGTCGCTGGATGAACGGGCAGATGGTCACGGCAAGTGACCGGGGCAGTCTCTGGGTGAACGGGCAGATGGTCACGGCAAGTGACCGGGGCAGTCTCTGGGTGAACGGGCAGATGGTCACGGCAAGTGACCGGGGCAGTCTCTGGGTAAAGGGTTGGTACGACCTGTGGCGGCTGATGGTAGACGTGAGCTCCCAGGTGAGCAGGCGAGAGTCTCTGGATAAACGGGTGGTCACAGCATGTGACGGAGGAGCCTCCAGGAAGACCAACAGACAGGCGGCAGATGAGCGCTCCCAGGTGAGCGGGCAGAAGTCTCTGGACAGGCGGGTGGTCACAGCACGTGACGGCAGAGCCTCCAGGTAGGCTAGCAGACAGACAGCAGATGAGCGCTCCCAGGTGAGCGGGCAGGAGTCACTGGACAGGCAGGTGGTCACAGCACGTGACGGCAGAGCCTCCAGGTAGGCTAGCAGACAGGCAGCAGATGAGCGCTCCCAGGTGAGCGGGCAGGAGTCACTGGACAGGCAGGTGGTCACAGCACGTGACGGCAGAGCCTCCAGGTAGGCTAGCAGGCAGGTAGCAGATGTGCGCTCCCAGGTGAGCGGGCAAGCTGGTCCTTAGACAGACTGACAGGAGTAGTAAGGCAGACCGTCGGACCTCAGGCTAGCAGGCAGGTAGCAGAATATCAGGCAGGAATAAGACAGCAAGCTGGCAGGAATCTGGCAGGTATCTGGCAGGTAACTGGCAACGGGACCTGAGGGCTGAAGCAGAGTAGTGAACAGTGCAACAACATTGCTCGGGCACCTCCATTTTGGAGGAGGTGCCTTATATATGGTGAAGTCCTCCGGCCATTGGCCGGGGACTCCTTAGGACGGCGCGCGCGGCCCCTTTAAGAGGGAGGGAGAGCGCGCGCCCTAAGCACAGTGGCCGGGAAGGAGCGCGCGCTGCCAGCAGAGCGGGAGGAGGACGCCGGGCACGGAGCAGAGAGGTGAGGGGAACAGCGTCCCTGCCTAGCAGAGGGCAGGGACGCCGGCGCTACAATCTCTATTACCAAGCTATGCTGTCGTCTCAGTATCTAGATTCACTGCAAAATGACATTGGCCTTTTCTGCTTTTATACAGGCTACGATAGTCCCTCCTGATGACAGTCTTTCATGATAGTCCCTCCTGACGACAGTCTTTCATGATAGTCCCTCCCATGAGACGTGGTGCTGCTAGACTGCCTGGCCAGGCCCGAGGTCATGTGCGCCTTCTCTGGCTGATGTAATCTGTTTAAAATGCCGGTAGCTATTCTAAGTAATTCGCACCAAGCAGATCACACGTTGTGGATTTATTTGCCAAATTCAGGGAATTCCTAAAATTTTTAGATGAATCCAATTCACATCAAATCAATTTTCTCATCTCCACTATCTAGAGAAACCGTATTACAGTTGAATTTCGCTGCTATTGCTTGATAAAAAAAAATAAAGTAAGCACCGGTTGGCAAAAAAGCATTTCTGCAAATGCTCAACAGCAGAGAATGAACATTTATGTATAGTTCACCTGCAGCGTTAGTTCAGGCATTTATGTATTTTTTATAGTATATACAGCGACTTGTGTGGGTTTATGATTGCCGCTGCACTACTTTATGATTGCCGCTGCTCTCTATATTTGCTACAGAGCGACGAGTGAAGCACACATCTGAGATTCCCTCAACAATCAGTCGTGAAGATGTATTATTGAAGGGCTTTCTGGGGCTCTAGATAGCGTGCAGACTGGCTAATGCCAATACTGAAACAATATAGAAACATTTTTATGAAATACATTTCGGCACTACAATACCATACTCTAAGCAATTCTACATTGTGGAATATATCACCTACCCAAATCACACAATTCAGTGAGCACGTGCCAAAAGAAGAAAATGAAACATTAGACATACTGGATGGACATATACATACTACATACATCACATGCTGATAGTATATGCTAAGAGAACGCCTATACTCTTCAAATGGTCCATTTGGTATATACTAAAGTTCTTCTTCAATAGGCCTGTAGTGTTTGTGGCAGATAAGTAGAGCTTTTTATTCCTGTGCTGCTGAGCGAATGCTTCTAAAAGACAGTGGAGTCTTCCAAGAGTACTTTATTGGTTACAATGTCTACAAATTTCAAAGGTCGGACTGGCTTCATTATCAGAAGATATTACAACATTCATGGAACCAGCAAGATATGTCAATCGTGGTCTACTGTTTGAAGACGTTAGTCTGACTTTGAAATGCATAGATATTTTAACCAATGGAGTTCTCTTGGAACGACTCTACTGTCTCTAACGTCATGTTCAGATATCTGTATTAAAAAATGGGCCAGTCCGGTACGTAAATTGAGAACATCTGCATCGCGGACATGTCCGAAGCTGTTTTTACATTGCGTGCAATATTCTGGTCTGGTAGGACAGCCAGATTAGTACATGCAATGTAAAGACAGCTCCGACATCATCCACAATGCAAATGAGCACACAAAGCCAGTCATGGACTAGATTAGGCCATGCAGCAATTTTTACCACGTGGACCATTAGTTCGTGCAAAAAATCCACCATATGCAAAGGCATATGGGATTGTATGCATTTTAAGGGTGTATGCCACATGTCTTAGGATAGGATGCCAAACCAGAAGCTCCTTTTGCAGACATGTGCTTTGGGGTTTTTTGACCCTCATTAGTGCAAAGCAAGGGAACTGGTTGACTGGGAAAGAGGGCTGTTAATTGTTGATATAGGCTTGTAGGATTGCTATCTAAAGTAGGTGGCAATAAAGCCCCAATATTTTTCCTCCTATAAGAGGAAAAGGATATGCATATTAAAATTTCCAGGAGAATTTTAGCCTATAAGTCTTCCTTTGTCCTATAAGTCTCCTTATGTCAACTTGATGCTCTTCAACAAGGAGAATTTTACCCCTTCCGAAGACCTCTCACCTAGCCAAACCAGTTCTCCTACTTTGTACTGATGAGGGGCAAAAATCCTGAAACACGTGTCTGCAGATGCAGTGTCTGGTTTGACTTCCTATCCAAATTCTGGTGACAAGGCCCTTTAAAGGGTTCTCATCAACTTTTAGGATTGCCACATCCAGTAGGTGGTACTAGAGTTCCTTTCCTCTTTCTCTCTGAAGATGCTATATATATATTGGTCTTTAAAGGTAATAATCTTCTTATATGGCCCAAAGAAACCTTTTGGGCTACAAGATCCAGGTGCAACTTCAGCCCCTACACCCACTATAGTTACGCTCCTAGTTTCAACCCTCTTGTACAGCTGGTGTGACCTGTATACCAGAATATATCTGTAAAGAGTCATAAAACAAAATAATGTTGAACAGTAATCATTCACTTTAAGACCATTAATCACATCACGGTAGATATTCATGTTATTTGCAAGACTACGCCAGGGAAACAAGGCTGGAAAAAAGACTTTCTGAGATATTACCTCCTACTTACCCTGTAGACCCATAACCTGGTTATACTGTACAGACAAAGCAGTAAATTACATTCATTTTGGAGTAACATACCTGGGCTTTCCCGTATCTGGCTCTTGGACTCTGGGGATATTTAGTCACCAGAAGTTCAAAAGCTCTTAAAGCGTCTTCCACTTTTCCCTATGAATCATAAAGAAGGTAATAATTACTGCCGATATAAAATGTAAAGCACTGAGGAAAACAAGTCATATAACTACCTTGGCAAAACACACTAATAAATCTCTACGGAAAAATGAAAAAGATCGAGTGGGCAGAGGTGAGAGAGCCGTGCTAAGCATAAAGATCACCACCACGACAGCCTCACCGGTGGACCTTCCTGATAAACCTCCCTGCATTAGGAAGTCGCTTGACTGCTTCTGCTAAATATGGTGGCTGATCTAAAATTCACCCTGAGTTCTCAATCTGAGTACAAATCAAATTATTCCACATGGCCAGAGGTGGGTTAGCAGTGTGACCTTGCATCGACTTCATCCAGAATCCCCAGTGCCGCTGAATAAACCAGCAGTGGAAGAAAAGGATATGATTTAAGCATGCTATAAATAGAGAAGTAATTCTCGGGGAGAAGTCTATGAAAGCTCGGAAAAAACAGGCTACTGTTGACTTATACAGCAAGAAAATGAAGAACTGTCCAAGTATTTATTCCTGATTTACATACAACCATTAAGAACAACATGAGAATGGTAAGATGCAGAGCTGCAGGACTATAACCATAAATGACTATATACAGTGTATAATCCCCCGAGGATCAAAATGCAGAGCGAGAAGACGGTCAATGATCATGTTCATTTTCTATAACCATCAATCTGTCTCCATCTTGTGGAAAACTGTTAAAAGATGAGTTCTGTCCAAATATCAAAACTTACATACAGTCAAGGATAGTCCTCTTCTATTAGTGTACACAGTGGGGGAGATTTAACAAACTACATAAGCCACGATTATTGCACCAAAAGTACCTGTCTTTTATTACTACCACCATATTTATTGTGTGCTTTAGACACTTTGCATGCCTTCAGAAAAAAACAAAAGAAAAATGAACAACCCAAATATATTAAAAAGTTCTATCTTTATTTATACACAATTTTTAAAAAAAAACATAAAAAAGGAGAATTTGTACAAAGAAAAATAGTGGTATCTTAGTCACATGTACCAATGATTTGGCCCCCAAAATTCACGAAACAACACAATAGTAACAGGGCAAACACAATACAGAGATCCCACATAATTATATAGTTCAATATCTCTAGAGAAATACTCTTGCCACATAATTTGTTAATCTAGAGAATCTAGTAGTATTTAGTCTGGATAAATACAAAATACATTTATATAGCAGCGCCACCTATTGGTGGAAAAAGAATCCCATGTCCGTTTATCGCGATATACGTGTTTATAAAGCAGGGGAAATTAAGGAGTAAGACTTAGTTCTCAATTTTGGAATAAAAGTTAAGTAATATTAGGACCCTATAGTGGGTGAATAGAAAGTGCTATACATAGTGCAAAATATCTTAATCGCATCTAGGTATTAGAGTTTTTGTTTGTTTTTTTTTTGTTTGTGGAGGGTGGAGGGGGTGGGAGAAAGTACATGAAATTAAAATGAATTGGGGGAGAGGACATGTTATTATAATGAATTGGGGCATATAATTATGATTTGGCGGAGTGGGAGGAGCACAGTGGTGGGGGCTTGAGGATAAAGGTCAGTGACTCGTAATGGATTGGGGGAAAGAGTACGGTGGTTAATTAATTTATATTTTTATTGGGCAGGGGAAAAGTGGCGAATTATAGTTAATGCAGGGCACAGTGCTGGATTATCAATTTATATTTTTGAATGGTGGGTTGCACAATGGCTAATTATATAGTAATGGTATAGAGCATGTTTGTATCCAGCGGTGCAGTGTGGAGGATTTTTAGATTCAGCAAACAAAGAAAATGGCTCTAATTAGATGAGACGTCAGCGGTAAGTGACTGGATGTAATATATTCTGTGTCTACACTGTATCAGGGTCGTTTACACGGACCAACCAGATGCACTAAATGACCACTGATCAGCAAACCTCTAACGATCGGCGGTGGTCTGCGCAGGCTGACCAAAGCAAATGATGTGCACTGAGCGATCTACACTAGATGGCTCAGTGCGCGTACTGTATGCTGCCATACTTGTCAGCAGTGGGAGTCCTGATGATCTGATGATTTTTTCACCCAATGACCGAGCGATTTTCTTGTTCATCAGGTGATCTGCAACCTGCATACACTGAAAGATTATCGCGAAACGAGCATTCTTAAGGACGCTCGTTCACTATTATCTTTAAGTGTAAATGCAGCTTTATTTGTAGAAAGATGATGGGAGTAACACTCATGCTTGTAAAAGTGACTCCCTTAAGGCCTGTGCACACATTGCATATTTGTCGCGTTTTTTCTAAGCAGACTTGTCACAAAACCTGAACAACCTGAAGTCTCATGCACACGTTACTTATTTTTCCTTGCAGATTTGCAGCAGATGTAAATCTGCGGCATGTCAGTTCTTTCAGTGTTTTTGCTGCAGATCTCACCTATACTAAGAAGTGGGGAAAAATCTGCAACAAAAATGCATGTAAAAAATGCGGGAAAACATGGCAATTTTACACAGCGTTTTTCCTGCCAAGAGATGAAAAAATGGTCCTGAAATTTCTGATGCAAATACTTAATGTGTGCCCTTTTTATGTATATCGTCATTCCTTGGTATATAGTGTCCTCTCTTGTTATGTATGCTTCTGTCCCTTATTACATAACACCTATCCCTTATTACATAGCATCCCCTTTTGATACATATAGCGCTGACTCTAATTACACAAAATCTCCTTTTGTTATGTATAACACCGTCCATTATTACATAGTGTCCTCTCTTGTTATGTACACTACCATCCCTTATTGTGATATATAGTGCATAAGGGAAAAATTTGGCACCTGTGTGTTCAGCACGTGACCTATCATATGACCTCCCAAAATGTCACATGACATGTCACATCATACATCGGGTGCTGGGGGGCCCACACACTCTAAACTGCTTGGGCCCTGGCTGCCCTTAAACCTGTGAAAACTTAGACTGCACAGTTAAATATCCACCATATTTATTAAACACGAACCATTAAGATAAATCTGGCACATTTTAAGACTGTCTAAACTGAAGCTTGCTAAACACATTAGGTAGCTTTTAGCCAAAATAATGTTCGGCCGACAGTTATCTCTCCTGACTCCCCCCACACACAGGAAGGCTCGGACGCAGTGAGATGATCTTTAGGTTTATCTCACCACCTAACAAATGGATCGGCGATTGAATTCCGAACGCCCAATCCTTATGTCCCCCTACAGTCAAAAGGCTCCATTTACATTAGATTGTGAGTCTATCCTACAAAAATTGGCAACTTTTTTAAGTTTGTATGAAGGCATTTAGCTTCTACTGTCTAAGGATTAGACATTAATAATGAACCTGCCCTGTTATTTTGCTTATTAAAACAGAAGGTTATGCTTCAGATCAGCTCTTCCTTCTGAGATTAAGGTAAATGGTTCTGATCTTAGAAACAACAAATTAAAAGGGGTTTCCGGGCTTAGGAAAAAAAAAAAAGATTCTGCTGTTCTATAATGAGTCCTCAACCCTCCCCCACCCCCAATTACCTCTATTTCCTTTGTTAGCTCCCCATAAAGGCTCATAACTAATATTACAATGTGGTCTTAAATTATGGATTGTGGATGACATGGTTATAGTGGATTGTGGATGACATGGTTATAGTGGATTGTGGATGACATGGTTATAGTGGATTGTGGATGACATGGCTATAGTGGAGTATAGGTAACATGGTTATAGTGGATTGTGGATGACATGGTTATAGTGGATTGTGGATGACATGGTTATAGTGGATTGCGGATGACATGGTTATAGTGGATTGTGGATGACATGGTTATAGTGGATTGTGGATGACATGGTTATAGTGGAGTATAGGTAACATGGTTATAGTGGATTGTGGATGACATGGCTATAGTGGATTGTGGATGACATGGTTATAGTGGATTGCGGATGACATGGTTATAGTGGATTGTGGATGACATGGTTATAGTGGACTGCGGATGACATGGTTATAGTGGATTGTGGATGACATGGTTATAGTGGAGTATAGGTAACATGGTTATAGTGGATTGTGGATGACATGGCTATAGTGGATTGCGGATGACATGGTTATAGTGGATTGTGGATGACATGGTTATAGTGGATTGTGGATGACATGGTTATAGTGGATTGTGGATGACATGGTTATAGTGGATTGTGGATGACATGGTTATAGTGGATTGCGGATGACATGGTTATAGTGGATTGTGGATGACATGGCTATAGTGGAGTATAGGTAACATGGTTATAGTGGATTGTGGATGACATGGTTATAGTGGATTGTGGATGACATGGTTATAGTGGATTGCGGATGACATGGTTATAGTGGATTGTGGATGACATGGTTATAGTGGATTGCGGATGACATGGTTATAGTGGATTGTGGATGACATGGTTATAGTGGATTGTGGATGACATGGTTATAGTGGATTGCGGATGACATGGTTATAGTGGATTGTGGATGACATGGTTATAGTGGATTGCGGATGACATGGTTATAGTGGATTGCGGATGACATGGTTATAGTGGATTGTGGATGACATGGTTATAGTGGATTGTGGATGACATGGTTATAGTGGATTGCGGATGACATGGTTATAGTGGATGACATGGTTATAGTGGATTGTGGATGACATGGTTATAGTGGATGACATGGTTATAGTGGATTGCGGATGACATGGTTATAGTGGATTGCGGATGACATGGTTATAGTGGATTGTGGATTACATGGTTATAGGAGATTGTGGATGACATGGTGAATGTGGATTGTGGATGACATGGTTATAGTGGATTGTGGATGACATGGTTATAGTGGATTGCGGATGACATGGTTATAGGAGATTGTGGATGACATGGTGAATGTGGATTGTGGATGACATGGTTATAGGGGATTATAGATGACATGGTTATAGTGGATTGCGGATTACATGGTTATAGTGGATTGCGGATTACATGGTTATAGTGGATTGCGGATGCCATGGTTATAGTGGATTGCGGATGACATGGTTATAGTGGATTGCGGATTACATGGTTATAGTGGATTGTGGATGACATGGTTATAGTGGATTGTGGATAACATGGTTATAGTGGATTGCGGATGACATGGTTATAGTGGATGACATGGTTATAGTGGATTGCGGATGACATGGTTATAGTGGATTGTGGATAACATGGTTATAGTGGATTGCGGATGACATGGTTATAGTGGATTGTGGATGACATGGTTATAGTGGATTGTGGATGACATGGTTATAGTGGATTGTGGATGACATGGTTATAGTGGATTGTGGATGACATGGTTATAGTGGATTGCGGATGACATGGTCATAGTAGATTGCGGATGACATGGTTATAGTGGATTGCGGATGACATGGTTATAGTGGATTGTGGATGACATGGTTATAGTGGATTGTGGATGACATGGTTATAGTGGATTGTGGATGACATGGTTATAGTGGATTGTGGATGACATGGTTGTAGTGGATTGTGGATGACATGGTTATAGTGGATTGCGGATGACATGGTTATAGTGGATTGCGGATGACATGGTTATAGTGGAATGTGGATGACATGGTTATAGTGGATTGTGGATGACATGGTTATAGTGGATTGTGGATGACATGGTTATAGTGGATTGCGGATGACATGGTTATAGTGGATTGCGGATAACATGGTTATAGTGGATTGCGCATGACATGGTTATAGTGGAATGTGGATGACATGGTTATAGTGGAATGTGGATGACATGGTTATAGTGGATTGTGGATGACATGGTTATAGTGGATTGTGGATGACATGGTTATAGTGGATTGCGGATGACATGGTTATAGTGGATTGCGGATAACATGGTTATAGTGGATTGCGCATGACATGGTTATAGTGGAGTATAGGTGACATTGTTATAGTGGAGTATAGGTGACATTGTTATAGTGGTGGCCAAAAGTATTGGCACCCCTGCAATTCTGTCAGATAATACTCAGTTTCTTCCTGAAAATGATTGCAATCACAAATTCTTTGGTCTTATTATCTTCATTTAATTTGCTTGCAAGGAAAAAACACAAAAGAGAATGAAGCAAAAATCAAATCATTGATCATTTCACACAAAACTCCAAAAATGGGCCAGACAAAAGTATTGGCACCCTCAGCCTAATACTTGGTTGCACAACCTTTAGCCCAAATAAGTGCGAACAACTGCTTCCGGTAACCATCAATGAGCTTATTACAATGCTCTGCTGGAATTGTAGACCATTCTTCTTTGGCAAACTGCTCCACGTTCCTGATATTTGAAGGGTGCCTTCTCCAAACTGCCATTTTGAGATCTCTCCACAGGTGTTCTATGGGATTCAGGTCTGGACTCATTGCTGGCCACCTTAGAAGTCTCCAGTGCTTTCTCTCAAACCATTTTATAGTGCTTTTGGAAGTGTGTTTTGGGTCATTGCCCTGCTGGAAGATCCATGACCTCTGAGGGAGACCCAGCTTTCTCACACTGGGCCCTACATTATGCTGCAAAATTTGATGGTAGTTTTCAGACTTCATAATGCCATGCACACGGTCAAGCAGTCCAGTGCCAGAGGCGGCAAAGAAACCCCAAAACATCAGGGAACCTCCGCCATGTTTGACTGTAGGGACCGTGTTCTTTTCTTTGAATGCCTCTTTTTTTTTCCTGTACACTCTATGTTGATGTTTTTTCCCAAAAAGCTCTACTTTTGTCTCATCTGACCAGAGAACATTCTTCCAAAATGTTTTAGGCTTTCTCAGGTAAGTTTTGGCAAACTCTAGCCTGGCTTTTTTATGTCTCAGGGTAAGAAGTGGGGCCTTCCTGGGTATCCTACCATACAGTCCCTTTTCATTCAGACGCCGACGGATAGTACAGGTTGACACTGTTGTATCCTCGGACTGCAGGGCAGCTTGAACTTGTTTGGATGTTAGTCGAGGTTCTTTATCCACCATCCGCACAATCTTGTGTTGAAATCTCTCGTCAATTTTTCTTTTCCGTCCACATCTATGGAGGTTAGCCACAGTGCCATGGGCTTTAAACTTCTTGATGACACTGCGCACGGAAGACACAGGAACATTCAGGTCTTTGGAGATGGACTTGTAGCCTTGAGATTGCTCATGCTTCCTCACAATTTGGTTTCTCAAGTCCTCAGACAGTTCTTTGGTCTTCTTTCTTTTCTACATGCTCAATGTGGTACACACAAGGACACAGGACAGAGGTTGAGTCAACTTTAATCCATGTTAACTGGCTGCAAGTGTGATTTAGTTATTGCCAACACCTGTTAGGTGCCACAGGTAAGTTACAGGTGCTGTTAATTACACAAATTAGAGAAGCATCACATGATTTTTCAAACAGTGCCAATACTTTTGTCCACCTCCTTTTTTAGGTTTGGTGTGGAATTGTATCCAATTTGGTTTTAGGACAATTCTTTTTGTGTTTTTTCATTGAAGACAAATTAAATGAAGATAATAACACCAAAGAATTTGTGATTGCAATCATTTTCAGGAAGAAACTAAGTATTATCTGACAGAATTGCAGGGGTGCCAATACTTTTGGCCACCACTGTAGGTGACATGGTTATAGTGGATTGTGGATGACATGGTTATAGTGGATTGTGGATGACATGGTTATAGTGGAGTATAGGTGACATGGTTATAGTGGATTGTGGATGACATGGCTATAGTGGATTGTGGATGACATGGTTATAGTGGATTGTGGATGACATGGTTATAGTGGAGTATAGGTGACATGGTTATAGTGGATTGTGGATGACATGGCTATAGTGGATTGCGGATGACATGGTTATAGTGGATTGTGGATGACATGGCTATAGTGGATTGTGGATGACATGGCTATAGTAGATTGTGGATGACATGGTTATAGGAGATTGTGGATGACATGGTGAATGTGGATTGTGGATGACATGGTTATAGGTTATAGGGGATTATAGATGACATGGTTATAGTGGATTGCGGATGACATGGTTATAGTGGATTGCAGACGACATGGTTATAGTGGATTGCAGATGACATAGTTATAGGGGATTATAGATGACATGGTTATGGTGGATTGTGGATGACATGGTTATAGTGCATTGTAGATGACATCGTGATAGTGAATTGTGGATGACATGGTTATAGTGGATTGTGGATGACATGGTTATACAAGAAATATACATTTCTTATCCAATGACAGAATGATACATAAACAGACTATTATTAGCAGAGCCGGTGATCTGTGAAGAGAGAAACTGATGTATGACATGTATATAGGAGTGAGCAGCACAGAAATGAGAAAGGCAATAACTATGACAAGATAACTCGCACAGCTGTTGCTCGGAGAATGACACATTCAGCTGATAAACTGCAGCTAAATTCTGCCTGGAGGAAAGGCCTCCATGTAGGGAAAACTAAAGCAGCTTTATTTTCATTAATGTCAGCTGGTTATGACTTGGAGATATGGTCAAATAGGATTACATTGTATGCGATGTACAGTGATCTCTTAATCCAAGATCCTAGAAGAAGGAGGCAGTACTGATGCCTTTGTTTATCTCAATGTATTACAGGCATATTCAGTAATAAATCTGTATTTATTTTTAGCGTGCATAACACGGGCCAACAGTTCATGTAAAAACAAACGCCCCTCAGCCCCTTTATAGGACAGGCGGAGTCAATATTTCATGATTGTAAGATTTATTGCCATCACTAATGCCTATGTAACACAGGGCTCCTGGTGACGTGATACAGTTAGGTCCATATATATTTGGACAGAGACAACAATTTTCTAATTTTGGTTCTAGACATTACCACAATGAATTTTAAACAAAACAATTCAGATGCAGTTGAAGTTCAGACTTTCAGCTTTCATTTGAGGGTATCCACATTAAAATTGAATGAGGGGTTTAGGAGTTTCAGCTCCTTAACATGTGCCACCCTGTTTTTGAAGGGACCAAAAGTAATTGGACAGATTAAATAATTGTAAATAAAATGTTCATTTCTAGTACTTGGCTGAAAACCCTTTGTTGGCAATGACGGCCTGAAGTCTTGAACTCATGGACATCACCAGACGCTGTGTTTCCTCCTTTTTGATGCTCTGCCAGGCCTTCACTGCGGTGGTTTTCAGTTGCTGTTTGTTTGTGGGCCTTTCTGTCTGAAGTTTAGTCTTTAACAAGTGAAATGCATGCTCAATTGGGTTGAGATCAGGTGACTGACTTGGCCATTCAAGAATATTCCACTTCTTTGCTTTAATAAACTCCTGGGTTGCTTTGGCTTTATGTTTTGGGTCATTGTCCATCTGTAGTATGAAACGACGACCAATCAGTTTGGCTGCATTTGGCTGGATCTGAGCACACAGTATGGCTCTGAATACATCAGAATTCATTTGGCTGCTTTTGTCCTGTGTCACATCATCAATAAACACTAGTGACCTAGTGCCACTAGCAGCCATGCATGCTGAAACAATCACACTGCCTCCACCGTGTTTTACAGATGATGTGGTATGCTTTGGATCATGAGCTGTACCACGCCTTCACCATACTTTTCTCTTTCCATCAATCTGGTAGAGGTTGATCTTGGTTTCATCTGTCCAAAGAATGTTCTTCCAGAACTGTGCTGGCTTTTTTAGATGTTTTTTTTTAGCAAAGTCCAGTCTAGTCTGTTTATTCTTGATGCTTATGAGTGGCTTGCACAGTGCAGTGAACCCTCTGTATTTACTTTCATGCAGTCTTCTCTTTATGGTAGATTTGGATATTGATACGCCTACCTCCTGGAGAGTGTTGTTCACTTGGATGGCTGTTGTGAAGGGGTTTCTCTTCACCATGGATATTATTCTGCGATCATCCACCACTGTTGTCTTCCGTGGGCGCCCATGTCTTTTTGCATTGATGAGTTCACCAGTGCTTTCTTTCTTTCTCAGGATGTACCAAACTGTAGATTTTGCCACTCCTAATATTGTAGCAATTTCTCGGATGGGTTTTTTCTGTTTTTGCAGCTTAAGGATGGCTTGTTTCACCAGCATGGAGAGCTCCTTTGACCGCATGTTTACTTCATACCAAAACTTCCAAATGCAAGCACCATACCTCAAATGAACTCCAGGCCTTTTATCTGCTTAATTGAGAATGACATAACGAAGGGATTGTCCACACCTGTCCATGAAATAGCCTTGGAGTCAATTGTCCAATTACTTTTGGTCCCTTTAAAAACAGGGTGGCACATGTTAAGGAGCTGAAACTCCTAAACCCTTCATCCAATTTTAATGTGGATACCCTCAAATGAAAGCTGAAAGTCTGAACTTCAACTGCATCTGAATTGTTTTGTTTAAAATTCATTGTGGTAATGTCTAGAACCAAAATTAGAAAAATGTTGTCTCTGTCCAAATATATATGGACCTAACTGTATACTGCAGTTTTCTGTATACTGAGCCCCACACATTGGCGTTATTCACTGGCAGATCTCTACATAAAGCAGGACTCTGCTTTCATGTCGGAAAAGACAAGCACAATGCTAGACGTGTGATCTTCTGAAAACCTTTGTGCAATAAGTTCTGATTATCTCCATGGTAACAATATTACGCTGCTACATCATTGACCTTAAGGGGCTCAAAATCCCTCCTTATTAGAAGGGTCCACCAACAACTGGTATCTCAAACTGTGTCACTGATAGAAATCAACTGTAATCTGTGGGGGAACTCAGCAGCAAATGTTTAATCTCCTGTAGTGCTCCCACAAGAGAATTTAAAGGGAATATTTCATCCAAATTATTTCTTTTCACCTATTCAAAGGAATGTATGGTCTCTATTATTTTTAAATAATTAAAAGCAGATAATACATATACTAGTTTTTATTGATTTATAATAACATTTTCTGTGCATGATTATGGGAGCAGACATTTTGCTGGAGCTTTTGTTAACATTTAGAGATTTGCTTTACTGCAGTGACTTGATCCATACACAGCAATAGTGTCCGACTCATTGAGGAGAGCTTTCTAGGCATGTTCTGACCTGTGCAGAGGTCTTTGTGCAGGGAGGGTGTGGAGGACAGTGTGTGACCACTGGTTATTGTGAATGGTTTGATCCTTTGTTACCAACTTATAGCTGATACTTTTCACTGTAACCCTACATGTGATGGTAACTGCTGAAAAGAGATCTATAAGAGAGCAGGAAGTAACCTATTAAAAGGCTCAGAATGAGAGCTTGAAGATTTCAGTATTAAAAAAAACACAAATAGTGACATGAAAAACAAAAAAATACGAAAAATTCCTAAAATTTAGTTTAACATAAAACTTGATATAAACAATAGAACATTTTTTTTATGACCCGTTACTTTTAGACATCACAGAAAAACATTACATGTTGAACTTTTGGAAGCTGCTCTGCAGATTAATCAGCAGAAGCCCGTCCAAAACGGGGATCCCATCTATTAGCCCTTAATTTCCAAGGACATTGGAAAATTGATTTTCAAGACTAGACAACACCTTAAAGGGAATCTATCAGCAAGTTTTTGCTATGTAATCTGAGGACAGCATGAGGTAGCTGCTGAAAAACTGAATTCAATGATGTGTCACTTTTTTGGCTATATGCTGCTGTTTACTTACAATGAAGGTTTTATCACTAGGAGATAATCACTACTGGACTACAGCCGCACGTGAGCCCTGGTCTGACCATGCCTCCTCCTCTGATAAGCAGCCCACTGTTAATAGACTATGTACATAGGGAGCCTGGTATGGGCGAGGTTAGCTTTCTCAGCTCTATTGCATCTAAGAACTCTTTGTAACAACTGCTGCACCCACTAAACTAAGTGATACATTGTTGGAATCAGGTTCACTTGCCATATATTATGCTACTCTCAGATTAACCGGTTCCCGACCGCCCACTGTAGATAAACGTCAGCGCTTGCCGGGCTCTGTGCAGTGCCGACGTTTAAAAACGGTGGGTGGTCTCGCAGTGCTCAGGACCCCCAGGGTCCTGCAAGCACTGCGATTCCGGTGCAGAGCGTTAGCTCTGACAGGGTACATCATCGGGACTTGATTAGATCAGGTCCCAGTGATGTTAACCCTTTGCTGTCTTCTATATGCTGTGATCTATAGTGATCGCGGCATATAGGAGACAGCAGGAAGAGAGGGGGTCGTCTTACTTACCTCCGAAGACCTCCGTTTCGTTTGAGGACCTGGGGTTGCTATGGCAGCTGGAGGTCACATGACCGCCTCCAGCTCTGCCATATATGGTGTCCTTCCTGTCTGGCTTCAGCTTGTATGTAGCTGAAGTCAGACAGGAGACTCTGAC
Source organism: Phyllobates terribilis (assembly GCF_046119375.1). Classification (NCBI taxonomy): domain Eukaryota; kingdom Metazoa; phylum Chordata; class Amphibia; order Anura; family Dendrobatidae; genus Phyllobates; species Phyllobates terribilis. The sequence continues at coordinate 631,091,430 of NW_027362764.1, forward strand.
TGAAACAGTCAGTGAAGATCTCATATAATGTAATATATGTGTATTACATTACATGAGATCAGTGATCAGAAAAATAAAAATTAATGTCCCATACAGGGACTAAGTAAAAATGTAAAAAAAAGTAAAAAAAAAGTTTTTAAACTATTAAAAAAAAAAATCACAAAATAAATAAAAATAAATAAATAAAATATTAAACCAATAAATCCGTAAATTATTACAAAACCAAAAAAAGTACACATATTTGGTATCGCCGCGTCCGAAACAACCCGAGCTATAAAACTGTCACACTAATTAACTCCTTCTGTGCACACCGTAATAAAAATAAATAAAAAACGGAGCAAAAAAATATGCTTTTTCATCATATCGCCAAACAAAAAGTGGAAAAAAATGTGATCAAAAAGCAGAATAGAAATAAAAATGGTACCACTGAAAACGTCATCTTGTTCCGCAAAAAAAGCCGCCATACAGCTCCATCAGCCAAAAAATAAAAAAGTTATAGCGCTCAGAATAAAGCAATGCAAAAAAAATACAGTAAGTGTAGTATCGCTGTAAATGTACTGACCCGAAGAATAACGCTGCCTGATCACTTTTACCACACGCAGAACGGCATAAAAAAAAACTCAAAAAACAATTCCTGAAGTGTTTGTTTTTGTTAACTTTACCTCCCAAAAAACGGAATAGAAGGCGATCAAAAAATGTCACGTGCCCAAAAATGGTTCCAATAAAAATTTCAACTCGTCCCGCAAAAAACAAGCCGTCACATGACTCTATCGGCCGAAATATGGAAAAATTATAGCTCTCAAAATATGGTGATGCAAAAACTAGATTTTGCACAAAAAGCGTATTTTAGTGTGTGACAGCTGTCAGTCATAAAAACCCGATATAAATCTGGTATCTCTGTAATCGCACCGACCCGAAGAATAAAGTAATCTAATCAGTTATATCACACTAGGAACGGCATAAAAAATAAATAAAACAAATATTATTCACCTGCTACTGATTTGTTTATTATGTCTCCCAAAGATCCCAGTAAGGCTCTGCTCACATTTATCCTGTGCTCTGCGCTGAGCACTTACACCAGAGTTTCCGTGTAAATCTCTGAAATACGTGATTCAGCCAGAACCCATGATGGAAGATTCCCTGTAATGAGGCAGATATAGGCCACTGTGGATGCCGTCTAGCCTGGGATCCCACGGTGTCATTTGTTTTAGGCGTGCATAAAAGTGCGGTTGGCCACAGTTTTGTGCACTTCTGAAAAAAAGGACACCACTAAACAGAGGCCAGACGGAGTCCAGAGTAACTCTGCTGCCTCATTACAGTGAATGGATCCTGCAGGGGTTTCATCTGAATTACATCACTTGGAAAATTAGATGGAAACCCCGATGTAAGTGCTCAGCCTAGAGCGCCGGATAAATGTTACGTAAAATGTTCCCAATAAAAGCTTCAACTCAGTCCTCAAAAAAAGCTAGTCCCCACTCAGGTCCATCATCTGTTAAAAATATAAGGGACTTCCAAGTTACTGGTAGCAGAAAGGCTCTGGAAAAGCAAAATGGTCCTTGCCCCCCAAAAGAAATTCAGAAAATTTTGTGCTCCCAAATCCAAATGCCTATTCTACAATAATTTGTTCTCCAATTGTCAAATAGCGCTCCTTCCCCCTCAAATCTCACCGTATGGCTAAGTGGTACGATACAGCCTCATATGGGGTATTGACACTTTTAGAAGAAATTGTGTGACACATTTCGGCACCATTTTTACCCATTGCCCTGTGTGAAAATGTAAAATCTGAGGGTAAAACATTTTTTTGTGGTAAAAATATAATTATGCTTTTTTCACTGCCCAATGGTATAAATTTAAAAATTAAAAAATGCTCACTACTTCCCTAGGTGAATTCCTTGAGAGGTGTAGTTTACAAAATGGGGTCACTTGTGGGGGTTTCTGCTGTTTTGGCATGTCAGCGACTCTTCAAATGTGACATGGTGTCTGCTGCCTATCCCAGCCAACATAGCGCTTCTTTCTCTTCCGAACCCTGCCGTACACCAAAGCAGTGGTTTTCCCCCACATATGGGGTATCGGCGTACTCAGGAGAAATTGTACAACAAATTTCATGGTGCAATTTATCCTGTTACCCTTATGATAATGCAAAATTAGGGAATGAAAAACATTTTTTATGGGAAAAATGTGAAAATTTTATTTTTACGGCTCAATATTATAAACTTCTGTGAAGCAGCTGGGGGTGCAAGGTGCTCACCACACATCTAGATAAGTTCCCTAAGGGGTATAGTTTCCAAAATGGTGGCACTTGTGGGGGGTTTCCACTGTTTAGGCACATTAGGGGCTCCCCAAATGTGACATGGCGTCCGCTAATTATTCAAACAAATTTTACATTCAAAAAGTCAAATGGCGCTCCTTCCCTTTCAAACCCTGCCATGTGCCCAAACAGTAATTTGCCTCCACATATGGGGTATCAGCGTGTTCAGGAGAAATTGCATAACAAATTTCATGGTGCAATTTATCCTATTACCCTTATGATAATGCAAAATTAAGGGATGAAAAACGGTTTTGTGGGAAAAATGTGAAAATTTTATTTTTACAGCTCAATATTATAAACTTCTGTGAAGCACCTTGGGGTTCAAGGTGCTCACCACACATCTAGATAAGTTCCCTAAGGGGTCTAGTTTCCAAAATGGTGTCACTTGTGGGGGGTTTCCACTGTTAAGGCACATCAGGAGCTCTCCAAACGCAACATGGCGTCCGCTAATTATTCAGACAAATTTTACATTCAAAAAGTCTAATGGCGCTCCTTCCCTTCCGAACCCTGCCGTGCGCCCAAACAGTGGTTTTCCCTCACATATGGGGTATCAGCACGCTCAAGAGAAATTGCACAAAAAAATTTGGGGTCCATTTTTTCATGTTACCCCTGTGAAAATAAAAAAATTGGGTCTAAAGTAACATTTTTGTGAAAAAAGTTAAATGTTAATTTTTTTCTTCCACATTCCAAAAATTCCTGTGAAGCACCTGAAGGGTTAATAAAGTTCTTGAATGTGGTTTTGAGCACCTTGAGGGGTGCAGTTTTTAGAATGGTGTCACTTTTGGGTATTTTCTGTCATAAAGACCCCTCAAAGTGACTTCAAATATGATGTGGTCCCTAAAAAAATGTTTTTGTAAATTTTGTTGGAAAAATGAGAAATCGCTGGTCAACTTTTAACCCTTATAGCTCCCTAACAAAAAAAAATTTGGGTTCCAAAATTGTGCTGATGTAAAGTAGACATGTGGGAAATGTTATTTATTAACTATTTTGTGTGACATATCTCTCTGATTTAAGGGCATGAAAATTCAAAGTTTGAAAATTGCAAAATTTTCAAAATTTTCGCCAAATTTCCAATTTTTTCACAAATAAACGCAAGTGATATCGAAGAAATTTTACCACTATCATGAAGTACAATATGTCACGAAAAAACAATCTCAGAATCAGGGGAATACGTTGAAGCGTTCCAGGGTAATTACTTCATAAACTGGCAGTGGTCAGAATTGAAAAAATTGGCCCGGTCACGAAGGCAAAAACAGGCTCTGGCGCGAAGTGGTTAAATAGCAAAAATCTGCTGAGAGATTCTCTGTAAATGAGTGAAGTTCTAAGAAGCTGTGCCCAACCTTTTTTACCTTGAAAGCCAACATTCAACTCTGAGAGATGGCCATGAGCCACATCCAGTGCCCCTCTTCTTTCACCTCTCCCACAGTATTGACACTCAGAAGTTACCATGACTGGTGTGATGAAAGCCAAAGCTTCCCCACAGAAAGCAAACTAAGACCTTGTGCCCCCTCCATAGTATTCATAGTTTTTAAGGTAGAAGGCAGACCTAAGTCCATTATGTTCAACATACAGCCTAGCATGCTGATCCAGGGGGAGGCAAAAAAACCCCATGGAGCAGACACTAATAGCTCAACATTAGGGGAAAATTCCTTCCAGACTCCACATACGGCAATCAGATTAGTTCTTTGCATCAATGCCCCATCACAGAATTTAGTATCCATAACCTGTAATATTATTTTTTTAAAGAAAGGCATTCTTGAATTTTTTTTAGTGAATCCTCCCATAAAGACAGTACACTTACATCCAAGAGTTCCCACTTCACCCCCATTCGGTATTCCCGTATCAGGCACATCCACACTAATGCATCCAGCTTCAATTACCTGCTCTGACTATCAGTATCTTCCTACCTCCTATCAGCTTACAATAATTATGTCCCTCCCCTGTCCCCTTTGCCAGTGTATAGGCATCCAGATCTGCTCTTCTATACAGGGCTACTCACAAAAGTCACCATTTGGAGACCTTCTCTTCATAGCTTTTTGGGAGACCTTGTGCTATTGCACCAAGCAGGCAGACAGCCGTGAGAAACACATCATGGGCACACGAGCCACAGGTTGGGGACCCCTGCTCTAAAGTTTTAAGAATGGAGCTTCCTGCTATTGTGTCTTGTGTTTTACATACTCTAAATAAGGACATCTGAAAAAATATTATCTAAATAATTACCAAATGCCCCCAGTAAACAGCCTTCCCCTACAACACTATACTTCATCATTGCTTATGGGCCTGTTTTTTGTCTAGTTTTTGCACCCAATTCATAATTCTATTTTTACCTTTTTTGAAGTCTATTTGAAATATATTTATATCCTCGCTTATTTGATTTTTTCCACTTTGTGGTCGAAGTTTAGCGATGTTTTCATTAATCAATTGAGACTTTTTAAAAAGTCGCTAATTTGGTGCAATTCCACTCCAGTGTCTCCATGGTGTATTTTCGAATATGCCAATATTTTGGAGTAATATTTGTACCATTTTGCAAAACGTGCATCCTTTGACGTAAATGAGTCGCAAACACAGTGCAAGACAGAACTATGCGCCATTGTGAAGAATTTGTTGTCAAAAACGGAAACTAAAACCACAAGACAAAAAAGGAAAGTAACTTAAACATATCTGCAAATGATAACTTGGGGTCTATATCACCATCATGACTGAACTGGTGAATGTCACTCACTCCCATTCAACCTCCTCATCCCGCCCTTTCTCTGTTGGCATCCCTCAAGTCTCCGTCCTGGGACCCCTACTCTTCCCAATCTATACCTTTGACCTGGGGCAGCTCATAAAGTCCCATGGATTCCTTTACCACCTACACGCTGATGACACTAAGATCTACTTCTCTGGCCCAGACGTCACCTCTCTGCTGTCCGGAATCCCATAATGTCTATTAGCCATATCCTCCTCCTCCTCTCGCTTCCTCAAACTCAATGTGGACAAAACTGAACTCATCCTCTTTCCTCCATCTCAACTAACTCCCTACCCAATCTATCTATCACAATTAATAACATTATGCTTTCTGCAGTACAGGAAGTCTGCTGCCTCGGTGTAACCCTCGACTCTGCCCTGTCCTTCAAATCGCACATCCAAGCTCGTCACCTCTTGCCGCCTCCAACTGAAAAATATTTCCAGAATCCGTCCTTTCTTCTACCCTGGATCTAATAAAATGTTAGTGCATGTCCTCATCATCTCCTGCCTTGACTACGGCAATATCTTTCTCTGTGGCCTCCCTGCTAGCCCTCTCACACCTCTGAAGTCCTTTCTTAACTCTGCTGCCCGACTAATCCACCTCTCTCCACGCTACTCCTCTGCTTCTCCCCTCTGCAAATCCCTTAATTGGCTCCCAATTTCCCAACATATCCAGTTCAAACTACTAACGCTCACCTACAAAGCCATCCATAATCTGTCTCCTCTGTATATCTCCGAACTAATCTCTCGATATCTTCCAACACGCAACCTATGGTCCTCCCAAGACCTCCGTCTCTTCTCCACACTCATATGTTCCTTACCCAGTCGCCTTCAAGACTTCTCCCGAGTGTCCCCCATCCTCTGGAATTCAGTGTCTGAACACATCCAATTATCTACCACACTCAGAACTTTCAGAAGGAACTTGAAAACCCATCTTTTCAAAAAAGCTTACTGCCTGCAATGACCCCGCTGCCTCCTCACCGCTAGCGGAGCTGCCGCAGCCCCTAACCTAATGTCTCCTTTCCCATCATCCTGTAGAACGTAAGCCCAAAATGGCAGGGCCCTCTCCTTTCTGTACCAGTCTGTCATTGTTAGTTTGTTCACCATATTTTATATTTGTATCTTGTATGTAACCCCTCCTCATGTACAGCACAATGGAATCAATGGTGCTCTAAAAAGAAATAATAATAATAATGAGAAAAAACCTGCCTTTTTCCGTAGTTTTTCAGCGGAATCAAGTTCAGCCTTTATTGTTTTATCAAACTTGCTTAACAGTTTTGGCTTCTTTTTCTTGGCTGTAAAAAATATAAACTATATTCATTTTGGATTCAACAGATTTTGCAACACATCTTTTTTGATCTTAAGTGATTCATAATTTTATTCTGATTAATTTCTTAGTCATATATAAAATGAGGTTGAAGCTTTATTTTTCTAATACAAAACTAAATGGTTAAAAGGTCACTGTCATTTGAACTTATTTTTATAATAAATAAAGCAAATATAAGAAAATTTATCATTTATTTTATTGCAGAAAAATTATAACTTCTCGGCTTTTGCCAACAACTTCCCACAAGTTACTCATTCACACCGAAATACTGCTAAAATCCATTTTGTTCAAAACAAGAGGGACTGACAAATTACAATGAAATAGCATATACGGACGGGAGAAAAGGTGGACAATGGAGCAGACCCATGGCGCTGCTTTCTAGTGAGTGTTTTATCCCACCCCAGTGCTAGATTCACAGCTACACTGCTCAATTATTCAATATAATATCCTTCAATTGCTGCTTATGAACATATCCTACATAGAGACAGTAAATGACAAGCAGAGCGAGATTAGGAGAATTTACATTAAATTTAACCATGAAATAATAAACAATAAACTCCACCGTTTACCCCACCACGGCAGCAAGCAGATTGAATGGTCTTATTTATCTCCATTTCTACAAAGGGGATATAAAACTCTGCATTGGAAAAGCAAAGCGCAGAACATTTACTAAAAATAAAATCAGTATAAAATGCTCGAGTTAGAAACCCATACATAGCTTAAGTCACAAATTCTGTTACTGCCATTATTCTTTTAGTTGGTCACAATAGCCTAACCCCATGGGACTTCATTATAAGTAAATACATAACCCTGTATGTGGAATTCTTCAAGAAAGATGTGTAATGCTTTCTTTAATCTTTCTAGAATTCCAGTCATTGCCAAATCCCGGTGGATCAGGGTCCATAACTTGGATAGAAAAGTAATATTTTAAAAGCTCCTGATGAAATTTCACTTCCTTAATTTGCAAGAAATACCTTGACTATGAAAAGAACAATTTATTGCACCGGTTTTAATAGTGGCCATTTACACATTTATATACAGATATTGTTCTCTCCCCCAAGCCGCATCCTTTTATTAAAATCTTTTATTTCTCTTATTTAATTGGTTGCCCTTCTTTGAAAGCTTTCCTGATATCGTTTTTATAGTAACCAAAACTGGTCTGTATAATAAAGATGTGGCCATTCCAATGGGAAGACAGTGGGTATATATATGGCCCCAGATATGACATCTTTTTATATTGAGTAGGCTATGGTCCATACAATTTACCATATGCCCATTGTTAGTCACCACAATCCTACTTATCACTTAGACTATAGTGTGTCAGCTCTTCCACCTCGTTACTCATAGAACTACACCTATTGTGGCTATTTCTTCATTTATACATACAACTGGCCCTTAATTATTACGCCCATCTAGAAGTCGTCTAATTACTTCGTTTTACGTCTTATTGCAGCATCATACCTTTGTCTCCCCCTGCGGTATATGTCTCAAATTTTTCACTTTCAATATGTCCTGAGCATATTTTTCTTAATAAAGGGTTATATTTTTTATAAATGTTCCTTTTTGTCAGTCTGCCAACTTTTGTAAGATTTATATTCCTGATAGGGTTGAAGGCCCCTAAACACGGGGAAGAGAAGGATCCAGCGCATTAAATTTCCAAGGGCCGATCCATTTGTTCTCCAGAAGAAAAGCCGCTTCCAGAGGAGTCGGATCACAGCTCTCTCATAGAGAACACAAGAGGGCTCGGCAGAAGTGAGTGTTCAAATACATGAGGGGCTTGTGAGTGATAGCTGTCAGCTGAAAGCTATACATTGTGTATGGAGGGCTTTAGCATGCCACTGGTATTTTTGCTGTCCTACACACACATCACTATTGCTTTGAGTATATTTTGGTGTATTTCTGTATACAAAATTGGATTGTATATACAATAACAGTTCATTACTGATTGTGGACAGACACAATAGTGATCCATTTGGGAATAAAGAGCGTGCTCATATCAACGCTACAGTGACAGATCTCAGAGGGGAGATCATCATCATCTTCGTGTGTAAATGAAATCACCCAATAATTGTACAATTAAAAAGGCTGGCCAGGCACAGTAAAACCTTAAAACCTTGCCAGGGTCTAGATGTGTAAAAAGTAACAAACTCATTAATACTCACCTATTGGAACACACTTGGATCTAGTGTAGGTTGCTCCATGGTCTACACTGGCAAAGTAAGTGGCGCCACTGTTCAATCTGGTGAACCAGTGATTGGCTGCAGTGGTCAGGTGACTGTAGCAGTGTGTAATCAGATGTTTTTTTTCTGATGACATGCTGTTCAAAGTCACCTGACCACTGCAGCCAATCTAAGGCCACTGAGGAAACCGGTATTAAAGAGTCTGATATTTGTTACACCAGGGCAAGCTTTTATTTTTCACAGATGATCCCTTTAAGTGCACAAGCAACAATTTAATGGCTATGTGACTAAGGTCACGATTTTATTATAATATCGTAGATTCCCCTCATGTAAGATCAACGCATTCATTTTACATAGTTCAGGAGAAGATGACAAATGACAGCAAATCACACACAAAAAATGGTGGAATCATACTCCCAGTACACAAAGACCAGACAATCAGTAGAAATACTAGAGCCTGAATGTGCTCGACATCGCTATTTTGGCTTTGGGAATGTGGCAATTAGTTTCTGCATTTGTGGATTTCAAGAGTCATAACTAATGTTTCCACTATTATAGCCCTATGAGGGCTTGCTTTTTTGTAGGTTGACTTATTTCAATTTATTTAAAAAAAGATTATTTTAGTGGAGAGGCAACCCCCCCAGCAATGTTGAGATTTGCTTTTACAGTATTCCCCATTTTGTATAAATAACAGAATAAGTGACATCATAATTTTATTTTGCAGGTCTGTACGATTACGGGAAAACTAAGCTTTATGTTTTACTACTTTTGCAAAAAAAAAAAACCAGTAACTTTATTCTAAAGTGGACAAAGTCATGTGAGTACTTGTCCTTTAAGGGACAAGCTGTAGTATTTTTTGCATTTTTGATCAATAGATACAGTGGAAATCAATGCTAGCTCACCCCAGCCATATGAAAAAACATATACTCAAGAAGGAAATTAGATAGAAAGATAGAAGAAAAGTTGCAAAATTAGTGGATCTTATTGGCCCATGTGGCCTTGTGGAGGGTATCAAGGTATTGAAGGAAACAAAAATATTGCTTCTGTTTGCAGGTGCCACAATCTGCAAGACACACCACATTGGCACTGGACCTCCAGAGTTTGGGGGGCTGGTGGTGCTATATCTCACTCCCTAAGGAGCTATTTTATTACTTTCAGGTAATATTACCTTCCTACTATGCTCTATTGTGCTAATAGGTGTTTAATAAACTGGGGATCCATCTATCTCTGAAGGAACATTATGTTAATCTGCAAGTTTCTATGTGTGGCCTTGAAGCTTCCTACTGAGAAAGCATGCAATGTCCAGCTCACATACAGGTGATTCTCACTAAATTAGAATATCATCAAAAAGTTAATTTATTTCAGTTCTTCAATACAAAAAGTGAAACTCATATATTATATAGAGTCATTACAAACAGAGCGATCTATTTCAAGTGTTTATTTCTGTAAATGTTGATGATTATGGCTTACAGCCAATGAAAACACAAAAGTCATTATCTCAGTAAATTAGAATACTTTATAACAACAGCTTGAAAAATGATTTTAAAATCCGAAATGTTGGCCTACTGAAATGTATGTTCAGTAAATGCACTCAATACTTGGTCGGGGCTCCTTTTGCATCAATTACTGCATCAATGCGGCAATGTGGCATGGAGGCGATCAGCCTGTGGCACTGCTGAGGTGTTATGGAAGCCCAGGTTACTTTGATAGCAGCCTTCAGCTCGTCTGCATTGTTGGGTCTGGTGTCTCATCTTCCTCTTGACAATACCCCATAGATTCTCTAGGGGGTTAAGGTCAGGCGAGTTTGCCAAGTCCTGCGGGAGAATGAAATTTCCATCTCCAAAAAGCTTGACGGCAGATGGAGGCATGAAGTGCTCTAAAATTTCCTGGTAGACGGCTGCGCTGACTTTGGTCTTGATAAAACACAGTGGACCTACACCAGCAGATGACATGGCTCCCCAAACCATCACTGATTGTGGAAACTTCACACTAGACCTCAAGCAGCTTGGATTGTGGCCTCTCCACTCTTCCTCCAGACTCTGGGACCTTGATTTCCAAATAAAATGAAAAATGTACTTTCATCTGAAAACAACACCTTGGACCACTGAGCAACAGTCCAGGTCTTCATCTCCTTGGCCCTGGTAAGACACTTCTGGTGTTGTCTATTGGTCATGAGTGGCTTGACACAAGGAATGCGACACTTGTAGCCCATGTCCTGGATACGTCTGTATGTGGTGGCTCTTGAAGCAATGACTCCAGCAGCAGTCCACTCCTTGTGAATCTCCCCAAAATTTTTGAATGGCCTTTTCTTAACAATCCTTTCAAGGCTGTGGTTATTCCGGTTGCTTGTGCACCTTTTTCTACCACAATTTTTCCTTCCACTCAACTTTCCATTAATATGCTTGGATACAGCACTCTGTGAACAGCCAGCTTCTTTAGCAATGACCTTTTGCGGCTTACCCTCCTTGTGGAGTGTGTCAATGACTGCCTTCTGAACATCTGTCAAGTCAGCAGTCTTCCCCATGATTTTGGAGCCCACTGAAACAGACTAAGGGACCTTTTTAAACACTTCGGAAGCCTTTGTAGGTGTTTTTTGTTAATTATTCTAATTTACTGAGATAACTTTTGTGTTTTCATTGGCTGTAAGCCATACTCATCAACATTAACAGAAATAAACACTTGAAATAGATCCCTCTGTTTGTAATGACTCTATAGAATATTTGAGCTTCACTTTTTGAATTGAAGAACTGAAATAAATTAACTTTTTGATGATATTCTAATTAAGTGAGAAGCACTTGTAGATAAGGTTTGAGACACACACACACTCCCATGGCAGTATGCCCACACTATGTTAATCAAAAGCTTGAAATGTAACCTATAAACACATTAGTTAGAAATGAATATTCAACTACGTAAAAAATTGAATTATAACCAATCAGTAGTAAGATGTTAATGCAAACCAATAAGATGCTTAAGTTTTGTATCTTATCTCTTTGCTACGCCCAAAAAGATACTGTATATATATGTATTAACTTTCTCTAATAAACGGGTAATCTTGTTATACTTTTAACTGGTCTGTAACCTCATTCCCTCCATCAACGACATTCACCTGTGACACGAGGCTCATCCCTGCACGGCTGGTCCCCATAGCTGCCGTCACACTGCTGTAAAGAATATACTTATAAAAATGAAGGTACGTCAATCACAAATTGGCCAAGTATATTCTATGTAGCAGTAATTTAGTTTAAATGTCAAATATACAATGTTTGCATACATCTTAGCGCTTACAGTGTGATGCTGTATTTTTTTTTTTTGTAAACAGAATTACGGTAAAGACTTTAAAAAGGTTCCATTGGGAATTGAAACGCTGATATAACCTCATCTCCTGACAAAGGTACAATTTTTTCTTGATACGGACCATGGAGATAAATAGAAAGAAAGAAAGATGGATAGATGAAAAGGTGCAAAATTAGGGAACCTTGATGGGCAAGGGATCGAAGGAAAAAAAAATATTGTTTTGTTTGCTGGAGCTATATCTCACCGGTGGGTTGGTGGTTCCGTATATATAATATTCTGCTACCTAAGGGTGAATATTACAGTCGCTGCCAGCACAAAGTAGGAAACATTCAGATTACCGCTTCCTTTTGTAATGCCTATCTGCCTAATTACCATTTAGTCTAATTAAGACGATTGAGGAGAACTACTAAAGAATAAAGTGAAGCTCTTTTTAATCTGACTTATTATTTGAGACCTAATTAAAAAATGTGTGCAAAAGCTAATAATTTAATGTCATTAAATATTGATTTTCTTTCAGCGATGGCTTAACTAAGCATATGTTAATTTCTTGATTACTAGTAATTCAACATTTAGCTAGAATTATGTAAATAGCTAATTAGTGATGTGTAATTAAGTGTTTAGCTGATGAAGGCTGGGATGGTAAACCTCATGTATAGCATGCATTGCAGGGGAACACAATATGTAGTCCACCATTCATGAAGTACAGTATATGGCACCAACCATACCTTTCCAGTGATAAGATGTGACTTTATATTCCCCAAGACTCAAATCAAGATCATGTTAAGTTGCCTTTTCTAAGATGTATCTCTACAGCATAATGATATTAGCACCCATATGTGAACTTCAGGTGGGCCTTCTATGGGTACAGTATGAGCGCTGTTGAGCAGGATTTGAGCTCTAGGGTTGACCTATTGAATCATGGGAGCATCAAAGTATTCAGGCTAATGGTGACCATACATATAGTGCTCATTTCATAATACATTTTTACCCCTATAGTAGATGATGGGCTAGGAAAGCTCTCATTACATACACCCAGTGTAAAAGAGTGTCCTTTTCACATCTACCACATGAATTAGTAAATATTTTTTTTTAATTAATTGTATACAAAAATACCTGCATTTTCCTATACAGAGATATGTAGCAAAACCATGGAGGATGATCTCCTTCTCTTGTAGACTGTAAGCCCAGGTGGTCAGGCTCCTCTCTCTCCCTACATCAGTCCGTTAGTCAGTTATACACTGTTATACTTGTTTTCTACCATATGTTATGTACTTGTGCTATATACAGTCCTGCTCATCGTTATTGGCACTCATGAAGTTTCAGTACATAATGTGGAATATCTTCTGAAAAAAATGAATCAAGCTAAACAGGTTTTTTGTATAGAGCCCTCGTGATAAATACAAAAGAGCAAATGCTAAAAATTTAAAACAAAAAAAAATGGGAGGGAAAAATAAAAAAAAACTAAAGCTTGCTGTGTCACTGGTATTGGCACCATTTACATTAATTTAGTATGGAAACGCATATTGTGCCTCAGTGCTCCTCTCTGCCCTCAGGCCATGCCCTCAGCACTCCTCTCTGTCCTATGATAATCTCTTCCGCGATCATCTTTGCCCTCCGGCCATCTCTTTAGCATTCCTCTCTGCCCTCCAGCACTCTCCTCAGCGCTCCTCTCTGCCTTCGAGCCGTATCCAATGAATTCCTTTCTGTCCTCAGGCTGTCTCCTCAGTGTTCCTCTCTGCCCACGGGCCATCTCCTAAGCTTTCCACTCTGCCTTCAGATCATTTCTTCAGCGTTCCTCTCTACCCTAAGGCTGTCTCCTCAACGTTCCTCTCTTCCTTTGGGCTGTCTCCTCAGAGTTCCTCTCTGTCCTCAGGATTTCTCTTCAGCGTTCCTCTCTGCCCTCAGGCCATCTCCTAAGCATTCCTCTCTGCCCTCAGGCTGTCTCCTCAGTGTTCCTCTGCCCTCCGGCCGTCTCCTCAGCATTCCTCTCTGCCCTCAGGCTGTCTCCTCAGTGTTCCTCTCCGCCCTCGAGCCATCTCCTCAGCGTTCCTCTTTGCCCTCAGGCTGTCTCCTCAATGTTCCTCTCTGCCCTCAGGCCATCTTCTCAGCATTCCTCTCTGCCCTCAGGCTGTCTCCTCAGTGTTCCTCTCTGCCCACGGGCCATCTCCTAAGCTTTCCACTCTGCCTTCAGATCATTTCTTCAGCGTTCCTCTCTACCCTAAGGCTGTCTCCTCAACGTTCCTCTCTTCCTTTGGGCTGTCTCCTCAGAGTTCCTCTCTGTCCTCAGGATTTCTCTTCAGCGTTCCTCTCTGCCCTCAGGCCATCTCCTAAGCATTCCTCTCTGCCCTCAGGCTGTCTCCTCAGTGTTCCTCTGCCCTCCGGCCGTCTCCTCAGCATTCCTCTCTGCCCTCAGGCTGTCTCCTCAGTGTTCCTCTCCGCCCTCGAGCCATCTCCTCAGCGTTCCTCTTTGCCCTCAGGCTGTCTCCTCAATGTTCCTCTCTGCCCTCAGGCCATCTTCTCAGCATTCCTCTCTGCCCTCAGGCTGTCTCCTCAGTGTTCCTCTCTGCCCACGGGCCATCTCCTAAGCTTTCCACTCTGCCTTCAGATCATTTCTTCAGCGTTCCTCTCTACCCTAAGGCTGTCTCCTCAACGTTCCTCTCTTCCTTTGGGCTGTCTCCTCAGAGTTCCTCTCTGTCCTCAGGATTTCTCTTCAGCGTTCCTCTCTGCCCTCAGGCCATCTCCTAAGCATTCCTCTCTGCCCTCAGGCTGTCTCCTCAGTGTTCCTCTGCCCTCCAGCCGTCTCCTCAGCATTCCTCTCTGCCCTCAGGCTGTCTCCTCAGTGTTCCTCTCCGCCCTCGGGCCATCTCCTCAGCGTTCCTCTTTGCCCTCAGGCTGTCTCCTCAATGTTCCTCTCTGCCCTCAGGCCATCTTCTCAGCATTCCTCTCTGCCCTCAGGCTGTCTCCTCAGTGTTCCTCTCTGCCCACGGGCCATCTCCTAAGCTTTCCAATCTGCCTTCAGATCATTTCTTCAGCGTTCCTCTCTACCCTAAGGCTGTCTCCTCAATGTTCCTCTCTTCCTTTGGGCTGTCTCCTCAGAGTTCCTCTCTGTCCTCAGGATTTCTCTTCAGCGTTCCTCTCTGCCCTCAGGCCATCTCCTAAGCATTCCTCTCTGCCTTCAGGCTGTCTCCTCAGTGTTCCTCTGCCCTCCGGCCGTCTCCTCAGCATTCCTCTCTGCCCTCAGGCTGTCTCCTAAGTGTTCCTCTCCGCCCTCGGGCCATCTCCTCAGCGTTCCTCTTTGCCCTCAGGCTGTCTCCTCAATGTTCCTCTCTGCCCTCAGGCCATCTTCTCAGCATTCCTCTCTGCCCTCAGGCTGTCTCCTCTGTGTTCTTTTCTGCCCTCAGGCCATCTACTTAGCATTCCTCTCTGCCCTCAGGCTGTCTAGTCAGCTTTCCTCTCTTCCCTCAGACCATCTACTCCGCGTTCCTCTCTGAAGCCCTGCTATCTGTTTCACAGTCTTCTAAGGGGACCATTGTAGCAAGCAAAAAGTAATAAAAATAAGTTTTTAAGAATATTTAAAAAAAAAAAAAAAAAAAACAAGTTCAAATTACCCCCCTTTTGTCCCATTCAAAATAAAAGTATAATAAAAAAAGTAAAAAATACACGTTTGGCATCGCTAGGTTCAGAAATGTCCGATCTATCAAAAGATGAAGAAAATTAATCTGATCGGTGAATGGCGTAACGACAAAAAAATTGAAAAGCCAGAGTTGCGTTTTTTTGGCCGCTGCAACATTGCACTAACAGGCAATCAAAATATCATATCTACCCAAAAATGGTATCAATAAAAATGTCAGCTCGGCATCCAAAAAATAAACCCTTACCCAGCCCCAGATCCCGAAAAACAGACGCTACGGGTCTTGAAAAATGGCAACAGAAGCAATTTTTTTTTCTTACAAATTTTGGATTTTTTTTCACCACTTAAATAAAAAAATATATATACATGTTTGGTATCTGCGTACTCGTAATGACCTGGAGAATCATATTGACAGGTCAGTTTTAGCATTTAATGAACATGGTAAATAAAAAACCCAATAAACAATTGTGGAATTGCACTTTTTTTGCAATTTCACCGCATTTCGAATTATGTTCTGGTTTTCCAATACGCTATATGGTAAAATCAATGGAGTCATTCAAAAGTACAACTCATCCCTCAAAAAACAAGCCCTCATATGGCTATATTGATAGATAAATTAAAAAAAGTTATGGCTCTTGAAAGAAGAGCAGGAAAAAAACGAAAATGAAAAACGGAAAATCGCCTGGGGGTGAAGGGGTTAATCAATTACTCACCTTCCCCTGCTCCAGTGCCTGCTCTCTGCTGGTGCTGCGATCTTTGTTTACATTCTGGAGCAGTAATGTCATGGCTGTAACACATGACCACTGCAGCCAATCACTTGTGCTCAACTCAAAGTTTGATGCTAAAACCAATTTTGCAATTGGGCTTCATTGAAATTTTTGAACATGTTGTCTTTTACAAGCCTTTTGTTTCCCTGTACATTCAATTTTCATGTGGTCTGTGCTCATAATTCAGAGGAGTTCAGAAAAACAGATAAAAGAGATACAAATTCCCCCCACCAGACCATCATATCGGATTTGTATGGGCACCTTCAGAGACAGTGAGGACTCTAGAGTTGAAGAAGGAGTCTGATGACTTTGAAACGCGTTGACAATAAACTACTCTGACCTATCCTCATGGATCCTTGGTCGGAAAATGAGCAGCACAGAGTAAATCGGGTATCCCAATACCTTGACACCTTCTATATCTTCGTGGGTGCTGCAGCAGCTGAGACAAGGAAAACATAGTGGTTGTGTCACATATAACCCCATAAGGTGAGCACATAATTCACGCTTACCTTTCTGTTTTACCCGGATCCTATTTACGTTTTTTCTAGCTTCATTTGGATAAAGCAGACACATTTATCTAATTATTTTTATCAGACATTTATTTCCAATGCATATATTAATGACATAGGTGGATATAAAATGCGGTGAGATGACTGCTCAGCTATCCAGGACCTGAAAATGCACCATATGAAAATAACTCAGAGAAAGCTTGATTGCTGGAGCCACCTACTGGACACTTTAAGAACGCATTAATCCTCGGTGAGGCTATATCAGGTATGAAGCTACATTACTCCTATATAACACATTTAGAATGTGATTTACTAATTCCGATGAGCTTGGTCAATGATAATGTATCGAATATGACTTCAGAGACGAGATCGTCATCAAAACCAACCATAGCTACTACAAAACCTCATGGTTCCTGGACATCTGCTCAGCATATTTGTATGCAAAGTGCCTCTTCAGACAGGAAGAGGACTATCTCTATAGCGCAACCTTTTGGAAGTAGCAATCCTACAAGTCACTTTCGACCCTTTAACGAGTCTTGCAATTTGACTTTGGATAAAAGCCAAATCAGAATCTCAATTTGCAGACAGTGTTTCGGGGTATTGCTCCTCGTTAGTACAAAGTATGAGAACTGATCTAACAGGTGGCGCTACAGAGTTGAAGTCCTCTTCCTCTCTGAAGAGGCAATTTGCATATTAAATTTCCTAGGGGAGAATTGCACGGCGAATAAGCCTCCTTCCATTGGCATTTGCATATTAAATTTCCTAGGGGAGCATTGCACGGCGAATAAGCCTCCTTACATT
This sequence comes from Phyllobates terribilis, assembly GCF_046119375.1. Classification (NCBI taxonomy): domain Eukaryota; kingdom Metazoa; phylum Chordata; class Amphibia; order Anura; family Dendrobatidae; genus Phyllobates; species Phyllobates terribilis. The sequence continues at coordinate 631,108,980 of NW_027362764.1, forward strand.
GGGATGCCAGAGCCGGTATGTCTCTCTCCACAAGGAGAAACATTACCCCTTAGACCTCAGTCCAGAGCATCTCACCCAGCCAAATTAGTTCTCATACTTTGCACTGATGAGGGGCAATATCCCAAAACACCGTGTCTGCAAATTGAGATTCTGATTTGGCTTTTATCCTAGGTCATATTACAAGACTCATTAAAGGGTCGAAAGTGACTTGTAGGAATGCTACTTCCAATAGGTGGCGCTATAGAGTTCCAAGTCCTCTTTTTCTCTGAAGAGGCAATTTGCATGTTAAATTTCCCAGAGGAGCATTGCACGACGAATAAGCCTCCTTACCTTGGCATGCCAGAGCTGGTGTGTCACTCTCCACAAGGAGGAACGTTACCCCTTGGACCTCAGTATATTTGTAATATTTTTTTTTTGTACCATGGATCAGCGCATCACTATTTATCAACATATGAAAAAGTTTAGAGAGAATGGACCCAACCAGTGATGACATTTGTATGATTATTTAGCCTCTATGGGGGTGCACATACTAATATGCTTCATTGGTTGCTACACATCAATCGAGTCAGAAGGATTCATGATTAGCACACGGCTTGTGCTTCCGGAGTCCTCAAATCAGATAACAGACCAGTTTGCATGATACTAAAATTCCCTTTAACAATCAATTAGCCACAATTCGTACAGTCAGCCATAAATCAAGACGAGCATGTCTGTGCCATTCTTTTTCATAAAGCTGAAATTAAAGGGGCTGTCCACTACTGGACAACTCCAGGTTAATCAAATCAGGACCGAAATTAAAATAAAAGCAATCTATACTCATCTCCTACGGCAGTGCCTATCCAGTGATGTCAGCGCCGCTGTTTCTGGAGCGTAATGTGACATTGTTGTTGTGTCACGTGACGGCTGCAGCCAATCAGTGCTGGTCTTTGGCTGCAGATAATTAATATTTCAATGTCTGCTCTGACAAAATAGTAGAGACTGCAAGTAACAAGCGTCCATTGATCGACAGCAGACAGGATGTGACAACAATTTCACATCATTCAGTAGTGAACATCCCCTTTAAGGTTTGGTATCAGACAATTACATTATGTTCAAAGTCTGTGATATATAAGCTAGCAAGCCTCCAAAAGAAGCCTGGCAAGGCCAAGGGGCACTCTTTTGGCCTCCATTTGGTTAAGGAAACCCTATGGACACATAAAGAATGCAGTTTGAAAGCTTTTCCCAGTCTACAAGTTAACATTGAGCTAAACAGTCATCTAATGATACCACTAATGTAATAGATCTGATTTTGGGCAGCATGGCGGCTCAGTGGTTAAAACTGTTACTTTGCAGTACAGATATCCTAGGTTCAAATCCCACCAAGGGCAACATCTGCAAGGAGTCTGTATGTTCTCCCTGTGTTTGCGTGGGTTTCCTAAGAGTTCTCAGGTTTACTCCCACACTCCAAAGACCTAGTGATAGGGAATGTAGATTGTGAGCCCCAATGGGGACAGTGATGACAATATCTGTAAAGTGCTGCAGAACTAATGGCATCATACAAGCAACTACATAAAGACAATTTTGACGATTATTGTTAGGATAAGAAATAATTTGCACACAAATAAGCCTAAAACGAGTAAAACAATATTTTAAAGGCCTAATAGTAGTTTAACAACCTGTTTAGGCAGAATGATTGTACCACTGTTCACAACACCACATGCATTTACACAAAACTATGTGCTACCGAAAACGGGGGCTTTTAATTAACCTAGAAAGTTACTTCATCCAGCATTTTGCTTGTTTATCGGATGATCGGCAGATGTTTAAATTTGGGTGAACCCAAAGTTTACCAAGATGTTTCAGGATAATTTGACCATTCGGCATTAAAACATGTTCAAAAGCCTGAACTTGTGCACAGCAAGTACTATTACATAGAAATGCATATTCATAGTCATTCTTCTGAGCGTTCCCTGAGCGCCCTTGTCAGGTGGGTTTTGGGGCGGACCAGGCTAAAACAGACTATTGGGAAAAAGCATTTATGATAATCGGTCACTGTAAATGCACCTTCGTAACTTTAATAAACTAACCCTCACATCAACGTGTAACGCTTGTGGGGAAAGTAAACCGTCCATACGGTAAATAGCACATAAATCATGTACATCGCCAGCCTGTTTATCCTAAAGTAAGGAATGGATCCAAGTATAGCGCAACCTGTGATCATGTGTCATTCGCTATTCTTCACAATTGTGAACACAGAAAACAGATACATTATTCATGAAGAAATCCTTCTACCTTTCTCCTTTTGCTCCTGTGACGATGATTCACCTCCTAGAAAAGGAAAAAGTATAAGAACATTATGAAAAAAAACGCAGAATTCACACACAAATTTTGTTTCAAATGCTATACAAACTTCTGAACAAATGTAATATCTGACCGGCGAGCCTTACAATCTTCAATTGTTGAGTGCTTAAAGGGGTGATCCAAAATTCAAAGTAATTTTCATCCTAAATCCCTATGTATTTAATGCAATAATCTAAACTATTTTCTAATATACTGGTGTTAATAATTCCCTAACCACGCTATCTAACTGCTTTTCATTTTTTTTTTTTATACCTTCTTTTTTGATGACGCTTTGTTTGAGAATCCCAGTACATGCTGCAATACTCAAACGAAGCATCATCAGGGGGCCGGGCTAGACTTTGCGCAAAGTGCACAATGACAGCGCGCTCCTTTGTTGACTCATCAGCAGTAAAGAGCCAGCAGGAGAGCGCACTTTCAATGTGCAGTGTCAGAATACCCGGTGTACAGAGACCAGCGCTACCCATTTGCAGGGGCGGCAATTATCTCTGCACGCTGGGTATTTGTCTGATAATGCGCATTGACAGTGCGCTCTCCTGCTCGCTCGTTACTGCTGATTTGAGTCGGCAAACGAGCGCGCTGTCATTATGCACATCGTAGTGTGTACTTCGTGCAGGGATTAGTCCAGCTCCTGAAACGAGCATCATTGAAGACGCTTCATTTCAGGTAGGGGGCAAAGGTTGCGTCAGTAACCGCTTCCACTGCCACCTGATGATGCTTTGTTTGAGTATCCAATCATGCAATGGGATTCTCAAACAAAGAACCATCAAAGAGGAAATAGTAAAAAAAAAAAAAAAAATAGAAAAGCAGTTAGACAGTGTAGTTAGGGAAGGGTAGGACATTTTTAATTAAAGTATATTAGAAAATGGTTTAGATTATGGCACGAAATAGATAGGGATTTAGGATAAAAATTAATTTGGATTTTCGACCACCCCTTTACATCTGCAGGAGACCCCTGCTATGTGTAACACAGGTGATTAGATGATCGCAGCTTCTAGTCTCCCATGGAGACTATTGAAGCCAGTGAAAAGGAATGTGACGCATTCACATCAGTGTTTCAAGGTCCTTGAATGCACAACAATCCCCTGGTCTCCTGACCTAAACCAACAGCCTCATAGATGCTTATGAGGCTTTTGGTCTGAGTCGGAACAGGAATAGTCAAAGTTGAAAAAGTGATGTGGGAATCCAGCCTGAGGCCACGGACCCACTATCAGTATTTGGGCAGTATTTTTTCTCAGGAGTGGGAGCCAAAACCAGGAGTGGGTGATAAATGCAGAATTGGTGACTTGTTTCTATTATACCTTTTCTCTGGTTGTCCCTCACCTGGTTTTGGCTTCCACTCCTGAGAAAAAATACTGACCGAATACTGACCAAATACTGATAGTGGGGCCATGGCCTTATACAGAAACTAAAAAAACTATTTTTTAAGGCTTTAAACTGTGCTTAAATCAATGTTAATCCATTCTCTAGTTAATCAAGATCAAAACCATCTTCAACCATCTTTTTGTGAAAAAGGACAAAGAAATGAAGTCAGTGGGATCTGTTTCAAAATTAATTTCCTACCATCACTTGGTGACAAAGAACTGATACCAAAAAGTGGGTAAGTGGTTATAAAGCTCAGAATGGTATACTACCCTCTTTAAATTGTTTTCTGGTTACAACAAAAAACCCTTTCCCCTGGCCCCATCAGTGGAGACTCAGCACTGGACCCTGGGAGGGTGAGTAAAGCAGAGTTTCTTATTTTAAAACAAAACTCTACCCTAGAACCGTAAATCCTCCTTCAAATAATACTTGCTTGTTTTTCCAATTCTTGAGACTTCCTGGGAAGCCCTAATAGTCTTTGCACTTTTCTTACTCCATCTAGACCAGGGATGTCAAACTCAAACACAGAAAACCAAAATGAAAAACTTGGACAAAATCGCGGGCCAACCAGTACACAGTATAATGGGCTCCACATTGTCCTCCATACAGAATAATGGGCCCACATACTTCTCCATACAGAATAATGGGGCCCCATATAGTCATCCATACAGAATAATGAGGCCTTGTATAGTCCTCCATACAGAATAATGGCCCCACATAGTGCTCCATAAATAATAATGGGCCCACATAGTCCTCCATACAGAATAATGGGAACCACATACAGGTGCTTCTCACAAAATTAGAATATCATCAAAAAGTTAATTTATTTCAGTTCTTCAATACAAAAAGTGAAACGCACATATAGAGTCATTACAGAGTGATCTATTTCAATTTACAGGGCTATAGTCTGTTTAGAAATGACCGTACAAACAAGCGAGGGTGGGGTGTGTGTTTATATGTAAAATCATCCTTAAAACCTGTCTTGCGGGAGGATATATGTGAATCTAATGAAAATGTAGAGTCCCTGTGGGTGGAGATAAGGGGAGGGGGAAAAAATAATAAATTACTGATAGGGGTTTGTTATAAGTCTCCAAAAATAATGGAAGTAGCGGAGAATATCCTCGTAAAGCAAATAGATGAAGCAGCGACTCAAGGAGAAGTCATTATTATGGGGGACTTCAACTACCCTGAAATACATTGGGGGACAGAAACATGTAGTTCAAGCAAAGGTAATAGGTTTTTGACAACTATGAGAGACAATTACCTTTCACAACTGGTTCAGGACCCAACAAGAAGGGGGGCACTGCTAGACTTAATATTAACCAACAGGCCAGACCGCATATCAAATATACGAGTTGGGGGTCACTTGGGTAATAGTGATCATAAAATAATACGTTTTCAGGTATCCTTTAATAAGATGTGTAGTAGAGGGGTTACAAGGACACTAAACTTCAGGAAGGCTAATTTCCAACGGTTGAGAGATTATCTTAGTGCAATAAACTGGGACGATATCCTGAGACATAAAGCTACACAAAGCAAATGGGAGACATTTATTAACATCCTGAATAGTACCTGTGCACAATATATACCCTTTGGGAATAAACATGCTAGAAATAGGAGGAAACCACTATGGCTAAATAGAGCTGTAAGGGGCGCAATAAGTGACAAAAGGAAAGCATTTAGAGAACTAAAGCAAGTAGGTAGTGATGAGGCATTAACTAAATATAGAAAATTAAATAATTTATGTAAAAAACAAATCAAGGCAGCAAAGATTGAGGCAGAGAGAATCATTGCCAGAGAAAGTAAAAATAACCCCAAAATATTCTTTAACTACATAAATAGTAAAAAACTAAAAAATGATAGTGTTGGCCCCCTTAAAAATAGTCTGGGTGAAATGATGGATGAGGATGAGGAAAAAACCAATATGCTAAATGATTTTTTTTCAACCGTATTTACACAAGAAAATCGCATGACAGAAAACATGATTAGTGATAACAAAAATTCTCCATTAAATGTCACTTGCTTAACCCAGCAGGAAGTACGGCGGCGTCTGAAAATCACTAAAGTTGACAAATGCCCGGGCCCGGATGGGATACACCCGCGAGTACTGCAGGAATTAAGTAACGTCATAGATAGACCATTATTTTTAATCTTTAAAGATTCCATAATAACAGGGTCTGTACCACAGGACTGGCGTATAGCAAATGTGGTGCCAATATTCAAAAAGGGGACAAAAACCGAACTTGGAAATTATAGGCCGGTAAGCTTAACCTCTACTGTGGGTAAAATCCTGGAGGGTTTCCTAAGAGATGCTATACTAGAGTATCTGAAGAAAAATAACCTCATGACCCAATATCAACATGGGTTTACGAGGGACCGTTCCTGTCAAACTAATCTGATCAGTTTTTATGAGGAGGTAAGTTCGGGACTGGACCAAGGAAATGCAGTGGATGTCGTGTATATGGACTTTTCAAAAGCTTTTGATACGGTTCCACACAAAAGGTGAATACATAAAATGAGAACAATGGGGATAGGGGAAAATATATGTAAGTGGGTTAAGAATTGGCTTAGTGATAGGAAACAAAGGGTGGTTATTAATGGAAAACACTCAGACTGGGTCTCAGTTAACAGTGGGGTACCACAGGGGTCAGTATTGGGCCCCCTTCTTTTTAACATTTTTATTAATGACCTTGTAGGGGGCATACAGAGTAATACTTCAATATTTGCAGATGACACTAAACTCTGCAGGGTAATCAATACAGAGGAGGACCATTTTATATTACAGGAGGATCTATGTAAACTAGAAGCTTGGGCTGATAAATGGCAAATGAGCTTTAATGGGGATAAATGTAAGGTAATGCACTTGGGCAGAGGAAATAAAATGTATAATTATATGCTTAATTGTAAAACACTGGGCAAAACAGTAACTGAAAAAGACCTGGGTGTATTGGTGGACGACAAGCTCACGTTTAGTGGCCAGTGTCAGGCAGCTGCTGCAAAGGCAAATAAAATAATGGGATGCATTAAAAGAGGCATAGATGCTCATGAGGAGAACATAATTTTACCTCTATACAAGTCACTAGTGCGACCACACTTAGAATACTGTGTACAGTTCTGGTCTCCGGTGTATAAGAAAGACATAACTGAACTAGAGCGGGTGCAGAGAAGAGCGACCAAGGTTATTAGAGGACTGGGGGGTCTGCAATACCAAGACAGGTTATTACACTTGGGGTTATTTAGTGTGGAAAAAAGAAGGCTTAGGGGTGATCTTATTACTATGTACAAGTATATGAGGGGACAGTACAAAGACCTTTCTACTGATCTTTTTACTCTGAGGCCTGAGACGGGGACAAGGGGGCATCTTCTACGTCTGGAGGAAAGAAGGTTTAATCATAATCACAGACGGGGATTCTTTACTGTAAGAGCAGTGAGACTATGGAACTCTCTGCCGCATGATGTTGTAATGAGTGATTCACTGTTAAAATTTAAGAAGGGCATGGATGCCTTTCTTGAAAAGTATAATATTACAGGTTATATATACTAGATTCCTTGATAGGGCGTTGATCCAGGGAACTAGTCTGATTGTCGTATGGAATCGGGAAGGAATTTTTTTCCCCCAATGTGGAGCTTAGTGTTTGCCACATGTTTTTTTTTTTTTGCCTTCCTCTGGATCAACATGGTAGGCAATGGGTTGAACTAGATGGACTTAGTCTTCCTTCAACCTTAAAAACTATGTAAAAACTATGTTACTAAGTGTTTATTTTTGTTAATGTTGATGATTATGGCTTACAGCCAATGAAAACTCAAAAGTCATTATCTCAGTAAACTAGAATAATTAACAAAAACACCTTCAAAGGCTTCCTACGCATTTAAAAAGGTCCCTTAGTCTGTTTCAGTTGGCTCCTCAATCATGGGGAAGACTGCTGACTTGACAGATGTCCAGAAGGCAGTCATTGACACACTCCACAAGGTAGGTAAGCCACAAAAGGTCATTGCTAAAGAAGCTGGCTGTTCACAGAGTGCTGTATCCAAGCATATTAATGGAAAGTTGAGTGGAAGGAAAAATTGTGGTAGAAAAAGGTGCACAAGCAACCGGGATAACCGCAGCCTTGAAAGGTTTAAGAAAAGGCCATTTAAAAATTTGGGGGAGATGCACAAGGAGTGGACTGCTGCTGGAGTTATTGCTTCACCACACACAGATGTATCCAGGACATGGGCTACAAGTGTCGCATTCCTTTTGTCAAGCCACTCAAGACCAATAGACAACACCAGAAGCGTCTTACCTGGGCCAAGGAGAAAATGTCCTGGACTGTTGCTCAGTTTTTCAAATGAAAGTAAATTTTGCATTTCATTTGGAAATGAAGGTCCAGAGTCTGGAGGAAGAGTGGAGAGGCCACAATCCAAGCTGCTTGAGGTCTAGTGTGAAGTTTCCACAATCAATGATGGTTTGAGGAGCCATGTCATCAGCTGGTGTAGGTCTACTGTGTTTTATCAAGACCAAAGTCAGCGCAGCCGTCTACCAGGAGATTTTACAGCACTTCATGCTTCCCTCTGCCGACAAGCTTTTTGGAGATGGAAATTTCATTCTCCAGCAGGACTTGGCACCTGTCCACACTGCCAAAAGTACCAATACCTGGTTTAAAAACAACAGTATCACTGTACCTGATTGGCCAGCAAACTCGCCTGACCATAACCCCATAGTTCTCTATGGGGTATTGTCAAGAAGAAGATGAGAGACACCAGACACAACAATGCAGACGAGTTGAAGGCTGCTATCAAAGCAACCTGGGCTTCCATTACACCTCAGCAGTGCCACAGGCTGATCGCCTCCATGCCACGCCGCATTGATGCAGTAATTGATGCAAAAGGAGCCCAGACCAAGTATTGAGTGCATTTACTGAACATACATTTCAGTAGACCAACATTTCGGATTTTAAAATCATTTTTAAAGCTGTTGTTATAAAGTATTCTAATTTACTGAGATAATGACTTTTGTGTTTTCATTGGCTCTAAGCAAATCAACATTAACAGAAATAAACACTTGAAATAGATCACTCTGTGATGACTATATAATAGAGGAGTTTCACTTTTTGTATTAAAGAACTGAAATAAATTAACTTTTGGATGATATTCTAATTTTGTGAGAAGCACCTGTAGTTCTCCATACAGAATAATGGGCCCCACATAGTCCTCCATACAGAATAATGGGCCCCATATAGTCATCAATACAGTATAATGGGCCCCATATAGTCCTCCATACAGTAAAACGGGCCCCATATAGTCCTCCATACAGTATAAAGGGCCCCATATAATTCTCCATATAGAATATGGACCCACATAGGGGTGATAATTCTGGTGTCGCGGGCCAAATAAAACCAACCTGCAGGCGAGTTTGACACGCATGATCTAGACAGATCAGTGAGCGAAAATGCCAATCGCTGCCTGAATTGGTAACATGTTAGTCACCGCTGTAGAAGTTGCATGTCCATTCAACAGTGCAGGAAATACAGGTACTGGATGGAGACTGGTTAAGCATTAGAAAGGGAGCAATAGGAAAATTGGTGGAAAGCAATGAAAGTAATACTTTACCTTTCTAAATGGATTTCAAAAGATTTTGAGTGACTATGAAATCCTTTTAGGATACACTTTAAATATTGCGTTACCATCTGAGAAAATAAAAGAACCTCATCTACAACTACCACAAAAGACTTCAAGCTGTCATTGATGTTAGAGGGGGCAATACACGGTATTAAGAACTAGGGTATGTGAACTTTTGATCAGGGTCATTTGGATATTTTTGGTTGTCATTAAGATTTAAACAGAAAACACAGTAGTTTGACAATAAATGGCTTCACCCAACCAATAACCATGAGTGGAGAAAAAGTTTTTTGTTTTCATTCATATTCTCTGAAACAAGGCCAAGAAAGGAAAAATTCTGCCGGGGTATGTAAACTTTTAAGCACAACTGTATATGCATTGGTTTTGGGGTTTTTGCCTATTTTTTCCCTTTATTCTTAAAACCAATTTTTCATGATATGTTTGCAGTAACCTTCATTGTTTTTGATGTCATGGTTATGCTCTTTTCAATAAAACTTGTTTCGACAAGAAGGTTGAAGCAATCGCTATAAGCCATCCAAATGTTTTACTGGTGCCAGACAACTGGTAGAACAAAAAAATCATGCATGTTCGATAAAACACACTTCAGGCATTTTAAATTTTCAACAGCTGCCTGTTAAGATGGCTATTCACACAAGATAGCTGATGACCCGACTCCTCATACATGAGTGCTCGGTGGAGCATTCATGTGTTCTTCACGGGGAGAGAAGAGAAAAACGTTGGCAGGATCCTTTATCAGCCAGTTATCTCCCCTGAAACCAAAAGGAAATTGTAAGAGCCAGATCATTCTCTCCCTTAACATCATCTGTCGGAAAGTAGTTGGAAGCCTCCATGCATCACATGGCTGACTGGTCCCACCGAAGTCAACAGATACACCCAATTTTCATCTGCATATGACGGCTTTTAGAGTACACTGCTTTTGTACTCATCCACAAATATTTGCATGTTTGTAAAATCTTCTTTGGCTTTTAGAGTACCCATTCAAATCAGCAGTATCAGTCAACAAGTAGTCTAATCTAAGAGAGGTACCTGCTGATTTTGGCCTGGCCAACCATCTAATGTGTGCGGAGCCTTGGACTCATCCTCATGGTAAATAAGGTTCGAGAAGTTTGAATTTAAAACCCAACCCTTTTGTTCCTCAGGTGGAGAGTGTTCAGCCGGCACATACTTTATCTAGGGCGTGTGAGCATCTTTAGCCACCCCTGCGTGCTAATCTGAGAATGTACATTTATGATGAGGTGTCAGTGGAGATTAAGTAGGCTTGTATTCGGTTTCTTTTGATCCTTAGGTCACTTTAAATCAGTCCATTACGATCAAACCCTGAAAGAAGGGCTATAAACAAAATTGGAAAAGGGAAGTCTTTTTGTATGGTTGATGTTGCAAGAAAAAGGGGAATTAAAAGGAAGTTTACAGTGAATAATGGAGCATTAAAAACCCAGTTTTCGACCTGTCTTTTTCTTCACTTGAATAAACTGGTATTTGATATTCTAATTCTTTCTTTTTCCATGTTTTTGATTGTGCTTTATTCAACAGGGTTATTTAAAGCCTTGCATGGCTTTCCCTCATTTAGCGGTGAGGAAGTTGGTTAACCCAGAGATACAGATGGGGCTCCGTTCCCTTTCTTATGATGCTATTATCTCACCATTATGGTCTTATGGTCTTATCTATGCACGTCTATTTTATGTGTTTTGGTAATTTTTTTTTTTTTTTACATCTATTTTAGTCAGTGATATATATCCAGGATGCTTATTTATTCATTGACGTTTCTAGACTAGAGTTTTAGATGAGAAAAGTTTCAAACTTTTAGCTGTAATGTGGATATTTTTCCAGCTTTCAGGCCATTTTAAAGGCTTTTAATTAGGTTTTTCCATGTGTTTTTATTATTGGTGACTTTAATAAAGTGTAATTATTTAGTTGTACCAGGACTGGGATGGTATATATTCTTTTCCTCCAATACAACTTTTTCTTTACTTCATGTACATTCCCAACAGTGAAAGTTATCATCTATTCTGATGATTGGTGGTGGGACCCAATCACTCAGACCTCCCTATTGACCTGGAGGACAAAGGCCCTTAAATACATGGCTTGCCCTTGACTTTTCCATTCATTCGTAATGGAACTGGCAGAAAAAGCTGAGCACCGATCTCAGCTGTATCAGGAAGTCCTATAGGAAATGTTTGTGTGTGTGGCGACCAGTTGAATTCAGACGGACCATTTCAGAATCAGTTCTCGGGATCCAACGGTCGGATCATCACAATCAGTTTAAAAAAAAAAAAAGCTTTAAACATTGAAATAAATAAACATATCAAAATCCAATAACGACAAAGCGATGGCTTACTCTTCTGTATTTTATTTCAGACAAAAATACATGAGAGAAAATTACTGTACATTATCTTGAAAATCCTATAAACCTCATCAAGGTTGGCACACTTTCATAAAACACCAAGCTTTTAAAAATTCAGTAAAGGGATAAACAAGCTCCACGTAAAATCATCTCACAGCATAATACGTTCCTAAAATGAGCAGCAACCTATGTTTATTATCACATACAAACATGACAACTTATGTCACGCAATCATTCGGATTGGATTAGCTATATAATGCATTAGGCAAGAATGTAAACCCCCATTTTAATATTCATTTATTTTTTTTCATTAAAGAAATAAAAATAAGCAACTGCAAACGGTTATCTTTGATCCCTCTCAAAATATGGCTCTGTTAAAAACACGTTAGTAAATTACAAAATAAAGTTGACTGTTCTTTTACACAATATAAGAAAAATAATAAAAATTAAAAATCACATCTTTGGAAGATTATTGCTCATCCTCCCAATCCTGGAGTGATAAATGTATGAAAATAGTCATAACCTCTCTGTAAGTACAACCAAATGGCCATGTTTTAAGGATTACTAATCTATAGTAAGTAGGGCTACCGTGTACACAATGGCGTTGGGTTTCAGGTAAATGTGTGACTAGTGGTAAATAAGCCGTTAAATCAAAGAATCTACTTTAAAAGACAGATGGGATTCTTACATACAGTGGACGCAGTCATTATTGTTGCCAGGAAAATGTAGCCTACAAGCCCGTCTGGGAGTTGTGATATGAAGCATGCGGCATTTCAGAAGTCAAGCCCAAGTATGATCATGATTTCCAAAGAAAAACGATTATTCCTTCCTAATATTCTTTTTTTCTCCTTAGTGGAGTCGTTAAGTTTCTACCCAATCAACATAATGGGACATCCTTAAAACAAAGCTTGGGAGTTACTTCAAAAGGGAGTATACAATGAGCAGCGAGTGGAAACCACCACCTTTTATATTACAAAAAAGTGCCCAACAAGAAATTTAGCTATTGTGCTTCCTGTGACACCAAATTTAGTTCAAGTTTTAGTTTCTACAAATACCACATTTTATCTTAAAAAAATCCTCATGTTATCCTAATCCTGGAGGAACATGATGGAGCCACCATTACAGGACACATCTTCAGAGTACGTAAATCTACAGCTTATGTTGTGGGACGCCTATCAAGCCAATGTCCAGACATCCAGAGTCTTAATACAAGGCCATGAATCCAGAACACTTTTCACAGTTGCCAAAATGTACGAGGCGACATCGTCCACTTTGAAGGCCTACTCTGTACCACCAACATTGGCTCAAGGTCAGAACATGCTCCTCACACCATGTATGTGTCCTTTACCCCTGAGTACTGTCCAGCCTGACAGAAGAAGAGATCAGTAGAAAAATACTATAAGTCTGAGAACCAACCTCAGAACAGTTGCTATATCATTAATAAAATATCAGTTGCAGTGATTGTCTATGCATAGCCAAAGAGAAGATCCCTACAGGGTCAATTATTTGATACTTGATCACTAGAATAAGAAAACAGAACAACACATGGGTCAACAAGTTATGTAGGTCACACCAGAAACCTCCATGTTGTAGCCTAAATGTCATTGTACACAAACACTGACGTAGAAAGTGTGCTGGTAAAACACAAGAACATGAAGAAACATTTTTCTACATAAAAAAAAAAAAAACATGAGTTTTGATTTGTTAGTGTTACAAATAATATCCATTTAGTCATTATAAATTACACAAGATCACGCAAAGCCTACAAAAGGTCAAGCTACATACCCACAACATACATTAACATCTAAAAACCAGACCCACTGCTTCTACCTCATAAATAGATTATTAACAAAACGGTCCATTAAGACGGGTAGAGAGGTACAAACAAACGCAACAACAAAGACAGAGAAAAACAAGAAAAACCCACACAGATCTTGGCTAGAGATTGGAAAGAAGTTAAAAATCTATAAAAAAAAAATACCTAATGCTTTAAAAAAGATATTCAAACATAAAAAGTGTACCCTAAGAAAAAAAAACAAAGGTAGAAATAATCTAATAGAAATAGTGTTCTCTCCCAGAGACTCAGGAACTGCTGCTGTGTAATATACTTCATGGGTTCCATTAAACCCTCTGTTCCCTTGAGAAGTATTTGGTTAGGGCTGGTCCTCTTGATGTAGGGGCAGGCTTTTTGAACTTCTTAAGTATCTGTAAAAATAAGGGGAGATCTAAATTAAGGACCAACCAAATACATATTAAATAATTTTACAAGTCAAAAAAAAAAAATCATGGTAATCCTATTTACAGGTCAGATATGCGTTGGATGCTACCCTATCTGGGATGTGAATAAAACAAACCCACAAAATAGAAATAAAAATAACACAAAGTTTTAAGTAAATAGTTGTAATACATTTCCATCTATCAGTATAACTGTACTGAGGTCCAGTATCTACACTAAGAAGTCAACCCGCAATTATAGAAAATAGGCAAATGCCTATAGTGAACCTGTGCCATCCATAACTTGGTCTACTCTTAGTCACAAGTCCACACTAATGACAAAAGAAAAACGCAATCACAAGTAATACCCAGCATGGCATACCATGAGATAAAAATAATCTGGGTATGATGGGATTCTCTTGTTTTACCCTTTATTGTCCCTTTAATTGCTTGCAGTTCAGCAGGGTTTCTTGTCCTGAGACTCCTACCAGTTGCTCAAAAGACTACTGAGAAGTGCGCAGCTCAGAAAGCAGGGGTGCACAGCTCCTGACTGAGCGAAAGCTTGGTATCAGATAAAAGTCAAAGACTTTCTACCGACTCTGTAGTCCTCTGTACAGACTCAGGTAGGAGCCATGTACTCCCCACATGCAGAGCTGCGCACTTCCCATTGACCTTTTAAGTGATTGGTGGGGGACTCAGAACCAGGGACCCCATTGATCTGCAGGTAATTAAAGGGCCTAAAAATGTAAAAAGAGAAAAAAGGGTCAAAAGTTTAGTTAGTTACTCTTAAGGATTATACTTTATATGTTTGAGAAATACTTGTGTAATCATCACAACTAGCAGGTCTATGCTACAGAGAGTTTTCAATCAGGAGTTAGATCATTAAAATAAAAAGGTTGAAGAAAGAAAAAAATCTCTAATTCATCATATTATTCTGCCGTGATTAATACAAGCAAAACAGATAGCCGAACACAATGAATAAAGAAACGAGTGCTACAGATGTGTACAGGAAGCATAACCCAATTAACATGAAACACAAAAAAAATATATAATATATATATATATATATATATATATATATATATATATATATATATATATATATATATATATATATATATATATACACACACATATACACACACACACACACATATGCATATATTGTTGCTCATTTCTGGGTAATGACTCATTTCCACTACTCTAATATACACACAACAGGTAATACTGCTACTTATAGACATCCCGGCCCCTATTAAACTTTTCATAAATTAAGGGAGTTTCAAGTACTTTTACATTGATGGCATATCCTTTGGATAGGTCATTAATTTCTAATTGGTGGGGGCGAGACACCCGCCACCACACTGATCAGCTGTGCTCAGTTGCAGAGCTGCACAGAACTGCTCTGTTAACTGTGTAGTGACAGCTGACTGGTACTGCAAATCCGGCCCCTATTGATACGAACAGAGGGGCAGATGTGCAGCATTAGGCCAAGTGCACTATACAGTTGATGGAGCTGTGTAGCTCTGCAACTTAGCACATCCAGCCGCACAGAGAACAGCTGAATGGCGGGGGTGCCCAGTGTCACACCCCCACCGATCAAATATTGATGACCTATCCTAAGGAAAGGCCAATGTAAAAGTCACAGACAGCCCCTTTAAAAGGGAATCTGTCAGCAGGTTTTTGCTATGTAATCTGAAGACCGCATGAGGTAGGGGTTAACACACAGATTTCAGTGATGCCTCTCTTATTAAGCTCTGTGGTTTTGTTTATTTGCAATGACTGTTTTAGCACCAGGAGACTATGATTGCTGGGACACAGCAGGCTGCATTCTAGTCCGACATGCCCCCCCCTGTGATAGGCAGCTCACAGGGACATTGTATATACAGAGCCTGGGGTGGGCAGGGTGAGCTTTCTCAGGTCTGCTTTATTGCTAAATCTAAAAACTCTGTCAGAACAGCTGCACCCAGTAATCTAAGTGACACATTTTTGGAATCAGGGTCTCTTTCCCTACATCATGCAGCTGTCAGATGAGGTAGGAAACACCTGCTGACAGATTCCGTTTAACCATAACTTCCTCAGACAGACATTCCCAATCTCACTGCTATTACAGTAAAGAATCATCTATTATCCAGTATAAATTTTACCAACAGGCTAATAGCCAAAGTTTTTGATGTAACCAATATGGTGGATTGTTCTTTTGTCACCTTTGCAAAAATGGCTGTCATGAGAAAGCAAGACGATGCCCGCTTCTCCTTGTGAAGACTGGCATAGAAAAATATTAAATGCTTCTTGTAAAAAAAGGTCTAAAAAATAGCTCTACTCCATAAGGAATAAAGCTGGGACTGAATAGACAGCAATACTGAGCTCGCCGCCTTTTACTACTAGTTCACAAGAAAGCTTGTGGTACAACATCGTACATTACATATCACAGAGGAGATAAAACATGGAAACCTAAATCTGCAATCACTCTTTCCCTGCGACAGGAAACTAGGTGCTACCGGCATAAAGGCAAAAGCACTAATCCCAAGGCTCCACAATAGGGCTAGGGTCACACCAGCATATTTTCTCTCATCAGATAGAATCGGGCTAATCAAGTTCTGATAGAGTGTGTGATCGTAGCGTGATCCGATTTTCTCAGATGAGGGAAAAAAATTCTCTGTCTTTTCTATTCTGTCAGTCCATAAAAATTAAAGTCTTCCAAGTGCAGTCTGATGGGTTTACCACAGGCTCATTGACTTGTATGGCACAGCATGGCTCGGTCCGATGAAAATATTGGACAAGTGTACAGAATAACATTGGTCCGAGTGCGATCCAATGTTTTGTCGGATCGCACTTGGACCATAAATACTGTCATGTGCACGAGCCCTAAAAAGGTAAGTACTTTAGTTCTGTTTTACAGTGTTGTATATAATAATTGACCCATGATATGTTTTTTCCTATTCTCTATGCAACAAGTATTCTTCAGCACCATAAATAAATCCGCCAAACTTTTACAAAAATTTATGTAGCTTGTGCCATAAGACAAAAAAAAAAAAAAACGTACCGAGCGGTTATTACTTTTTACACCCTTCAGAAAAGCGGCGCTTCATGACAATCAGTAAAGGGTCCAAGGTTTAGCACATACAGATATACCGGATCAATTTTTATAGCCTTATTGCAATATTTAGATATACAGTAGCCCCTGATCACATGTATGTTACTGACTGAAGGATTGGACAGGTTAGGAACCTCCCTATAATCTTGTGAACTTATAGAGTTCTCTTTTTGTGATTGACATGTGTGTCTGCCAATGTTGTAAGATTTAAGGAATTCCTTTGTAGGTCCTGTATGACATCACTAACCTATGTTTTATAAACCTTGGGGTCCGGCCCACTTTTCATTGTAGCCTCAAACCCCTGATGAAGCTAGTTATGGTGAAACTAGTTGGGGATTCAGCTGATCATTTTTACTAGCAATGTTTGAGAGTTGGTTCATACTAATCAATGAGGTGTTGATCCGCGGCCATACCAATTACCGAGTGCTTTGTGATACTATAATAAGAGTGAGCCACAAAATAGGGGAAGCCAGTTGTTATCTGATCACATTACTAATATTACTAACCTTATGTACTGGTTATATAAGATCAAACGTCAGTATGAATGAGATTGATGCTGAGAGATTCAGTCCGAGAAAGAGCTCAGTGCTAAATCCCTGGGAGACATTTGTCCATTAGGAGTTTTTTCATACCAATAATATCCATCTCCCTCTCTGTCCATGAGTTTCCCCAATTGATAGGTTTACAGAAGTATTAACTAAGATTTAACCCAGTATTTGAAAATTGTTTCAAGTTAGGACCAACACAAACTTGTGTTTTTAAACTGCACAAACTGATAAGGTGATAAATAGATAATAAAGATTACCTTTTTAATAATCACACAACCTTTAGTTAGGGCTTATTTGCCTTTTGGCAACTTGTAAATAAAGAATCAATACCATAAGCTGGTTCTTAGGAACAATTTTTTTGGGTCTGTGAATGGAGCATGAGTCACAAATGTGCACTGCCACTAATTCTAGAAGGGATGAGAGGTCCCCGTTCTGCCGATTAGTGCGGGTCCCACAGTCAGACCTCCACCGATCCACAAGTTGTCACCAATCCCATGAGTAGGTGATAATTCGTTTTAACCAGAAGACATCTTTAGTATTAGAGCCTAATATACACTGCTCAAAAATATAAAGGGAACACTCAAATAACACATCCTAGATCTGAATGAATGAAATATTCTCATTGAATACTTTGTTCTGTACAAAGTTGAATGTGCTGACAACAAAATCACACAAAAATCATCAATGGAAATCAAATTTATTAACCAATGGAGGCCTGGATTTGGAGTCACCCCCAAAATTAAAGTGGAAAAACACACTACAGGCTGATCCAACTTTGATGTAATGTCCTTAAAACAAGTCAAAATGAGGCTCAGTATTGTGTGTGGCCTCCACGTGCCTGTATGACCTCCCTACAATGCCTGGGCATGCTCCTGATGAGGCTGCGGATGGTCTCCGGTGGGATCTCCTCCCAGACCTGGACTAAAGCATCTGCCAACTCCTGGACTGTGGTGGATGGAGCGAGACATGATGTCCCAGATGTGCTCAATCGGATTCAGGTCTGGGGAACGGGCGGGCCAGTCCATAGCTTCAATGCCTTCATCTTGCAGGAACTGCTGACACACTCCAGCCACATGAGGTCTGGCATTTTCCTGCATTAGGAGGAACCCAGGGCCAACCGCACCAGAATATGGTCTCACAAGGGGTCTGAGGATCTCATCTCGGTACCTAATGGCAGTCAGGCTACCTCTGGCGAGCACATGGAGGGCTGTGCGGCCCTCCAAAGAAATGCCACCCCACACCATTACTGACCCACTGCCAAACCGGTCATGCTGAAGGATGCTGCAGGCAGCAGATCACTCTCCACAACGTCTCCAGACTCTTTCACGTCTGTCACATGTGCTCAGTGTGAACCTGCTTTCATCTGTGAAGAGCACAGGGCGCCAGTGGCGACTTTGCCAATCCTGGTGTTCTGTGGCAAATGCCAAGCGTCCTGCACGGTGTTGGACTGTGAGCACAACCCCCATCTGTGGATGTCGAGCCCTGATACCACCCTCATGGAGTCGGTTTATAACCATTCGTGCAGACACATGCACATTTGTGGCCAGCTGGAGGTCATTTTGCAGGACTCTGGCAGTGCTCCTCCTGTTCCTCCTTGCACAAAGGCCGAGGTAGCAGTCCTGATGCTGGGTTGTTGCCCTCCTATGGCGCTGTCCACATCTCCTAGTGTACTGGCCTGTCTCCTGGTAGCGCCTCCAGCCTCTGGACACTACGCTGACAGACACAACAAACCTTCTTGCCACAGCTCGCATTGATGTGCCATCCTGGATGAGCTGCACTACCTGAGCAACTTCTGTGGGTTGTAGAGTCCGTCTCATGCTACCACGAGTGTGAAAGCACAACCAACATTCAAAAGTGATCAAAACATCAGCCAGAAAGCATTGATACTGAGATGTGGTCTGTGTCCCCACCTGCAGAACCACTCCTTTATTGAGTGTGTCTTGATAATTGCCAATAATTTCCATCTATTGTCTATTCCATTTACATAACAGCATGTGAAATTGATTGTCAATCAGTGTTTCTTCCTAAGTGGACAGTTTGACTTCACAGAAGTTTGGTTTACTTGGAGTTATATTCTGTTGTTTAAGTGTTCCCTTTATTTTTTTGAGCAGTGCATAATGGGTGGTGTATGTCCGATGTATACCTCCAAACATTCACTACACACTGGGCATGCCACAAAGACCAGAAGCTTTCCTGCTTTCTACTAGGTACAGAACAAAATGTACATAAATAAAATGTACCCAAAGCCAAGATCACACAGAACACTACATGGCGTTGAGGACGCCTCCAAGACGTCATTATAGGGAGCATACAGGGCAAGCATCACCCAGCCGCATCCTCCCAGTCATCACAGATTCTTGAAGTGTCTTTCAAAGGTTCTTTCTTCACCATCATATTTTGTCAATTATAATCTATGGTATATCATATACTTCCAATAAGGGAATTTCATACCAGACAACCCATTAGTTAAGTGTGTTATATGGCGGGCAAATATTACAGGCCTGCTACTATCTGTCATTTGGCTTTACACCCGCCGTACAATGCCGATGTCTGATCACTATGTCAGCTGTAACTCCTAGTTCTTCCTCAGTGTAACAACATTAAGAACCTCAGGGACAGGAAGCAGTGCCAAACTAAGTTTCCTTGGGGACATAAAACATTAATTTGCCGTCCTTTGGGCAAGCATCAGCCTCATTATCTGTCAGAACACAACACAGAAACAACTAATTCATTTGTGTATCCAAGGCCGTCCAGAGACACCGGATTAATCCCCTCAGCAACATAACGGCAGCAGACTAGCTTTGGTTTCCCGACTATAAAATACCTTAATTGATTTAGGATTTTAGTTTTGGATGACATCAGTATTGCCTTCACTTATTAACTCTGATGACTAAACTCATGAGTTTCACCTGGATCCTGTAAGGCCATGTGCACACATTCAGTATTTGGTCAGTATTTTACCTCAGTATTTGTAAGCCAAAACCAGGAGAGGAACAATCAGAGGAAAAGTATAATAGAAACACATCACCATTTCCGTATTTATCACCCACTCCTGGTTTTGTCTTACAAATACTGAGGTAAAAAACTCACCAAATACTCAATGTGTGAACGTGGACTTACTCTCCAGAATTACATAGTTTATAGGGCCAAAAAAAGACAAGCGTCCATCCAGTTCAGCCTATTTCTTGTGCACTGCAGCTATTCCACAGCGTTGATCCAGGGGAAGGCAAAAAAAAACAAACATGCGGTATAGGCCAATTTACATCATTGAGGAAAAATTCACTTCCTGACACCAATGTGGCAGTCAGATTAAATCCCTGGATTAATTAACTAAGCATAAGATGTAATTTTATTGTTCTCAAGAAAGGCGTCCAGACCTCTCTTGAACTCTTTAAGTGAGTTGGACATCACCACTTCCTCTCCCAGAGAGTTCCAGAGTCTCACGGCTCTGACCGTAAATTCACGCTTTCTATTACTACTAAATCTCAGCTACAAAAAGTACAGAATGGTGACCACAACTAGGGACATAATGCAGGCTGTAATGCAATACTAATATGTGCCATGAGGTCCATGACTAATGGCAAGGGGACATGACATTTTCATTAGTGCAAAACAATAGTAAAAACGTGTATTCAAACCTTTATGGATGCCCGATCCCATTGCTTCCCTTCACACAAAATTCTGACTGCAGCCACTTAACAGCTCAACTCAACGAAAACTCCATCTTATGTAATCTCCAAAATACACCATAATGGCGGCCAGAATTCAGTATATTTACATCAATCACTCGTGGACTGCTCAGACTATAAAGGTCTAAAAAAAAAAACCAGCACTGCATAGTAGAGCAGCTGTACGACATCACACAGCTGCAGAAGCGGGAATCAGGTTGTCAGACACATCCTTACTTCTCATATAGAAGGCAGTGACTGTTTATTACCAACTCTGCCTTCTCTATCGCTATACACACAGTGCTGAAAAAGCGCTAGTTAAAATGATTTGGAAGCACCCATACCGCTTCCTCATCCTGACACAGCAGTCATGTGATTGCTGGGTGGGAGGAACAAGGATCTACTGGATTCCAGGAGACCCACACAGCTCTGCCATGCAGCCAGGAGCCAACATTTCACCTAATATAACAGCCCAAGTTACAGGGGGAATCAGATTTAACAAAAAAAAAAAAAAAAAAACAGCTGCCAATCCAAAACTGCTACAGAAAGGGGGATACATTTTTCATTTTTTAAATTTTAGAGCTCCTTTATGGTCATACAAAAAAGACAAACAAGGTATGAAAATAACATAAAAATTAGGCCCAATGTATCATGAAAAAAATTCAAAAATGATTTGAATAGCCACAGTACAGAAAAAAAATTAAATGCGCGTGGTGCCTGGCCTTGAACTGGTTAAAGAGGCTCTCCACCTTTGAGGCCATTATTTTATTTATTTTACATGTATTTTGTGCTAAAACATTTTTTTTAAATGAGTTTCATTAAAGTTGTTGCACCAATTTGTCTTTTATATCCTCTGTGTTGAAGTGTCTATCGCAGACCTCAGAATGAGCCGAGTATATGTCAGTCATCCTGCTATAAAAGGTTTGATGGCGGGTTTGTAAGGGCGGGTTAGTACCAAAAGATCAAGCAAAAGAAATGTATTTACCTGCATGTTCTCCGTGTTGATCCTCTGAGGTCTCCACCTCTTGTTCTGGAAGAAATATTATTAAGATTTAAATTTTGTACAAAAGTCCTTCGCAAATGCAAGAATAAAGTAAAATCCCGTAGATGTCTCAGGCCGTTCCATTACAACAGTCTTGTAGCTCAGCCAACTTTCCACATTAAGAAGTCAGATTAACTTCCTGTATAAATGCAATAAAGGCCGTGCGCTTGTCTATGCTCTATTGAATTTCTGATAATCCCAGTAAAGAGTAATAAAGATGTGTCCTTGTCCTGTCTTCCTCACTTTCACAGTCCAAGATGGACTTCTCTGAGTCTAAATAACTGAAATTAATAAACCAGCTGATACTATGTAAAAACTGGGAGAATGCAGATCCATGATGTATAGAGAACTGAACAGGAGGGATGAGCGGACCCGTGGATGTTCCGGTTCGTCGGTTTCGGTCGAACTGTAGTCCAAAGTTCACTTCGGCATCAGAACTTGACCCCGAACCCAATAGAAGTCAATCGGAACCTGAACTTTGGTGCTGTAAAATGGTCATAGTAAGGGGTGAGGGGCAGCAAAATGAAGCAAAAGGGGGATAAGAGTGGGACAATTGCCCTGCAAAGAAATGTGGGTAGGGAAATTACTTAAAATAACAGAATAAAAATTAAAATAAATTTATAATCTTGAAGGTGGAGGTCCAAATGGAGGAGGTGATGGACATGGCGGAGTAGGAGGTAGCCAACACTGTTTTTGTAGGTTTTTTTTTTTTTGTAAAGGGAAATGACTAAAAATAACAGTGAAAAAAAAGTAATCTAGAACCAGGATGCGAAGGTTCAAGTGAATGAGGAGGTGGAAATGGACGCGGCGTAGGTGGAAGAGGTGGTAGTCAACATTGTGGGTTTTTTTTTTTTTTTTTTTTTTTACTTGGCATGGCGGTGATGGCTACCGATGTGCCCACAGCCTAAAAGCTAGTAGATTGGCTGTGCTGCAGTCACTCAGCAAACTTTATTCGGCATCGAACCCTAACAATAAAATGGACTTCCAGGAAAAAATCTATGTTCGGAGTTCGGCCGGTTACAAACCCCGAACTTTACAGTTCGGGTTTGCGCATCCCTAGTGAACAGTGTATTTAGTATGCAGCGGAGAAAGAAAAATAGGATTGGCAGAACAAATGCAGCAGATAGGATCACCAGCATTAAAATTCGGAACACAGGAAGCAAAAATACTACAGCTGAAAGATTGTCTGGTCTGGGCATCTTTGTATTCTCACACAAGAGTGTTAACCCCTTCACCCCCAAGCCTGTTTTCATCTTCCTGACCAGGTCCATTTTTACAATTCTGACCACTGTCACATTATGAGGTAATAACTCTGAAACGCTTCAACAGATCCCACTGATTCTGAGAAAGTTTTTTTTGTGACGCATTGTACTTTATGTTAGTGGTCAACTTAGATCTTTAATGCGTTTGTGAAAATATGGGAATTTTGGCAAAAATTTAGAAAATTTCACAATTTTCAAACTTTTAATTTTTATACCTTTAAGCCACAGAGTTACTGTATTTTTCGGACTATAATAATACGCACTAGACCATAAGACGCACCCCAAATTTTCAGGAGGAAAACAGGGAAAAAAATGGAATGTGTCAAATGAGGGTTCGTCTCCGTTCGAATTCAGCTTACAGGCGAGGGGCGGCGGCGGAGATGGAGCGGGGACCCAGGAGATGTTCGAAGGTGCGATGCTGAAGGGTGATGCTGGGAGTCTCATCCCAGGCTGAAAGAAGAAGCTGCTCGGCAGCAGGAGTTGGGTGATACTGCGGGTACTACGCTTGGAGCAGGGGATGTCTGGAGGTGCCATGCTGCGTGACACAGGGTGGTAAGAGGGTCTGTCAGACGGTCCTCAGCTGTGTGAGGGCTCCGCCGGCATTTTGTGAAAGTCCAGAGCCTCTGCCCTTCCATGTTCTCTATGCGGTGGACTCCGGGATAATGGCCGCTGGAGGCGGCATCTGCACAGATTAAGATCTCTGCACTGAGCTTTTGTTGGGAAAATTTTACATACCATTTTGGATCACATTTATCCTGCGCTCTATGCTGAGCACTTATATCGGGTTTTCCATCTAAATCTCTGAGTGACAAGATTCAGATAAAACCTTGAGGGATCCATTCACCATAATGAGGCAGCAGAGTTACTCTGGACTCAGTTTGGCCTTGGTTTAGCGAAGTCTGGCTTTTCAGAGGTGCACGAAACTGTGGCGGACCACTCTTTTATGCACGCCTTAAAAGATGGACACCACCGGATCATAGGCCAGACGACTTTCACGGTGCCTACATCTGCCTAGTTCTAGGGAATCTTCCACCGGGGGTTCCGTCTGCATCACGTATTTCAGAGATTTACACAAAAACCCAGGTGTACGCGCTCAGCATAGAGCACAGGATAAATGTGAGCCGAGCCTTACTGTGTTCTTTAGGAGGCACAAATCAACAGCAGGTGAAGAATTAGTTTTATTTTTTACGCCGTTCCTCGTGCCGTATAAGTGATTAGATGACTTTATTCTTTGGGTCAGTGCGATTACAACGATACAACATATACAGGTTTTTTTTTTATATTTGGCTGCTGTCACACAAAAACACTTTTTTCCCAAAAAAGTTTTGGATCTCCATATTTTGAGAGCTATAATTTTTCTGCATTTCTGCCAACAGTCATGTGAGGGCTTGCTTTTTGAGGGACGAGTTGATGTTTTCATTGGTACCATTTTCGGACACATGATATTTTTTGATCACTTTCTATTCAAATTTTTGGGAGGCAGAATGAACAAAAAAACAACAATTCAGGAATTGTTTTTTTTTTTTATGCCATTCCAGATGTGGTAAAAGTGATGACCGCTTTATTCTTTGGATCAGTACGATTACAGCGATACCACACATAATTTTTTTACATTTTGCACAATAAAAATCATTAAAAAAAAATATATTATTTTTGCATTGCTTTATTCTGAGAACTATAACTTTTTTATTTCTCCACTGACAAAGCTGAAAGATAGCTTGTTTTTTGCGGGACAAGATGACATTTTCAGAGATACCATTTTCATTTACATACGTCTTTTTCATCGAGGTTTATTCCACTTTTTGTTCGACTGTTTAATGAAAAAGCATAGTTTTTTTGCTATGCTATTTATTTTTTTTTAAGATGTGCACTGAAGGGATTAAATAGTGTGACAGTTTTATAGATCAGGTCGTTCCGGATACGAAAATACCAAAATATACGTACTTTTTTGTTTATTTTAGTTTTTACATACATACATGTATTTATTGTTATATTTTTTAATTTTTTTTCTTTTTAAAAAAAAAATGTAAACTTTTGTTTATGTTTTTACTTAGTCCCTCTATGGGACTTTTAACTTTTATTACTTTGATCACTGGTATAATGCATTGCCATGCACTAGAACTGCAATATTGCTGTCAGTGAGACACTGGTAGAACGCATTTTAGACCATGCTCTCAGAATCGTCTAACAGGCACGCCGTCGCTGGCTGAACCGGAGGTCATCATGTGAACTTGGGTTGTAATGGCAAGGATCTGCAGCACGCGATGACATTGCGGGGGTGCTAAATATTTCAAGAACGACAACGCTTTTAGAGGCAGTAACCGACAATATCCATTTATGAAGAAGGGAATAACACTTTAAAGGGAATAGGTCACTAGATATTTGCTACCCCATCCAAGAGCAGCATGATCTTGGGCCAGAGACTCTTAATTCCAGCGATGTATCACTTACTGGGCAGCTTTCTGTAGTTTTGCTAAAGAGTTGTGATAGAGTCACTGTTATCTGCTGCAGCTCTAGCAGTTCTCTGAATGCTGAGCTCTGTATAACCCCACACCACTGATTGTCAGCTTTCTGCCTATGCACAGTGTACACAGAAAGCTGCCAATCAGTGGTGGGGGTTGGGTTATAAAGCTCATGAATATGGAGGACTACATGGCAGGTTTACTAATCCTCTAATGATAATCTCCTGCTGATAAAACAGTGAGTTTATCAAAACTACACCAAGTAGCCCAGTAAGTGACATCACTGGAATCAGCATGTTTATACCATGCTGCTCTCAGTTTAGGTGGCACACTCCCTTTAGACAGTCTAGAACTGGTGAGTCTTGGGACCTGTTCTGTATAGACTGGAAACATACCCTGTGCACATCTGGCTTAGAGTATACTTTGCAGCTATGTCCACAAAAAATTGTAGCAGGTTCGGAATACGGTGTCATGCTACAATTCATCACAATTGTATGGCTCAAGGACACAAAATATTATTATAATGGGTAATATCACTAAAGACGCAGATGGATATACAAACCTTCTGTCTTTTCACTTGGCCTATCGTCCACAACTGGATTTTCTGCAAATAAAATAGTTTTATGAGAAACGGTAAAGATAAGGAATATTTAAACATGTTTCTTTTGTACACTGAAAATATAGTTTCAGAAAGCGATTATATTGAATGTCCAACAATAAAACAGATTATTGTATTTTGCCCATATAAAAGGTGTATATCTAAAATATTTTTTTTACACAACTTTATAAAACAAGAAACCATGGTCTGAAAGGACAAATATACTGGTAACCACCAAGATTAACCGGACATAAAGGCTATGGACACTAACACTTTCTAGTCATCATTACAATTCGCTTACTATTTTGAAGCAGATTCTGAATACCTACTTCACATAGCTAGTTGTCCTGCTGCTTCTAGCACAGTTCTGATAGCTGTTCCCAATCTCTCTCTGCTCTCCCTTCTCAAAGGGGTTGTCCGGCTTTGGCGTACAAGCATTCTCTGGTGCCGGGAATGGGCGGCCATGTGACCACAAGAATGCAAATGGCAGACTACCGGCCACATTCTGACTAGACGTATCAGTCCTTGCTCAATTCACTTGTATTGAGCAAGACAGCACACGTCTAGTTGGCATGTGACTGGATGTATGCAAAATCGCATACTTGTGGTCATGTGCCCACCTGCTCCGACACCAGAAAATCCAGAAAGTGCGTGCAGACATATAGTGAGTGCAGACTACCCCAAGGCCAGGCAACCCCTTTAAAGGGACTCCTAAGGATCAGGTTAATGAATGTTGCTGGTTGAACAATCAGTTAATGAACGATCTCAAGGCCGACTCAGCCACATACATTTCAATCCATAATGCCTGTTATAATACTTCAATCTGGCCATGCAGGTTTAGTGACACCAGATGACAAATGAATAATCATTCTGGGAATATTTTTTCAATGAAGGATCGTTAATAGTTGAAAGATCTTTTTTTGAATGAAAGATAATTTTTTTCAACTTTTGGGCTGAAAAACAAATTGGTTGGCTAAAACAATTGTTCCTTAAAATTTTCGTCTTTTTAGCAAGTTTAATCTAATGAGTATGAAGTCCTTTAGCGTTAAAGATAGCAGCAAGAATGTGAAGGAAGATTAAGGCTATGTGCCCAGGTAACAGATTTGATGCAGAGCGTTTTTGCCTCTCTCTGGCAGAAAAAAACACATGCAGATTCACATTTGTTTTTTCTGCCAGAGAGAAGCGTTTTTTCAGCGTTTTTACATGCGTTTTCTCAAGCACTTTTCCAAGCGATTTTGAGCATCACTTGGAAAAGTGCTTGACAAGTTGGTCACACAATATAAATCCATGCAACCGGCATGGATTTATAATGTGTGAACAGCTGATGCTTTAAATGCAGCATCTATAGTAAAAAAAAACAAAAAAAAACCTGTATATTCACCTCTCCGGCAGCCTCCGGTCTGCTTTCCGGTCTCCTCCAGTCTGCTCCCGGCCGCGTCTTCGCTCTTCAGCGTCCCGCAGTGTACTGTCAGGACCTGCGGTGACGTCATTTAGTCAGCTGATGGTCACACGACCATCACCTGACCGCTGACGTCAGCGGTCGCATGACCATCAGGTGACTAAATGATGTCACCGCAGGTCCTGACAGTACACTGCTGGACGCTGAAGAGAGAAGACGTGGCCGGGAGCAGACCGGGGGCCGCCGGAGAGGTGAATATACAGGTTTTGTTTATTTTTAACTTTTTTATTTCTTTTTTTCACCGTGTGGTAGCCGGGATGAAGAGGAGTTGTAGTATCGCCTTCATCCCAAGTACCACACGCACCGTGATTAAGCTGCAGTGTAATCGCGGTAGAAATGGTCATGCTGCGTTTTGCAAAGCAATGCGAATTCGGCGCGCAAATTAGCGCATCATGTGCACAGCACATCCAAATTCACATTGCTTTGGATGGCAGACTGTTTTACAAGCGTTTTCGCGGCCGTAAAAACGCTACAAAAACGCTACGTGGGCACATAGTCTTAAGGTGGAAAAATAGTATAAATAGGGAGAAGTGCACACAGCAGTGAGAACTGGCAGGGGGTGAATCACACAATCTGTGTATCTGCAGGAAAAGATGAAGAGCCTATGGTAGACTGCATGGGGAGGCAGAAATTACACTCTAGCATCAGTAGAAAAGATCCCTCATCGGCTGTAGGAGGAAAAATCAGTAACTGCATCCTGTATGGATCACTGGAAGGGGCATGTCCACATAACATAAGTCTGAAAGCAGGAGCAAGTTTAAAATTGCATATCAGGGGGTCTGAACATGAAAGAAGGCATAAAATGAAGCCTTAATTTTAGTGCAACTACTTTTAATGGGTTGGTATGGCACCTAAAATGTCCTTTCTAAAGATCTATATTTACACCTTACCCACTTTTGTAATTAGCTTTATTATACAATACCCTGCACTTCTCCATATCCTGCTAATTCCTAAACGCATAATTTTTTTTTTTTTTAACTTCACTTTCTGTGACGATTCGTTTGAGAGAGCTTCAAAAAGGACATCACAGGAAGCTGGAGCTGCACTCGCTTCCCCACAGCGTCTATCACCCCTCCAGGAACAGGACATCACAGGAGGCTACAGCGGCACTCATTTCCCCGTAGAGTCTATCATTCCTCCATGAACAGGACTTCATTAGGGCGCAACACTGCAATTACTTTCTACATTTTCTTACATCGCCGCCCCCTCTGAAGAAATCCTGGTTCCTGGTGAGTGCAGCACCAGCACTCAGCTTCTATCTCCGTGGCTGCATCTTCTAACTGTGAAAGAAGACGTCGCCAAGGGGCAGAGATAGAAGTATTGAGTAACACCAGCGCCACCTCACAGCTTCTAGCACCTTCCTCAAATGGATGCTCATTAGGGAGTGGTGCAAGAAGCTGCAAACAGAGCAAGACACTGCTGGGTCACAAGAGCATTGTAAACGGCAAGTGTCATCCACTGGTGCGGTGGTGGCCTCTCCTATGCATTGATGTGCACACTGGCTTTTGTAGCCTTTCATTTTTCATTTGTATTACATACGAAAAGAAGAACAAATAAACCCAAAAAGTGCTTCTATCAATATAACATTGCATAAACTGCAGCACATGACGAATATCAGTGAAGAGCAATCTGATCCTTACCAGGTACTTTATTCTGCTCTACTTCAGCATGCTCGTGAGCTACAAGAAAATGCAAATGTTACTGCAACAGGTAAAGAGAACACAGAATATAGGAAAGAGGCGGACAGGATCTTGTCGTAACTCGTGTCCTGCGGCTCAAACATCCCATGACATGTTGCTGCACCGTGTCAACCTCAGTACAAGTGATAGTGATTGAGTCTGTTACAGGTAAAAGGCTCTTTAATTATGACCTAACTATATAACACCACCATAGATGAAACTAGAACAAATAGCAAGGAATATTGGTGCAAAAACGTGGATCTATTTATAAAAACTCCTTCCCGAACAGGCAATTTTTCCTTTTCGCACATTTGGCTTATCCTCCCTTTTTCAAGAACCATAATGGTTAAAATTTTCCTATCTACATAGCTGTATGAGGCTTGCTTCATGAGAGACGAGTTGTAGTGCGGAATGAAATGATATAATGTACTAAAAAGTGGGAAAAAATGCCTAGTGGAGCTAAACAGCGAACAAGACGCAATGCGGCCATTGGTTCTTGGGTCCCGTTTTTATGGCATTCATGCATGGTGAAATGACCTGGCAAGTTTCCGTTATTGGACCTATATGAGAGCTTGTTATTTGTGTGGTGAGCTGATGCTTTTATCAATACTATATGGGGTACATACAACATTTCTATTGTATTCTGGGAAAGTGCAGTGAGCAACAACAACAAAAAAGCAGGAATTCTGGTGTTATTTTTTTCCCTTTCTTTACAACATTTACCCTACAAATTAACTTGAGTTCATGTTTTCATAGATCAGGCTTATATGGATGCAGGAATATCAAACTTCAACAATTATTATTATTTTTAATTTCTTCATTGGTACTTTTTATTTTCATTCCCTTAGTGGACTTAAACCTGTGATTATTTTATTGCTTATTCTGTATACTGCAATACCATGGTTTTGATGGGGGGTGGAGAGGTAACGGGCGCTGGAATAGTCGAAATGATGCAATCTTTGCACCTAAATGCTGCAGTTAGAGATTCAAGTAGTTAAACAGCAGAGATTAAAGCTAGCCCCTATCGCTGCTGTTAGAGGCAGGTTTTGGCTGTATAAGCTAGCCAGCACCAGCAGTGTACAGAGCAGGCCAAGCTAATGAGCCCATTCCATACACCCGCTCCCAATGTGTGACATATATGGAGGTCACATGTCTGAAATAGATAAAAAAAAACCTTTAGAGAATGCAGTACTGTCACTGCCGAAAGGAAAAACAACTACATAATATACACACAAAAGAATGCAGTAGCGCTTTGTAAGCACTAAGATGTATGCAAACAGTGAATATATGAAATTAGGAGTGCATTACTGCTATATAGAATATACTTGCAGAATGAAGATACCTCACGCATAAATTGGCCAATTCATGAGAGCCCATCAGCTACAACAAGTTTTACCTTCCTTTGATGGGACCCTAAACCTAATATTTTGCTGCACCAAAACCCTGAAATTTACAGTACCAGCAACTGTCATACACATGCTGCTTATTTTTTGTCTTGCAGATTTGAAGCATATCAATTCTTTCAGCATTGTTGTAGCGTTTTTCACCCATTCAAAAGAACAGAGAAAAAAATAATTAAAAAAGTGGCAAAATCGCATAAAAAAAGGGTTGAAAACGTGCGTTTTTTAGGCAGCGTTTGTCCTCCCAAGACGTTTTCGGTGCAGAAATTTCTGCTGTAAATATTTAATGTGGGCACACACCTTAAGGTTGTTTATTTGTAGCAGAGGCCAGTTTGATACATTTTCGGTAAAAACTTCTCATGGCTGGTGGGCTCACATGAATTGGCCAATTTGTGTACCAAGTACCTTCATGTTATAAGTATATTGTATTTAGCAGTAATGCAGTCCAAATTTCATATATTCAGTAAGAGATATATATATTGGTTTCTAGTGAATATAAAAGGGGTATACCCCATCTTGTATATTGATAAATATGTAAAATGGGAAGACTCCTTTAATAGCAATGCAGTATATGATCTGCGGAAGGCCATTACTTACGACTCTCTGGTTCCTCCGTTTCAGCTTCTACATAAGAAAGCATAAAGAGATATAATTGGTGAAAATGTCAAAATCATTTTTGTTCAAAACAAAAAGCTGAACAGCACAAAACATACCCCAAGAGATCATCTATAAGCAGCACTGGCAGCTGTCGGATGGAAAAAGTGTGAGGAGTAATAACAAGGGGAAAAAATCAGACACGTCCATTTTCATTGGCAACACAGATGAAAAGAACCAATAAACATCTATGAATCCGTGAAAATCACTGATGGCACATGGATGGCACATGGATGGCACATGGATGGCATCAGTGTGCTGTCCACGCGCTGTCCGTATGTAACAACGCAAAGAATATGGGAAGCTTTGTAATGTATTTATGCATACGTGAAAAACACTGATGTCTGAACAAGACCCAAGGCCTCATTCAGCTGTCTGTTCGCGTATGCAAAAAATCGTGAGCGTCAGTGTTTTGGATCCGAGTGTCATGAATACATAAATTACAAAGCTTCTCCTATACATTACTGATTGCTATTATTGATTGTACACTGATGCCATTCATGTGCTGGCCGGGATTTTTCACGGAGCAATAGCCTTGCAAAGGTGCTGGTCATTCATGATGCCGGTAAAAAACGGACATGTCTCTGAAATTTTTGCACATGAACACACAATTTATATGAAAACCATGGATATAACACGTATGTGAATAACAGACGTCTGAATAAAACCTTAGGTTACATTCACACATCTGTGGGACACGCTAGTGTGAAGAGCACACTGACCAATAATTTCATTGATCCACTCGCATATCAATCTTATTAAATGATCCATGTGTCCGGTTCATGAGATGCACAGCAGGTCATATTCTCATCCATTTTGTGGATTAGCCTTGGCCACGAAAATCTATGGACATCTGTATAAGACAGATGACACTGAGGACAGACTTTGTACTTCAGTGTCCCACCCAAGTTTCAGACATTTTTAACTCATCCATTGCTCGTGTCAATGGATAAAAGAAGGGTTCACATAGTCTAACCTGCTACAGTGAAAAAAAATGGATGCAACTAGGGTGACACCCAAGGAATAGAAAAAAATAAATAAAATTGTTCTGTTTCTCTTGGATGGTAGCACACAGTTGTGTGACTGTAGCCTTAAAGCACCACTCCAGGGTTTTGTTTTTTTCACCGCTGGAGTGGTGCTTTAAGCGTCCCCTGCTGCTGCTCATATACTTACCCTCTGGCATTTTTCAGTGCCGATCCAGTCCCGCGGCGCCATTTTGTGAGCGCAGCTTCTGACAGGCCGGACGTCAGAAGCTACATCACAAGCTTTCAATGCAAGTCTATGAGAGCCAGAACGAGGCCACAACGAGGCTCCCATAGACTTGTATTGAAAACTTACCTCCGTGCCGCTCCATGAAACACTGGAGTGCACCAGCAGGAGACGGACCAGATGGCGGTAAAAACAGATGAAACCGCCGGAAGGCGAATATCAGACAGGGGGCAGGGGGCTTTAAGTACTACTCCAGCGGTGAAATAAAAGAAACACGCTGGAGTGGTGCTTTAAGGCCAGTGCAGGGCCTGAGGGTACGGTGTGTGCGACACTGGGAATCTCGCCTTGAATGCCTTCATCATATGCTCTCCATTCAGGCCCAGCACAGTATTGGCTCTGTGTTCCTTTCACTTGCATATTGTGCAATAGCAGGAAAGCCAACAACTCCCTGCACATATGCAAATAGTGTGAAGACCGATCCATGCAGGAACAGATCAGCACCAAGATTCTATAATAGCATTGACCATACCGTACAAGTTATACCGCACCTCCACTCCATATACTCCGGAGCTTGTGTATATACAACCATATCTACACGGAGTATGATGCTTTCTGCATTACCGGGCTCCTACTGATCATTAATCATTTCCTGACATTTCTAATTATTGCTGTGTAACTTGCACAAAATCCTCTTAACATGCATTTCTGATTTAATTGGCTAGAAAAGTATTGTGCTTACACAAGCAATGCGTTATTTATTGTATCATACGTGCCGGGTCATATTATATCATCATATACTTATCACATGCAGCTAAACGGTTCTTACCATTAACCTCGTCTTCAATGTCATCACTGAAAACATCTTCTGTAGCTAGAAGGGAAAGGAAAGGAATAGTGAGCGGCTGAGGAGTGTAAAAAGTGGAATTGCTAAAACAAAACACTGTAGTATTTAATACCCTGATCTCATTAGTAAGAGAAGTGATAATAACCGCAAAATCTCAACTCAACACTTTCACAAAGCTAATTGCAAGTTGGAGCGAAGTCTTGCCATGTCGGCATAAAGAAGCATAAAGAAAGCCGACCATACAAACACCTGACTATTACATCCTCTGTACAGCGAGGAGATCCATAACGAAGCATCAGAGACCAAGGTTACTGCAGATCTGCAGCGCAGGAAGAGAAGACTTATAGATTAATAATGCCATACAGGGGCACAATCACTAAGGTCACCAGTCAGCAGGATATTCGACCCCTAACAAGGTATGAGGGTAAAGCCCCTTTAATGCTTATTGCACTCATACATTGCTAGTACAATATTGTTGAAGTTCTAGGCTCAACAGCAGCCAGTGGGCACTTCACTCCTCAGATCTGCTGTACTTCACCGCCCACCGCCGGCCTCTGGACATTGACTGACAGGTCACTCTTCCCTCAGTGACCGGTGTACCCTGCACACATGCTGTCATTGCCCGGGTTCATTGTAATGACAGTCGTACACTGAGCTCCTAATGACATTGGTGGAGTTGGCAGATTGATGTCGCAGTGTCATCAGGAGCTCACTTAGCAGGATCAGCTCCTTGTGATGAAATAAACCTGGGCAATGAGGGCACCTGCACAGGAAAGACAGCACACTAAGGGAAGAGTGGCCTGTCAATTAACAACCAAGGGCAGAGGCGAGCGGCAAAGTACAGCAGAGCTAAGGCGTGACATACCCGCAACAATGCACTTTCACATAAAATTTCAAGAATAAATTTCTCAAAAATGCTTTAACTAAATTCTACTAGCAAGGAATGACTGTAATAAGTATTAAAGGGGTTTTACCAGAATACCTTTAGTTAGGGGTCGAATAATCTTCTTTAAAGGCTTGTTTCATAATACTAAATGGGTAAAATTGCAAATCAGCAACTCTAGAACAGAGGTTTCCTAGTTCTATTGTGTACTGCTTGTTGCCTAGGTTACCGGCCACCTAAAGAGAGCTTGCAAGTGCTGCTTTGTAGCGATCTGGATCTGTGGATTAGGCCTCATGTTCCTTCAATACTGCAGAGACAAAGTTGCTTCTGCTTGCAGAATGGGAAGGGAAAGCACACAGTTTACGCCATCAGCTGTGCCATGCTGCCGGCCAGAGCTGTCAGACTTCCGGAACGCATGGCCCAAGGCAAGCAGGAAGCCGAGGGGCTGGGAGCAATACCCTTCTGAAGAGCGATAACAAGAATAACCCTTTAAAGGGACCTTCAAGTCGATGCTGGCCATGTACCTAAACTGGATTAGCCAATAGTCGAATATCTTTGGCACCCTACAACTCCCTCTCCCCAGGACATTTTTAGGGGACGTAAGTATTGCAGACAGTGGCTTATCTTCCTCTCCCAACTACATTAAATTATGCCATGTGCATGGCCAGCTCTACAGCATTAGCATCATGGACACCTCTGTAATGCTGGTGAGTAGGAGATATTGTTGTTTGTCTACAGCCTCACCCAGCCAGAGGAAAAATAAAAACCCTTTCACGCTCTATGGCACGGATCCATGGCAATGAAGCTTCTACTGTAATTATCTCAGCAGCACCTTAAAGGGGTTATAAACGCAATCTTTTACCAACCCATAATCCTGGTCTCTAAGGACACATAAATAAGCTCGTGTGTTTTACACTCGCAACAAGAAAGTCTCAGAAGATGGCTATAAGGTATAAAGCGTCCATTTTACCCCCTACATTATCTTCAGCGGTTTCTAGATTTAGATGAAAAAAATTACATTAATTTGATGTTGAACAAACAAATAAATACAATCAAAAGCTTTAGTTGTTGGTGGTCTGGACCACTTTGCATTGTATTTTACCTGCCTTGAGTAAGTGATGTTTTGGGAAGCCCTCATTCAATAGCACTGTATTGTACCTCTAGGTCATACATAAACTCCGGCCCATGGGCCAAATCTGGAATGCATGGTGGTTATATTTTGCCCGTGACACCAGAACCGCCACCCCTATGTGAGCCCATTATTCTGTACGGAGGACTATGGGGAGCCCATTATTCTGTACGGAGGACTATGGGGGAGCCCATTATTCTGTACAGAGGACTATGGGGGGGGGCCCATTATTCTGTACGGAGGACTATGGGGGGGGCCCATTATTCTGTACGGAGGACTATGGGGGGCCCATTATTCTGTACGGAGGACTATGGGGGGGGCCCATTATTTTGTACGGAGGACTATGGGGGGGCCCATTATTCTGTACGGACGACTATGGGGGGTCCATTATTCTGTACGGATGACTATGGGGGGCCCATTATACTGTTTGGCCAGCAACTTTGTCCAGGTTTTTCATTTTGGCCCTCTGTGTGTTTAAGTTTGACATCCCTGGTCTAGGTGGATCTTGAGGCAAAATCCGCACCAGAACCCACCATGTCCAATATCCTGAGGGGTTTCGGTTACAGACATTTTAAGCCGGGTGATTCTCTCCCACCCCTCGTTTATAAAAAGCACTTCTACTGATCTTTACTATGTAGTTTGGACTATCCGAGATGACCCAGGATGGTGACAAACAGAAAATGCATCCATTTAAGGGCAGAGTTGGAGGTCCCTTTGTGTGTTGCCCCATGGTCTACTCAGTCATAGTGCAGATCAGTGTATCAGGAAACGCTTTCTGCTACGCTGCTGAGTGCAGAGCAAAGTGCGATCAGATGATGTGACCTTCTTCTCCAACCTCCCCACCCCACACTCAGCGCTTTAATATTGGAGCTGAATGCAGCAGGTTCCGCTGGGGACAGGAGCTACTGATCCAAGAGACGTGCATCCTTCACCCCCCAGCGCTTGGGCAGCAGGAACAGCTAAGCAGGAACCCCTGGTAGTTCCTAATGCCCACAACATGGCGGGAAAAGCCTGAACAGAGCATTTATATGGGCGATGAATGCAGCAGGGGTGGCCGGCCACAGGTTGGTGAAGGAACAGCTGAGGCAAGTGCTCAGGTTAGTGTAGCTGGAGAAGCTTTCCACTATATGCTTGGATAAGAGCTTGGGCACAACTGGTTTCTTCTCCTCCCCTTTTACATTTCTTTTCAGCGCTTTGATATGGGTGCAGACTATGGGTGTGGCAGGAGCCGCTCTACACTACACCTGTGAGTTGGTGGCGCAGCATCATTCTCCCCCAGCCCACACACCCCGGCTGGTGACTGGGGGCCACAGTGTCCCACCATGAACAATAACATATCACGTCTCCCTCTATTGACACATATATAAAAATGCCTTAGTGTGTCATGTGGTCATCTATCCACATGGCGGCAGTATTTTGGTTACAAACAGGACACAGTAAGGAGTATACATATATACTGTATATCTTTTAGATCCTTTACCCATTTGTAGCAATTTTAGTTGTGGCCATAACTTGCCTATTAATCAATGGCTTAAATGAGGTTTTACGAGTGCCTACAATTTTAAAAGCAAGATGATTAAATAGTGCCGGACTTAGAAGTACAATCATTTCTGTATTGAGGCACGTTGCTGATAACCCGCAGCACCGGCCAGTCTGTTATTCAGATAGATTACTGCTCCGCTTTCTAGGACACAGAATTACAAAATCATGACGATGGTGGTGGGCTGAGGGCACGGCCAGCTTACTACATCACCAAGTCTTCTAGGTTCTAGACTTACAATGTGGAGAGATAAAGGAAGGTGTTACCTGCTGCGTCTCTGGCATATTCCTCTGCTTGCTCAGGCACAGCGTCTGCTTCTGGAAAATCTGCAACACACCAGGGAACAGGACGTTAATAAAAATAAAAGAATGTTCCTACACCTAGATATATCCAGTACGTCAGGATTTGGTGAACAGACCCAACGAGTCCTCCATGTATAGTATACAAGTCGCCTTCCATACCTGACAATTCTGCTGGCTCTTCCTCTTCCAGTTCGGTTTGAGGACTATTTTCATTTACTGAAAGCAAAACAATATTACGAGCTCGGATAGCAATGTTTGTTAGGAAAACAATACTGACATCTTGTGGTTCAGTCCTTCAAATCCTGCTGTATACGATATAAGAGGAAGCCCACCGTGTGCAACTTCAGTGGTCCCATCAATAATAACCCAGATCTCCGGTACAATTCACTTAGCCCCTTGTGTAACCTGATATTAATGGCTCAGGGTGAAGGAATAAGAAGCTCCTATTCTCTCACATAGGAGAAGTTCTGCGGTTCTCGACACATTGAATGGAGATGAACAGCTCTGTTACATTCAATGTTCACATCCGGCCATCACCGGAGCTAATAACAGGTGATCGGGGGGTGCCGGGTGTCTGATCTCCACTGATGTCCTATAGAAGACCCATCCTAATGATAGGTCACCAATATTATAGGCCCGACCAACAGCTACAAATGTAAAAAATAATTCAAATTTCCTCCTGGACATTACTTTTTTTTTTCAGTAAACCAAAACAAACAAAAAATAAAAACCCATACCTAAAGAGCACAAAATTGCTTAAACTTATTCTGTGGGATATGTTAAATTTTAGTGAAGGGTTTATAACTAATATATACGGTAGCTGTATTATAATTCAACATTATAATTGTGCTAATGTGGAACAATGTCCACAACATGTATCAGGTTACATCATCCAGATGTTTTTCAGGTCTTAACCATTTTATTTAGCTTTTTCTGAAATTTCTGTTTTTAAATTTGATAAAAAAAAAAACTCCCATGGCTCTGATTCATTATTTGCATTTTTTCAAGTCACTTTTCTTTTTTGTTTTCTGGTAATCATTACAGATTTTGCGTCATTTCAAAAAGTCGCAAATGATGAATCAGCCGAAAACATGGAAAACCTAAACTCCAACCACAGAGGCGAACAAAAAAAAAAAAGACCTGGTGAACACAAACTAGACTTTAAATATTTTTTAGTTCATTTTTTTTTTTAACCATTATGCTAAGCCATAATTGCTCTTAGACCCTAAAACTAATCATAACCCTTAGTCTAGTTAGGGTTAGTGTAAAAAAGAATTACAAAAAAAAAAAATAATTCAGTGTCATGTTTTGTAATTTCTAAAATACTATAATTTTTTATTTCTTTTAATTTTTATTACATAGGTGACAATTTTCCTAGTAAGGGCAGCTCTCTCAGCAGATCTCAGTCTCTCCTTTCTCAAAACCAGAAGTGAAAAGAGAGGAGGGGAGCGCTGCAGGAGAGCTATAAGCGTGGTCCCCATCCTTGTCCCCAGTTGTAGGTTAACATGGGACATTGAGATTTTAGCACTACTAGAGGTTATCTAATTCTAGGGTATCATCATAAAGGGATGGCGCTGTAAAATTAAGCCCGTTATACAATGCTGTAAAAAGGCACACTGGCAGTCAGCAAAGCATTAGTGACCGGCCCATGCACATACAGCATGGTGATTATGTGCAAACACAGGAATTTGGACTTGCGGGGATTTTCAGACCAGGAAACTTTTGTTAAAGGAGTTGTCCAGCACCAATCACTTTTCCATGGGAAGGTGAGACGCACTGATGACATCACAACTTTTTTTTTTTTTAAAGTGCACCTGTCAGCAGGATTGTGCTTAATAAACCACATACACTGCCAGATGGACGCCGTTACACTGAGTAAAATGATACCTTTGTTGATGAAATCCGTCCAGTGGTTCTTTTATAATCTTTATTTTCATTCTTGACATAATGAGATGCTCGTGCTTGGAGGTGGCCTTTGGGGAGGGGCTGTAACTCGTGCTCTGATTATGTATTCATATTTCTGCCTTCTGACAGGTCACTGTGCCTTCAGTGACCTGCCTTCTATTTTAAATACTGCCTGTGCAATTTGTGTGCCAAACCTGAAATTTACATGCACCAAAATGGTAAGCGCATGCGGAGTGGCATCTCTTGGTTGCCGAGAGATTCTACTGCGCTTGCGCCGTCATATTGCTGCAGCCAAATTCTTTTTTCTTCAGCAAAATGGCGCCCGCTTGCCGATAGATTCTACTGGAGGAAAAAGAAATTTGCCTGCAGCAATATGGCACCGGGTTTGCACAGTAGCATCTCTCGGCAACTGAGAGATGCTACTGCGCATGCACGGGCGGTGGGGGCCACTTTGGTTTGGCACACAAATTACACAGGCAGTATTTAAAATAGTAGGCAGGTCACTGAAAGCACAGTGACCTGTCAGAAGGCCAGAGATAGGAATACATAATGGGAGCACCAGTTACAGCCCCCCCACCCCCAAAGGCCATCGCGAAGCACGAGCATATCATTATGTCAGGAATGATAAGATGATAAAAGAACCACTGGACAGATTTAATCAACAAAGGTATCATTTTACTCAGTGTTACAGCGCCCACCTGACAGTGTATGTGGTTTACTAAGCACAATCCTGCTGACAGGTGCGCTTTAAACTATACAAGTAAGGTATGTGTACCCGGCGCCTTATTCACGCGGATTCAGCTTGAAAAAGCTAAAAAAGTGTAAGAGAGAATGAACATAGGCGGTGCAATATCAGAACAACATGCGCTGAAAATTTTCCATCCTTTGTAACCTCTTTAAGGCTTCAAAGGCTGTGAAGTGGCAAAAAGTGGCCCGATTATTCTTCCACCAATATTTTATATGTTAAAAAAAAAAAAAAAAAAAAAAATAATAAGAAATAGGCAGCAAGATTTCCACAAAATCATCTAAGAAAATGACAAACTATGCAGTTAGATGGCATTTAAAAAACGTTGTGTGTACACATCCCTACGCTGGTTTGAACCATTCCTTTTTTTGGGAAAACACTATTATTTTACCACAAGCACAGCAGACAAATGTTATTGTACAATGTGTTGAGGCTTGTAACATTTCGGTGGTTTCTAGCGTTTGGGAGGGCTTATTTGTAAAGCGAGTGAGCTCAGAGTACGAGGATCTGGTGGAATTTAGCTTTTTGTTTTCTGTGGCTGTTTCCATATGAACAATTCTAAGACAATATCTCTGTTAAAAATGCAACGAAAGCACCGTATTTAGGAGCACAAAGAAACACTTTGAAATGTACTTTGTTTTCCTCCTGGAGGACAACGGCCATCAGATGGATAGCTGTATATGTGCTCTGTACTGCACACGCTGAATGGAGATGTTGGAACCTACAGTTTTATTCCATTATTAGAATGGAAATCCACTTGGCATGGCTGTAAAATAACTAACCTCATGCTCAAGATTCTCCAAGATGACACTACCACTACCTTGTAAGGAGCCAATTCATCTCATGGAGATAATGATGTTTAAATAAAAGAAAAATATAAATACCTTCATCATCATCATCATCATCATCATCATCATCATCAAACACCGCTTCATCAGCTGGTTGGTTTATCAAGTCTTTATGTGCTTCAGATTCTTGATTTTCTGGCACGTGGGTCTCTGGGTCGTTCTCATCCCACGGTTCTTGTTCCTCTGTTGCTGGCTCTACTTCGGGCTCTGCAGGTTCTTCTGTTTCATACTCATCCTCTCTAGGTACAGGCTCTTCTGTGTCTGTATTCGGAGCATTGAGAAATTCAGTTTCTGCCTCCTCTACCTCTTGCTCATATTCAGGTTCTGGGTCATCTTCTGGATTTAAGGTTTCTTCCTCCTCATTGTCATCAGCAGCAGCTTCGCGCTCCAAAATATCCTCAAATACCAGGTCTTCCGCCACAGGCTCGTCCACACTAACACGTTCCTCTATTACTAGTTCTTCCACCGGCTCTTCTTTTAATTCTAAGATGGTGAAAACAGTTAAAAAAAGGTCTATAACGTCTGGCAATCCATCACAGAAGATAAAACGTATGTCCAGGATTTTTAGAAAACATGTAATTGACAGGGAACTGTTGACTACACCCTGCAGCCAAATCCATCAGTTTCAGTCTACAATCTTATTCCCTTCATTCAGATTTACACCCCCAATATGTAGTTTTCAACCCTTACATAGCTTCAGATTTTTCGCATGTGGTCATGTGGCATGTCCCTCCCAAGGGGTATTCCTATCTCCAAGATCCTATCCCAACATGTACTAGGAGTAGTAGTAAATATTAGCAAATACCTCCAATTAGAAACGTAATATAGTTCTTCTGATTCGCCATGTCTTTTACCCCATGTGCAGGGCATTGCAGTAGCTTAGGTATCCATGGTTACAACCACTCATAGTGACAATTAGTTACTTAGTTGTTAGTGGATTCCTATACCATGGACCATGGATACCTAAACCACTGCAATGGCCCTGCACATTGGGTAAGTGACATAGCGAGTCAGAAAAACTATACTACATTTCTAATTAAAAGGTATTTGCTAATATTATTACATCTACTACATACTGAGATAAGATCTTGGAGATGGGAATACCCCTTTAAATTCCCACATAGTTTTTGACGTTGCGTTTTCTGACCTTTGATACATTTTTTGAAATACACAACATATCAATTTCTCTTGTGGGTACTCCGAGTTATACCAGCAGATTTTCTCCATAGAATTTCATTAGATACAGAAAATCCACAGGTAAAAAAACACATGTAATCCACACATGACTGCATCAATAACATTTGGTCAAAGCCAAATACTAGGAAGTATAAAAAAGCAGCTTTCTTTAAAACATTACATATCAAGAAGAGATAAAAACTGATGTGTAAAAAACTTGATAAAAGCGCGAGTAACCTAATAGGTGCAGAAATTCAGCAACATAAACGTACCAAATACTGATCCTGGGAACGTAGCCCAATATTTGCTGGACAAAGAGTCTGTGTGTACAGGATGCTGCTGCCTTCACTAGCTCTCATGAATTAGCACCGCTCTATTCTATGCAGCTTTCTCCTACAGCTTAGGAGGAATCTTTTCTGCCTTATGCAGACACTAAGGATATGTGCACAGGGTAGGGATGTTTTTTCTGAATAGTTTTCTTCGTCATCCTTTTATTCTTTTACAAGGCAGCAGTTCTTATTTTCTATATAGAATATACAGGTTTCAAAGTTAAACAAATGGCTGAAATCATGCAACCAATGCCTTACACATGCTGCCTGTGAATTGGGCAGCATATAGCAGCTGTCTGGCTCCCTTTGAAAAAAGCTCAAAAAAACGTAATAGTAATTTTGACATCGCTGTGCATATAGTAATTCTGTTTATAATTTTTCAGCGCTTTTTTTTTTTTTTTTTTTTTAGGCAGGATTCGGAGCAGACTCAGCTGAAAAAGACGTTGTGTGCAGTGATTTTTATCATTTGCAGAAAATAAAACTAAACAATTTTTATTCTTGGATCAGATTTTCATAACTGGCAGTTTTTACCATGATAGTTTCATTAGTTTTTCTCAAACACAAAAAAACACTGATGGAGGATTCTCAACCTTCAATCAAACAAACAGCACTAGGAAGTCATTAGTCT
Organism: Phyllobates terribilis; assembly: GCF_046119375.1. Classification (NCBI taxonomy): domain Eukaryota; kingdom Metazoa; phylum Chordata; class Amphibia; order Anura; family Dendrobatidae; genus Phyllobates; species Phyllobates terribilis. The sequence goes on from NW_027362764.1 coordinate 631,152,260, forward strand.
GTTTGGGTCTGTGAAAAATTCACACAGAAGATCGCCAAAAGGGGGCCAGTGCTGACAGTTCTAGGTCAGGACAGCCAGCTATATTTAAGAAGTTACACAGTCTTTACAACAGCAAAATGGTAGGAAATGTGCATTTGAAGATTATATAGAAAGTTGCTTATTTTGCAAAATACAAAAGTCAGTACAAAGGTGACCATAGCCTAAAATTTAAGGTGCTAAAACAAAAAAACTTATTGTGGCTAGTTATACACTGACAAGCTTTGTAAAACAGAACCAAGATCGACACATTTGTTCCCTCCATTTGTGTACTAAATGAAATTTCTACTAAGCATACCTGGTTCGGAGGCAAGCGACCCATGGACACTGGGCTCCACGGCATCTTCTAAAGAGAATTCACTTGCATCATCTAATGAAACATAAAAAGGGCTCAAAAAATTAATCTCAGAGGTGTGAAAGGGCTGCTTGGATCTAATTTTTTTTTTTAAGGCTCAAAGTGGCATAAGCAATGCTTGTTTTTTATCTCCACTGATCTGAAGAAGGTCAGTACTGGAGCGTTGGGGGATCAGTAGAGGCAACAAGTGCTTTTTAAGGTCACTCAGGCTTCTTAATCATCGGTCAGACAAAAGGTTTAATTCCAATATGGATGTGGTCTGCCTTCAAATCCCACCAAGGACAACATCTGCAAGGAGCTTGTATGTTCTCCCCGTATTTGCGTGGGTTTCCTCCGGGTTCCTCCCAAACTCTAAAGACACACTGATAGGGAATTTAGATTGTGAGCCCCAATGGGGACAGTGCCCATAATGTCTGTAAATTGTGTGAATTGTAAAGCGCTGTGGAATATTTTTGTGCTATATAAATAAAAATATTATTATAATAGAACGTCTAATTTATTTTATGTTTAACCTCCCCAGCAAGTTATAAGCTTGCTGAAAATGAATGAACCTTTATTGAATCTTCATACCGTAACCATCTTAAAGGAGGTTGTCCACTACCAGGATAACCCCTTCTCAATCTGAATGTTTACCCCCGCTAAAATAAAAACACCTATACTGCCGGCGCCGTTCCAGCGGTGTCGATACTTGCGTCCCTGGGTCTAACGTGAGTTTGTTACGTCACATGAGTCCTGCGCCCAATCAGCGCTGGCGTCACTATCCTCAATTTCGGATGCATAAGTAATCAAGAGAAAGTGAGCACCGAAGGAGAGTACAGGTGTTTTTATTTTAACGGGAGCAAACAATCAGATCGAGAAGAGGTTATCCTAGTAATGGACAACCCCTTTAAGGCTGGGGGCGCATCACATAAAAGCCAACAGTCTGTGGACTTTAATGAAGCAGATGGAGTTACTTTGTGTTCAGCCTGGCCTCATTTTCATCAGTGTCCGCCTTTTTGAGGCAAGAGCAAAAGCACATGGCACGTTTTTTTTGCACCTGCCTGAAAAAGGTAGACATTGATGAAAATAAGGCCAGGCAGAGCACAAAGTAACTCCATCTGCTTCATTAAAGTCAATTTCAAAGAAGGAATGCGGGTGTGCTGCGCAGCTGGTGAAAATTTCACAGGATTCAGGAGCATAATAATCAATTGCAGTTTATTCTCTATGCGTTTCCAGGTCGTACTGATCCCTACTCAGAAGAACCACAATACAAATGGTAAAAAATGCATTGTGGTTTCCTGAGGAAGAGGTCGCTTTGACCTAGAAACGCGTAGAGAATAAACTGCAATTGATTATTATGCCCATGAATCCAGTGAATTCTTCGCCAGCAGCGCAGCACACCCGCATTCCTTCTTTGAAATATATATACACATTGGATTTCCCTAGTAGAGGAGCAGCAGCTGGATCAATGTATTTAAAGGGGTATTCCCATCTCTCAAGATCCTTTCCCAATATGTAGTAGGTGTAATAATAATATTAGCAAATACCTCCAATTAGAAATGTTGCATAGTTCTTCTGATAAGCTATGTCACTTACCCCATGTTCAGGGCATCGCAGCAGCTTAGCTGGTTAGCGACAGAGCAAATCAGAAGAACTATACTATATTTCTAATTGAAAGTATTTGTTAATATTCTAATTATTACACCTACTACATATTGGTATAGGATCTTTAAGATGGGAATACCCCTTTAAAGTTTTGTAAGTACGGTGACTTTCATAGCACCTCAAGGTGAGTGCAGAAAACCGCAAGTCACCGGGTTAATGCTGTATGTGCACTTTTTGCTAACTGTAAGTGGATGTGCCTGAATCTTTTTTTTCAAGTCTTCAAAATACTAAATACTAAAACATGATGTGAACACCGCCTTATATACCTAGACCTGCTCCAAGATCAGACATGGATACAACACAATCCAGTCTATACAATATAATAATAATCTTTTTATTTATATAGCGCCAACATATTCCGCAGCGCTTCACAATTCAGACAATTTTACAGACATCATCATCACTGTACCCATCGGGCCTCATAATCTACATTCCCTATCAGTATGTCTTTGGAGTGTGGGAGGAAACCGGAGAACCAGGAGGAAACCCACACAAACACGGGGAGAACATACAAACTCCTTGCAGATGTTTCCTTGGTGGGATTTGAACCCAGGACCCCAGCGCTGCAAGGCTGCAGTGCTAACCACTGAGCCACTGTGCTGCCCCTATGCTTGCGATATCTGCATTCGCACAAATTTCTATAAGGGTATGTTCACACGTTCAGTATTTGCAGCAGAAGAATCTGCAACATGTGAACATACCCTAGTAATTCGCTACAATATTTCAGTCTGCACAGAGCATTGACTACACTGGAGAAACGGTGTTGGCTTCAGCATTGACAGCCGGTCAAGGCAAATACAGGTCAGTCACTGGCCTGAAAATGCAGAAGAGAGTTTGCATTCACTGGTAGACTAGTGGCCCTTAAAGGGGCTTCCTCTCACTGGGCCAAATTTCTTCCGTACTTATAAAGCCCCTTTTAAAGAAGCACTTCCATTAACGTTTTTATCCTCTAAAATATTGCAAATCATATTATATTACAATTACTGATTTTGCCTTTCTACCCAGTCAATTCTTCTCTTTTCTCTGCTCTATATAGAAACACCATTTCTCTTTTCCCCGCATGAGTCATCCCCCTCTTCAACTCCTGAACCAGCTGCTCCCTCCTTTCCCCCCCTGCCAGGGAGTTTTGCAGTGATGACTCATGCAGGGAAAATTGACCTGCTTCTACATAGAGCTAAAAAGGATTCAGCTAGTCAGTTTTTAAGCACGTGAGGTCATAGACCTAAGAGAGAAAAGAGAAAAATTAACTGGGAATTAAGGCAAAATGAGCAATTGTAAGAACACAGTGCTACACAATATGACTGCAATATATTAAGAGGATACAAATTTGATAGGAGGAGGAGTGCTTCTTTAAAGGTCTCAAGTTGTACAACCCTGCACCAACATAAAACTGGATAACGAAGGAAAATCATTACCATCTTGTGTTTCGTGATCATCCAGCGCATCTTCTAAGTCAAATATATCTGAAACAAATGTACATTTTCTACAATTAAACGTTAAAGCAGAAACATTCTCACTACAGGATACGACAGTATTGGGCTTGGCTGACAGTAATACAGCGCACTTCGTCAGGATTTCTGATCTATCCCTGAATAACTATTCAGATGAGAGCCCCGACAGTCGTTACATAGGAGCCAATTCACTTACCATTCTCAGACGGATGGGAATCTTTTATATCTTTCAGCACCTCCTCTAAAGTGGCATCGGAGATGTCTGGAAGAAGTACAGTAAAATAATAAAACCTTCTTTCTGCAACTGTACGCTTGCCATTTACACAGGATTAGGGCGTCTTAAGGTCAGTGTATATCAGTATACAGCCCTGAGTACACAACCAGACAGGTTTAAACAAGAAAAGGGGATGTGAACATTTACATTTGTGATTAGCACTGGAAATATATGATCCCACTGAGAAATATCAAGTCATTTAGTGGAAGCTCCAGACACCAGACTAGGGGTCAGCAGCCACCTGCGTCTCTCCAGCTGGTGTGGAACTACAACTTCCAGCATGCATTGGCAAAGTTGCGATTGTAATTATTAGCTTGGGAGATCGTACTCTCCTGCCACGGCATGGGTCTCAGATCCACATCTGAACTTGTTGGATCCTGTTGGAATTTACTTTAAATCGCTTTTATTTTTGCTGTCACATTTCTTTTTAAGCTCTACTTTTGTGTTTCTATCTTAATCTTTTATTTTTTGCTCACAAGACAAGAACTTGATTTTAGGGTATATAAAACCCCTTTCATTCCAAGGTATTATTACCCATTATAGGGGGTTCATGCTCTTTGGTAGCTGCACGGGCCCACACAGGCACGAGATTTAGTGTCAAAACAGGTTAACGTTTATTTTCTTGAATAAACTTTTAAAATAAAAGTAAACATTTTTTTTTGTTCAGCCAAAACATTCAATAACAAAATCAGTCTTTTCTCAGGGTAGGCACAATAATAATAGTACAGCCTCAACCACGGAACATTATAGACACTGCTTATCCTCTTCAACATTACAGACCACACCAGAGGCAACCCAGCTGCCTTATGTAGGACACGCAAGCCCCTGACTGGAATATATGGGAGCGACCTTTCCCATCCAAGATTTTTAGTCGTTCCTAAATCCCGGACCCAAAATCTGGTCCACTAAAATTCCCCTCAGTAACTTTGTTACCGATGCACTCTTTTCTGGGACTTACATTACCAAGGCCAGCCACCTCAGTGACACATATCTTCGATCCAGGACTTTACCTCATGCTTCCCTGCACCTTCTATAAATAACTCATGAATATGGGATCCAATTTTGTTGTCCATATATTTAACAGGATATTGGAAAGCTAGAGTTAGATCAAAGGCAGTGACTCGATTATTACATTGTATGGAAGGCCTCTCATATGATGAGAGGTTAGAAAAGTTTAGCTTAGAAATAAGACATCTCAGAGGCGATCTCATTTACATGTATAAATACAAAAGGACTGGCATATTATTTGTTCCTTCCAAACACCTTACAAAAGGACCAGGGGGCACTCATTATGGGTGGAGGAAAGGCGATTCCGACAGCTAAAAAGGAAAGGGTTCTTTACAGTTAAAGCAGTCAAATTGTGAAATGCTCCATAACAAGAGGTAGTAATGGCAGACACTATATTTTAAAAAAGTGGCTGGATGCTTTTCTCACAACAAGTGGCATTGTTGGGTGTAAATAATCCAGTGATAGGATGAGCCTACGTCTATGTAATTGATATAATTTGTGGGGATCAAAGGTACAATATTGTTTTGGTTACTGGATAGACATTTTTGATAATCTTGGTACAAACCAGTTTTCCTAGCACTTTATTACAGTGTGGAACCAGCTTTATTCTGCATTTGACCTGGCTTCATTCCAGTGCTCTTCTTTTTGAATTACATGAAAGTGATATTTAGAAAAGTTCCAAATTTAGCAGATCACATCACCTTATAGATGCACAGAGAACAGGGTTGTGCCAATATAGTTGCTTTCTTTCATATCCAATAAGACCTGGTGATCTTTTTGTATGCTAGGTTGTAACTATATAATACAGCAGTTATCCCAGCAAAGCATGGATGGGTACATGTGCTGTACTTCATCAAGATGTGGCCACTGCCCCGCTACTGACGGCATGAATACTTCTGTCAAGAGTTCAATGCCCGTGGGCAGGAGGCAAACAGCTTTAGCAAACAGTGGGGACATATAACCCTAAAGGATACGAAAAGGAGCCAGGCTTCATTAAAAGTAGACTTATGTCGTGACATTCAGTTTTATTCTGTCAAAGCAAAAGTGCACTTGTACTATATCCAACAGCGGTCCTGTAGAATTTCCTCTAAGAATTTTCAGAGATTTACAAACTGTTCAAGGGTGATTTTTTATGCATAGCCAAAGCCTATCATCATGAAAGCACCACTCCAGCATTTTTTCATTTTACCACTGGAGTGGTGCTTCTAATCTTGTGCTCATTTGCTGTCCTCTTCTTCACCCCTTTATCAGCACCGCTCCTGTTGGTCTCCGCTGGTTTGTGACTTCCCGGATCTTTTCAGTGTTTCAAGGAGCTGAAGGTCACTCTTCAATGTAAGTCTATGAGAGACTTGTTCTGGCTCTCATAGACTTGCATTGACAGCGTGTGACGTAACTTCTTACTTCTGGCCAGTCAAAAGCTGCGCTCAGAAGATGGCGCCGCAGGACGGGACTGGCACCGAAAAAAGGTGAAGACGCTGGAGAGTAAGCTTAAGACTGCGGGGGTAAGGGACTTACATTAGAAGCACCACTCCAGTGCTTGGGAAAAAAAAAATACTATGCTGGAGTGGTGCTTTAACCAACATTCTTACAATTGTATTTGCTTAACCCCTTCACGACAGGGCCAATTTCCATCTTTGAGTCTTCGTTTTTTTTCTTCCAAGAGCCATAACTGTTATTTTTTAGTCCACATAGACATATGAGGACTTGTTTTTTATGGGACAAGTTATATAGGAGGACTTGAATTTTTAAGGGACAAGTTATATTTTTGAGCGACATCATTCCTTTTACCACCTAGTGTACTAGGAAAAAAATTCCAAGTGGGGAGAAATTGTGAAAAAAAACGAAATTCTGACATTGATTTTTATGAGAATTGTTTTTACGGTGTATATTTTGTGGTAAAAGAATGACCTTACAATAAGATCCTGCTCAACAGTACGATCACGGTGATACCAATCATGTCCAGTTTTTTCATTATTTTAGTGGTGAAAAAAAAAATACGAAGAGGTTTACAAAGAAAATTTTCTGGGTTGCGTTGCCCTTTTTCAAGACACATAACATTTTTATTTTTCGGTTGATGGAGCTGTGTGACTGCTTATTTTTTACGGGACGAGACTATGTTTTTATTGATACCATTTTGGGATAGATCTGTTTGGATCACTTGTTACAGCAAATGTAATTTTGGATTTCTTGATTTTTTATTTTTTTTTTTCCATTTATGCCGTTTACTCATCGGGTTCATTATTTTTATGTATTGATAGATCAGTTTTCTACATGCGGCGATACCAAATATACGTATTTTCTTTCTTTATTTTTATTTTTTTTTAATATCCATTTTTAATTGGTAAAAAGGAGGGTGATTTGAACGTTATTTTATTATTATTTTTTTTTCTACTTTTCCGTTATTAGTCCCCATGGGGAACTTGATGCTGCAATCAGCTAAAAGCTTGTGATATATTCAGCATTGCCACAGCATTACCGAATATGGTAAAAATCTGTCTCCTTTGAAGCCCGGCCACAGGCACGGTTTCAAATTAGTTCCGTAATGACAAGCACAAGGGGGGTTTCAGCAGACCCCCAGCTGTCATAGTCCTAAAAGGAGGAAGAAGATTTACGCGTTTGGCCTAAAGGCCTTACTCATGGTCTAGACTGCTGCCGGTGAACCACCATTAAGTACTATTGGCTGGAAGCCACATGTTCACAAAGCCAATGGTGTGAACATGTTAAAAATGTACAAGTTTTTCCCCACGTCACAGGTCAGAGTTTTAATATAAAAAAAACTTTAGAAACTGGAATACCACTGGAGTTATCCATTTAATTGAATAGACGACATGCCAAATTCAATACGCGGGCTGTACAATTGGACCCTTAAAGAAACGCATCAGAAGGCATATGTCGGATGCGGTAAATCTGACAGTCATTAATATCTCTGCGGTGTCCAAGCATTGTTTGCACACACACAGCTTGTTTAGGTTAGAAAAAAAGATGTCTCAGGAAGGATCTCATATGTATGTATGTATGTATGTGTGGTCAATACAAAAAGGACTGATACATTACTTATTCCTACCAAAGACCATACTAAGGACCAGGGGGCACTCATTACGGGTGGAGGAAAGGCGATTTCGGCATCTAAACAGGAAAGGGTTCTTTACAGTCAGAGCAGTTGGACTGTGGAATGCTCAACCACAGGAGGTAGTGATGGCCGACACTATAACAGCTTTCACAAAAAGGGCTGGATGATTTCCTTCATACACATAACATTGTGGGTTATAGATAATCTAATGACAGGATGTACGATTTGCGATTAGTGGAGGAAGGTTGAACTTTATAGATCTAGCTTTTTATTCAACCTATGTAACTAAAGGGGATATTTCCACTCTAAAATGTGCTGGTATAGAAAGGGTCTTCAGACCAACTAGGGGTGGTAACTTGAAAAGGAAAATCCTGAACAGAGAATCATTTTGGATCTTCGAGTTAAACACTAGAACTCCATTGGGACTAAATGCGAGACAGGATCTTATCCTTCAATGTATGTAATGAATGTTTGCTGCTTTTTTCTGTTCACAGTTTTTTGTATGCATTTTACCAGGTGAACTAATCACAGCCTGTCTCTTTCCACTGGCTGGTGAACATGTGGCTTACAGCCAATAGTACTTCATGGTGGTTCACCAGCAGCTGTCTAGACAATGAGTAAAGCGCTTTAGCTGAAACGTGTAGGTTTAGTGTGTGATATGAGGCTGCCATACTCTTTTTAATGGGACAATAAATGTGAAGTTTTAATACTCGTCTTGCTGCATCGCTGGAGGACTCTTCTTTTCCAGCTCCTATCTGGGCGGCTCCGTGTGAGGTCTCCATTGTGATTCTCCCAACAGCAGACCTGGTGAGATGCCTCCCCCTCCCTCCTTTCTTACATGGGTATTCAAGTAATGGGATCCGTTAGTTCTTCAGAACCCGACCGTTAGCGTAGCGGTGGCGTTCCATGCTGTACCTCCAGCCACTGCTGGTGTTGTAAACAGCTGATCAACATGGGTGCTGGATGCCCACCGATCCGACATTGAGTACCTATCAGACAGATGGGTCATCAATATCAAATTGGTGAAAAATCCCTGCGTATCATATTAAAAAGGGATTGTCCACTACTCAGACAACCCCTTCTTAAATACTATATTTCCCAATATAAAATAGAAATACCATATACCCCCCCTCCCACACCAGCGCTGTTCCAGTAATGTCGGCGCGGTATCTCTCAAAGTCACCGAAACACATCATCACATGAGCCCTGTAGCTAATCAGCGCCTGCTATACAGCTGCGGTGAGCTTACTTCCTTTAGATGTGTTATGCAATGAGCACAGCATCCCAAAAATGCACTGTTATTAGTGATGAGCGAGTATGTTCTGTTAACCCTTTCGGCGAGCATGCTCAGGTGCTCGCGTGTTATGTTTGAGTCACTCCGTGCTCATAATTTGCGACTGTTTGACAGCTTTAATACATGTGAGGAATGCCTAAGAAACAGGCATTCCTCACATGTATTAAAGCTGTCAAACAGTTGCAAATCATGAGCACTGAGTGACTCAAACATAACACCTGAGCACACTGAAGATACTCGGAAAACACCCGAGCACGCTCGTAAATCCCGAGTAAGGAGCATGCTCGCTCATCACTAATTGTTATGACATAAGAGACCTACAGCCAATGTCACGCAAGCCTTGGGAGAACCGGCAGACACAGACATCAATGGACAGGTGCCAGCGGGAGTATTGGGTATTGTTATTTTATATTGGAGAGTATAGTCTTTAGAAGCCTTTAACCCTTTGAGCTTTTAGGTTATGTTCCCACGATGAGTATTTGGGGAGTTTTTGATATTGCAGATTTTCTGTTATATTTCCAGAGTGTGGTGTGTTTTCTACAAAGATTATGGTCTGTTTAGACAAGCCGACCCACACTTCCATGCACACAAAGATCATTCAGTGCACATATAACAAAGTTAGTGGCAGGAAAAGGTTTACACAGGACGATGTGCTGCAGAAAATGATAATTTTTAGGCAAGCTTAAAAATAATTTCACCCCACGAACGAGTGTGTTTCCATATTTTTTAGGCAATTGCCAGCCTGTTTAGATAGGCCAATAATAATGTTCTTAGGAACCCTCATTATCGGTCTTAAAGTTCTCTGGCAAATATTGTAACTTGTGCAGAAATAACACTGATGACTCAAACAGAATGTATTAAAGAATTAATGAGGATTTCTTTTTAACCATCTACAGGATATTAAAAAAAGCCGGCAATCTTGCACGTTTCACTTTGGTCCACCAAGGCTCATTACAGGCAAACACTTTTTTTTTTACAGTGAAACTATGCTTTTCTGAATCCCCACATCATAAAAACAGACTAAATAGTCTTGTATAAAAAAAATATATATTTTTTTTTTACAATCTGAAAATAAAAACAGATTAGAAAGATAAATGTGTATCAGTATCTAGCTTTAAGTAATAAAAGAAAAATAGGATTTTCACCATTGCTATTAAAATAATAGCAACTTATCAAATGTTAAAAGAAGAAAGTAGAAACAAAATAGAAGACTCAAGACTGGGCCAGGAGGGGACTTACCTGACGGCAGTGAATCTGTCTCATCAAGGTCTTCAGAAATTTTCGACACGATTCTCTCTTTCAGTCCTGCATTTCCCAGTTACAATATATTAAAAAAAAGTGACCACATGTAAAAGTGAAAATGCAAATAACACAAGTTTACATTTGTTTGCTCATGTCACCAAAACGCCACTCCTTATTTATTCCCAAATAGCAAAAACAGAGCTCCAGACTACACAGTACTCTGGCCGTCATCCCGAGAAAACAGGGTAGTAAGAGGCAATGGCAGACGCTACCTAACATCCTGACCAGCTCATTTCAGCCTCGCTATTGCTCACAATCAAACGTGCCTACAGAGTGTGGTGGCTTCATGGTTGTTACAAAGCTACAACTTTTAGGGCAGGTGCAGACAGCCATAGATTCCCTCAGCCAAGAAATGACACTCCGTTTGATCAGAGTGTGAACAAGGTGTGCTTAGATTCTCTCAGATGAGGCAGCGGAAATCAGACTGCACTCAGATGTCAACTGAGTGCAGTCCGATGTTTTCCACGCACTCACTGACTTGCATGGCCAAGTACATTCCGAATATCAGATCAGACAAGGGCAACATGTAGCGTTTTTGTACTTGGACAGACACTGTCTGAGGGAAAAAGAAAAAAAAACTACCATGTGCACAGCCCCATAGACCAACATTGGCCGGGTGTGATCCGATCTTTTGTTCTACCCTTAATATAAGTAACCTATGGTGAACCAATCAGTGAGAAGCTGCCAGGTGTATGGCGTTGCTTAAAGGGGTTATACCAAATTCGACAGTTATATCCTATCCGAAGGATAAGGAGCAACTTCCCAATTGCTCAAGGTACGATCACTGTGAACCCATCGATCCAGAGACGGGAGCTCTGAAGAGCCCCGTATGAATGGATCGGAGGTCAAACATGCCCAAATTCACTCCATTCATTCTCAGTGGGACTGATGGAGATAGCCGAACCTTGTGCTCAGCTGGTCTTCAGCACATCCATGATGAATGAATGAAGAGCAGCATGTATGCTCGACTTCCGCTCCATTCAGATGGGCTTATCTACAATAGTAAATCTGCAAATGTGTATACATCATGTATAAGAGTACATATGTAGGCAATTTGTACCGTATATTCTTTTATGCAGCCAGAATCCAAGCGCCTCTATAAGGTAATCCTTTGTACACCACTGCATCCAATATGAAAAGGAAAATATAATGGAAGTGATGTTCAACTACTAAAGCTACAACATTTTAGATTTGAGCAAATACTTTAATATATGATCATAGCTCAAAAATATATTTAATTAGGACAATGAAAAGTTCATACTCGACTGTTTGTGCCTTTACAAGCAATTTATGTCTGCAATTAGAGCCTGTGAGAATTGGGGTTTCCGAACAGTAACATTGTGTTTGATAGGAAAGGAACAGGTCTTCCATGTGTTTCTGGTCTTCATCGTGAACGTCAGACAGAGCGCACTTCTAGACGGCAGCTAAAATAAACCAATCTTCCATTAGGAAGAATATAGCACTGAAATAGGTTGAGTTGTAGCATTGCTAGAGGAAGCACCAAGGTAAAAAAAAGAATTTGGATGACCACTTAAATCCCAAGGAATAATCAAAATCGAAGCACAGAATGTATTCATTTAAAGGGGAGCCATCAGGAAAACACGACCTATTTCAATCAGGTATGTTAAAGGTTTCTGGTTTTAATTTTTTTCTTCCATTTATTTCCCCATTTCACATTCTGTATAAAAAATAGAAATCTGAACAGTTTTCAGTGACAGCTGGAACTTTTATTTAGATTCTAACTTCCTGTTAATTCAGAAAATAACCGGACTCTGATGATAATAAAACTGCTGAAAACTCGTCCTGAAAGGACAGGAAGTATGACTCTGGTTACTGAGGCATTTTTTGTGTGAAAACGGCAAAATAACTATTTACATTTTTTTTTTTATAAACCTCATGATATGGGTGTGTGTGTAAATCATCATTGGTTACGTAGACTCTATAAAGAACTCTGATCATCATTTTGGAGTTGACATTTAAGTATTAATTCAAATTTAATGAATAATTTGGTGAATCCTTTACTCACTATGTACTCTTGACCCCTTAGGCTATGTGCCCACAATGAGCTTTTATTGACGCTACTGCAAAAAAACGCAGAGTTTTACAGTTCCCGCAAAGTGGATGGGATTTATAGAAATCTTTTATATGCTCTGTAAAATTTTACAGCCCCAACAAAGTGAATGAGATTACTTATTTTTTCCTTGCAGCTTTAAAGCATTTTCAAATCTGTAGCATGTCAATCTTTTCAATGTTTTTCATCCATTCTAATACATGGGAAAAAAATACTTAAAGGGAATCTGTCAGCAGGTTTTTGCTGTGTAATCTGAAGACAGGAGGAGATAGGGGCTGAAATCCAAATTTCAGTGATGTGTCACTTTTTTGGCTGTGTGCTGTTATTTACTTACAATGAAGGTTTTATCACCAGATTAGCACAGCCTGGACTTACAACTCAAGCATCTGGTAGACTGACTCCGCCCCCTCCTCTGATAAGCAGCTCACTGTCAATAGACAATGTACACAGAAAGCTGTGATGTGGGCGGGGTTAGCTTTCTAAGCTCTGCTACTTCTAAGAACTCTGTCACAACTGCTGCACCCAGTAAACGAAGTGATACATCACTGGAATCGGGGTCTCTTTACATTATGCTGCTCTCAGATGAGGTAGCAAAAACCTGGTGACAGATTCTCTTTAACATGTGCACATACCTTTATAGTATGCAATGTAAAATACCATAGAATTCACCGCATTTTCTTGTAGAGTGTAAAAAATAAATCAAAAAAGTATAACAATGTATAGAATTAGGGCATTATTCAGGGTTTTATTCATGTCCAGCTACTAAACAAATAGCATGATGTCCAGACAAACAAGACAACACGGGGTTTAAAATATCCGTATTTATTTAAATCCCTAATCTTGTAGTCAGCGTAAGCAAGAAAAGATTACACGAATCATACCAACATCTTCATTTCAGCTCGTATATTACTACATCAGCGACTACCATATATTCAACAGACTAGCCACAGAGAGTCAGCCAGAGAAAGAAAATAAAAGGTTTGGCCAATAACTGAACGTTCCTATACAGCACAGAAGTGACTAATTTACAGTCCTTACTGCATTTTACAGCTCATTCAATTTTGTAGTTTTGCATTATTACAAATTCAGAGTACTACTTAAGCAAGCAGAGCAAAATGGTTCTCTGCTGTTCATCAGCGGGTGCAGAACACAGAAGTCTTCCTTCTCGGCTGACGTTTCATTTCTCCGCATCCCGTAGCAGATACGCAATCATCTATCATTTGTCCCCCTTTTTCTCAGTCTTTTTCCCTCTGTCTCCATTTGATGTCCTGCCGCTCGTTGTCCTTCTTGTAGTCTCCCGGGGCTTCTCCTCTTTTTTCCTCCTCGATTCGTTCTTCTCATGTTTTTCTTCTTTGTCCTTAGACTCTCTGGTTGGTTTTGGCTTCTCCTTTGGTTGTTCTCTGCCATGACCTAGATATCTTTCTTTTACCTTTTTTAGTTGTTCTTTTATACCCTCTTTAACTTTCATCATAAACAAGAAAAAAAAAGTAATGGACCTAGCCCTTTAATAACGAAGTACGGTAACTGGAAAAGCACACAACCCCAAATGGAGAAACAATGATAAACACTGTTTATAGTTCTCAAAAAAACACAAACTGAGCGCTTCTCCAAAGGTGCTTCTTGCAATAGCAAGATCATTGATAACAATGAATTCCCCACGAATTAAGTACATTCTAATAAATAGATCTTGAAATAATAATACGCTTCACAATTGGATGTTTTAGAAAAAAAAATGTTCCTGTGCTGAGATAATCGTATAAATGTGCCCCTGCTATGTGCTGTGTAATGGCTGTGTCTGACCGTGCAGAGCTGCTCCAGTTCATGGTCAACACATACAACAGCGCCTAGCCAGGGGAGCAAATAAAGTCACTTATGATAAGCGACTATACAGATGACAAAGCAGGGGCTCTCAGCAGTAGCTTTCTGAGTTAACATATTTCCCGGTTTTATCACAGGAGTGAGTTTCTGCCATGTCTCCAGCCCTCTAAACTCATCATAAATCAAAGTCAGTGACATAAGGTCAGCGGCAGTTGGAGCTCCAATGTCACAGACTTGATTTATGATTATGTCAGAAAGTTGTAAACACTCACTCCTGTGATAAAACAGGCAGGAAAATGTGTTCACTCAAAAAGCAGAAGCTGCAAGCCCCTGCTGTTTAGTCTGTATACTCACTTATTACAAATGACTCATGCTTCCTTCCCTGGCCAAGAGCGGACCATGAAATGAAGCAGCACTGCATAGTTGGACACAGCAAATAACAGTATACAGCAGGGGCACGTTTATAAAGTTCTCAGAAGAGTAACATTTTTTTTAAAAAAAACATCCAGTTGTGGAACTTATTATTCCAAGATCTAATAATTAAAATGTAATTAGTTTGTGGGACAACCCGTTTAAGGTGATCTAGTAGTTTTAAAAAAAAAATATCCAAAATTGTATTTAAAAGGGTGATCCCGCCTCAGACATTTCTGGAACGTCCGCTGCATAAATCATAAATGTTTAAAGATGTGGGTCCCACAAATGCTCGGATATTTAAAAAAAAAAAACTTACCTAAAAGTCAATGGAAAAAGTGGCGCATGTCTGACTACCTCTCCATTCCCGATGGAGCGAGATGTGACCCATGATCGGAGTAGGTGCGAATTCCAGATTTGTTTCAAATGGATATGCCATAAATGTCTGAGACTAAAATACCTTTTAAAGTAAAAACTACAAATACATGACTAATTGCCTCATAACTATATAGCTAAGGTTACTTAAAAACTTCATTCTTTGATTGTCATGATGCCATTGGTTGTTCTAGATTAACTCCAAATGGGGTTGAGGTTTTCACTCCCACACCATGCAAAAAAATAAAACTAAAATAAAAAGCTAATTTCTTACAGCCAGTGTAAGCAAAACTATTTAGCCGCTTCCTTGGCATGTGATTATAGATGCATTTACCGAGAGGCCAAATATGGATGGAACTGCATTAAAACACCCGTATGCTAGTGTCTATTAATGGGAATGTCATGTGATTGCTTTTACTATGCATATACTCTGCAAATTGGTTTTACATTTTTGTATGCAAATTTATTTATCATGTGACCCCCATTTTGTATGCGATTGGTGAACAATGGTTTATATATCATGGGTAGGCCATTTGCAAGCCAGTCTTGACAAAGAACGCATCTTTAGCGTTCGAAACGCGTTGCCCTGGCTACACTATGTGACTATGGAATCTGTTTTTAAAGAGCTTTTTTCACAATAAAGAAACCAATTTTTTGAACTATTCATGAAGCTGGTAATCCTTTCTCCTTATGCAGTATAATGTAGGGACAGGGGCGCAACGATCGCAGCTGCAGAGGTCGCAACCGGGCCCGTGAAGGTGAGGGGCCACTGACGCCAGCGCAAACCTCAACTGGATGTGAATCCTCGGACGCACATTCAATTGAAGTGTATTACGGTGCAGAGACCCTGGAGACACTGTCTCTACCCTATGTTCTCAGAACAGGAGGCAAAATCCTGGTGACAAACCCTTTAAAAGGTTTTTTTTTCTGATTTTTTTATTAATACACTTTAAAGGGAACCTGTTATGCTGAAAATAGTATCTGATCTGCTGGCAGGATGTCCTAGAGGAGGAAAAGCTGGTCAGATTGATATAAATTTATGTGGAAAAGTCCAGTAAGCAGTCCTACTCTGATTGACAGCCATCTCTGCATGCACACTCATACACGGGAAACTGTCAAACACTAATAGCACCACCCACTGGACTCCTATCCATACACACACCAAGGATTTCAATGAATAAACTACAAGTTTTGCTGAATCTTTTTCCACAATCCTATAATATGTATCATATTAAATGTATAATATGCTCAGCTTCTCCTCCATGCTGTCCACAGATCGGACTACACGTACAATGAGTCCTCTGTGCTGATGAAGCTAAAGTAGTAAACTGAGGATTTAGCATTACAAAAAAGTCCGTTTTGTTAAAAAAGTGCATAACTATAAATATAACTGCATATATTTGCAATTTAAAAAGGTTATAATAAGCAAACGCATACCTTACTTAGATAAGATTTTACATCTACTGAAAACTTGAGATTTGCAAATATTTTACTCCAAAACCAACATGCACCGACCAGCAGAACCACAAAGGATGCAAAATACCTTCTGCCTTGGTTTTGGTCTTGGTTATACCTCCTGATATATCTGAGTTTAGGGTGGAATATATTAGAGTTAACAATATACTAAAAAAATAAATACATGCAATAAGACTGCATTCACACTGCAAGGTTTTTGTGAACAAGTATTACTAGGAATGCTCATTTCTTGCAGTGTTAAAAGGGAATCTGTCAACAGGTTTTTGTTATGTAATCTGAAAACAGCAGGAGACTGGTGTGTGTGTGTGGAGGGGGGGGGGGGGGGGGAGGGCTGAAACGCAGATTTCAGGGATGTGTGACTTATTAGGCTGTGTGCTATTGTTTAATGACAGTGAAGGTTTTATCACCAGGAGATAATCAGTGCCTGGTCTACAGCTCAGGCGCCTGCTAGACCAACCACGCCTGCCTCCTGTGATAAGCAGCTCACTGTCACTATACGTAGAGAGCCTGGTGGGGTTATCTTTCTGCGCTCTGCTACTGACTGTATCACATCTGCTGCACGCAGAAAACTAAGTGGCACATCGATGGAATCAGGGTCTCTTTTCCTACATTATGCTGCTCTCAGATGAGGAAGAACAAACGTGTTGGCAGATTCCCTTTAACAGGTTGCCAATTACCTGATCAATGAGTAAAACGCTTGTCAAGTGAAATTATCTTTTGTGCTGCACAAAAACAATCATCATTCTCCGCAGAACATTTGACCTGTGTAAACAGGACTAGCGCAGCACAGAACAATGGCGGCCTGAGCTGAGCGATTACAGATTGCTTAGTGCACATTGTTCAGCGCGGTCTGCCCGTGTAATAAAGCCTGTTTAATGACCGCTGATTAGTAAATATTTACTGATCGATGGTCGCTTAATGCCAAAAAGTCGGGTGATGTATAAATCTACTAAGCAATAGGAGATTAAGCAGTAACGCACTGATGGGCGATCAGCACAAAAAGCCAGGAGCAGTGGGCGAGAGCCAACTGGGAGGCAGCAGGTCAGAGACACTAGTGGGAGACACCGGAAGTGCATACAGAAGACACGGAGATGGGGGAATCAGACCTGGACGGGAAGAACGTTAGCAAACTGTTCCATTTCCTATTCATTTTATTGGGAATCGGAGCAGCAGTTTATAGGACGAAGGTTTGAAATTCACGTTGCAGAAAGTATAAAAAAAATTTTTAAAAAAGTGTTCTGTCCCTCTTTGTAAACTATACATGATACTGCGATGCAGGATTCAAATCCGAGCCACAAATCTCCCTCAGGTTTTTTTTTTTTTTTGCGCCACCAAATTGTGTTGCAAAAAAAATCTGCCCGTCAGCCAAACAAAATTAAAAGTGGTCTGTGCTGGTGCCACCACCTTGTAACGCAGGCAAGACCAGGTCACTAGTTGGGGGCATTCCTTCTCTGACAGATATGAGACACCTGCATAATCCACTTCCACACAAGCTGATTTCTTTATTTACTTTATTTTTTTTTAAATTTGAGCATCTTAAAGTTTGATACTAGGATGTAATATAATAAATCTGATAATTGCAATATGTATTGATCAAGAAAAGGTGAATGAAGACCACACATCATCAACTTAAAGGGGTTGTCCAGTGAAAACCACAGGGTAGGTGATAACTTGTTGATCAATGGGGTCTGACAGCTTGGGCTCGCACTGATCGACAGAACGGGGAACTTTTATACCTGTTAGAGGAGCGGCAGTTCACATGCATGACCTACGCTCCATACACTCCTTATGGGGATGTAGGACACTGTATTTGGCTTTTTCCGGCAAGCCCATGTAGAATGGATGGAGCAACGCTCTGGCGCTCGATCTGTTGCGCCATTTTGTAACAGAGCTAAAAGTTCCCCATCGGGGATAAAAAAAAAAAAAAAAACACATTTCACAATCTACCGATCAGTGCAGATCCCAGCGGCGGGACACCCATTAATCAGTAAGGCATCACCTACTCTGCAGAGACGTGATAACTTTTATTAACTGAACAACTCCTTTAAAAGTTCAAGCATGTTGAATGGTTGATGACATTACTAGGAATGACAGCTTACAAAGCTGAAGTCCACACCAAGCACCATGAAGGCTTAGAGTGCAAGAACCAGTAAGTCATTACCCCACAACACGGATCATGCACCATTACCAATTTACCCAAAAGATATCCGGGTCTGCAGATCATTCTGCCAAACTAGAGCTCTTCTCCAACTATGGTAAAACGTCAGGGTACCGTGTAGTCAGGTCATGGAGAGCATTTGCCTTAGAGCTCTGTTTTGTCCCAACATGGCGCTTAGTCAAGCACAGCATGCAGTGGTTAGTATTACACGGAAACCATCTGGAGCAGTTATGGAAACCAAAGTACCTGGTGCCTTGATGGCTTTCTCCGCTTTTGGAGACTGTGCAAATCCTGAGGTTTATAAAATAAATTGTAGTTAGAAACAAACCATAGTGGGAAAAAAAACGATATGTATGTAAAAAAGGTGGGTTAAATCCCCAACCCCATTGAGAGGACTGGTCTTATCTATAAAGGTAAGCAGCATGTGATCAGTATTGTGACTACTCTAGTGGTCAGCGTGAAAAATAGCATACTGTAATACTGTATATATATAATAATCTTTATTTTTATATATATATATATATAATAATCTTTATTTTTATATATATATATATATATATATATATATATATATATATTTTTATATAGCGCTAACATATTCCACAGCGCTTTACATACATTATCGTCGCTGTCCCCATCGGGGCTCACAATCTACATTCCCTATCAGTATGTCTTTGGAGTGTGGGAGGAAACTGGAGGAAACCCATGCAAACACGGGGAGAATATAAACTCCTTGCAGATGTTTCCTTGGTGGGATTTGAATCCAGGACCCCAGCACTGCAAGGCTGCAGTGCTAACCACTGAGCCACATATACATATAATATAATTTTTTTTTTTTCTTCAACTCTCCATTGTTGAGATGTTATCAATGTATTTAGCAGTAGAGGAGTTAAAAAAAGGTTAAGTCCAAGTGGGTGTTATCAGAGCTTTCACTGGGGGCGTGTACTACTGCTCCCTGTAGGATACTGACCAATCATAAGCAAACACTCAGAGGAAAGAAGACCATGCCAGCAACCATAGCTTAGGTTTCTGAGTGTGAGATGTAATGATACTACTCTGGCTTCATAGTCTAACCTCCTACATGAGTAGGTGGGGGACACAGTGCAGCTGAGTTTAGCGGTGTCATAATGCAACCTTTATCAGCTCTCCTGATTTTGCAGTGTGTCAGTAATCACACTTATGCCTGCCCTGCACTGAGATCAGGGCTAGAATTACATGTCATACAGGAGTAACCTGCCTGTTCTGGACTACACGTGTGAGATGTAATGACACCCTTCTGATCTCACAGCAGAGCGATTACAGTTTGAGCACAGACATAAGTGTGATACTGATACTTTAAGCTATTATATCCAGACAGACTGTGTGGAGGAGAAGCATTACAGCAGATCTGACAGTACTTGGAGAGGAGGGTTTGTAATGTGACACAGCTAAACTCAGCTGCACTTATCCCCCCCCCCCCCCCCCGACTGTGTAAGAGGTTTTGCAAGGAGATTAGAGCTGTATCATTACATCTCAAACCTAGAAACCTTGCCCAAAGTTATGGTGAGGGGCATGCTCTTCTTTCCTTTGAGTCTTGCTGCCCGCTTATGATTGGTCAACATTAGACCCTGTTCACAAGTTCAATATTTCACATCAGTATTTGTAAGCCAAGATCAGAAGTGGGTGAAAAATAAAGAAGTGGTGACGTGTTTCTATTATACTTTTTCTCTGATTGTTCCTCTCCTCATTTTGACTTACAAATACTCATGTAAAATACTGACCAAATACTGAACGTGTGAATGTGGCCTTATAGGAGTACAGGCCCTTAGTAAAAACTACCACAAAAAAAAAGTTCATTAGGTGCCAAATACTTTGATTGCTAATATCTCCGTAACAGGGTGTAAAAAAAATAAATAAAAAATGTTGTGCTCTACTACCGCTATCCTGTGTCCAGTGTAACATGAACATTTGGTTAAAGATCCTCTTTCAATATAACGTCAGCACATCAAACTTGTACATTGTCTTAGTTTGAAAAGCATTTCCTCCAAGAAACCTGCTGCAGAGAAGTGAAAAAGTGCATGAAGGACATATTTAGTTGTGTTGAAACCCTTCAGCTATTTTGTGGCCACAGTATTACACAACCGTTATTGTATAGTAATGCCTCAAAGGAGGTTAAATTACTCCATTTAACAGTAGATTACATCAATTTAGTGGTCACAGATTGGAAACTTGTGGTTAAAGTAAAATAACAGCACTAGAATGATTGCAGATATAGATTATATATCCCCAAATATTGAGGGCGGTCACAGAATTCAGGGGTTCTTGCCTTCATAGAAAACTGTTACCAGAAGGCAGAGTGAGCACATGCGGTAAACACATACATACATTTATTAGGTGCATTTAATAGATGTTATTGCACTCAATGCACAGGACGGAAATACAATCATGAATAACGAAATTGTAATAGTCACAAAAGTAACTCCTCTACAGAGTGCTGCAAGAAGCAGTGCAGTATATAGTCTTGTAAATGAAGTTTGACAACAAAACCAGGTCAAGTAACATATCTTGCTATTAACAGGAATCTGTCACCAGGTTTTTGCAACCCGATTTGAGAGCAGCACAATATAGGGGCAGAGACCTTCATTCCAGTGATGTGTCACTTACTGGGCTACTTGCTGACATGTTGCTAAAATCATTGTATTATCTATTGGGCAGCACAGTGTCTCAGTGGTTAGCACTGCAGCCTTGCAGCGCTGGGGTCCTGGGTTCAAATCCCACCAAGGAAACATCTGCAAGGAGTTTGTATGTTCTCCCTGTGTTTGCGTGGGTTTCCTCCCACACTCCAAAGACCTAGTGATAGGGAATGTAGATTGTGAGCCTCAATGGAGACAGTGATGACAATATCTGTAAAGCGCTGTGGAATTAATGGCGCTATATAAGTGAGTCAAATAAATAAAGAAATATTGCAGATCAACCAGTGCCCTGAATGCTGAGCTCTGTATAACCTGTCCACACCAATGATTGGCACCTTTCTCTGTACACTCTGCATAGGCAGCTTTCTGTGGTGGGGGCAGGGTTATACAGTGCTCATAATATAAAAGCACTACATGCCAGGAGGTTATCAAAAGTACAGCAAGCAGCCCAGTGATACATCACTGGAATCAGAGTCTCTGCCCCTACATTACACTGCTCTCAGAATTGATGGTAAAAATGTGGTGACAGATTCCCTTTAAGGCATACATGTCAAACTTTTCCACCTGGGCCAAATCTGGCCTGCAGGGTGGTTATATTTGGCTCGCGACACCAGAACAGCCACCCCTATGTGGGGCCCATTATTCTGTAGGGGGGGGGGGGGGGGGGGACCATGCGGGGCCCGTTATTCTGGAGGGGGGACCATGCGGGGCCCGTTATTCTGGAGGGGGGACCATGCGGGGCCCGTTATTCTGGAGGGGGGACCATGCGGGGCCCGTTATTCTGTATGGAGGACTATGTGTGGGGCCCGTTATTCTGTATGGAGGACTATGTGTGGGGCCCGTTATTCTGTATGGAGGACTATGTGTGGGGCCCTTTATTCTGTATGGAGGACTATGTGTGGGGCCCATTATTCTGTATGGAGGACTATGTGGGGCCATTATTCTGTATGGAGGACTATGTGGGGCCCGTTATTCTGTATGGAGGACTATGTGTGGGGCCCGTTATTCTGTATGGAGGACTATATAGGGCCCGTTATTCTGTATGGAGGACTATATAGGGCCCGTTATTCTGTATGGAGGACTATGTGTGGGGCCCGTTATTCTGTATGGAGGACTATGTGTGGGGCCCGTTATTCTGTATGGAGGACTATGTGGGGCCCGTTATTCTGTATGGAGGACTATGTGGGGCCCGTTATTCTGTATGGAGGACTATGTGTGGGGCCCATTATTCTGTATGGAGGACTGTGTGGGGCCCATTATTCTGTATGGAGGACTGTGTGGGGCCCATTATTCTGTTGGCCCACGACTTTGTCCAAGTTTTTTATTTTGGCCCTCTGTGTGTTTGAGTTTGACATCCCTGCTTTAAGGGGATGGGGGTGAATGGAGTCTGAGTGGGAAGCAATTACGATCATAAATCTGACTTTTAAAACCGTGGTTGGATGAATATAAATGATACCATGTCATAGATGACCGAGCGCATCAGATCTGCTTTGTTCATGGCTTTCTGGCAAATAGAGAGGGGGTAGGCTATGAGAGCATTGCAATAGAGGCTTTCATGATGAGTATACTGTATTAGTGCATACTGCTTTATGCACCTAAGTTGCTCACTTTGTAGAACTATCTTCTGTTTACTTTTGGCCATATGTGATCATTTGTGACACTTCAACACCATAATTGATTAACAACAGTTTTCTTAAAGGAAACCTGTCATTCAATTCATGTTGTCCAAACCAAAACAGTATGAACCATAGGTCAGGCTGAACAATTGCAGCCAGGTATGTTTCTCTCTGAAATGCTGCAACATGTGAGAGACCCATCAACTAGAGCAGAGTGGGAAGAAGCTGGACTGGAGCAGCACAAAACTAGTCTTGTATCAGCAATCATGAAAGCCGGGAGATTCGTGCTGCCTGTGGTTTGGGCAGCATGAATCGACTGACCGGTTCCCTTTCTTTGTATGTTCTGACTCTCCACAAGGAGAAACGTTACCCCTTAGACTCCAGTCAGAGGCCTCTCATACAACCAAATCAGATCTTATGCTTTGCACTGATGAGGGGCAAAACCCCAAAACATGTGTCTGTATATGGAGATTCTGGTTTGGCTTTTATCCCAAATAATGTGGCAAGGCTCGTGAAAGGGTCAATTATGGGACTTTTAGTATTACTACTTCCAAAAAGTGGCACTAGACTTCAAGTCCTCTTCCTCTCTCTGAAAAGGCAATTTGTATTGCTGATATAAAGAAGACATATTATGTTTTTTTTTTTAAGTTTTTATCCTCTTAATATATAGCAATCATATTATATAGCACTGTGTACTTACAATTGCTCATTTTTCCTTTGTACCCAGCTAATTGTTCTCCTCTCTCTGCTCTAGGTAGAAACAGGAAGTTTCTTGTCCCTGCATGAATCATTCCCCTCTTCAACTCCTGACCCAGCTGCTTCTCCTCCCCCTGCCAGTGACTTTTGCAGTGACTTATGACTCCTACAGGGAAAATTGACCTCCTGTTTCCACATAGAGCTTAGAAGGATTCAGCCAGTCAGTTTTTAATCACGTGATATCATAGATCTAATGGAAAAGAGGATAATTAGCTGGGTAGAAAGGGAAAATGAGCAATTGTAAGTACACAGTGCTGTATAAATATGATTACTGCAACATATTAAGAGGTTTAAAATTTTGATAGGAGGAGGAGTTTTTAATAAAGATTTAAACATTTAACAAAAATTGCATGAGCAGGTCTGTGATTAAACATAACCACATATCAAATGCAAATGGGCCAAACATACAAGTTGGTCGACTAGCACAGAAAAAAGTAAAACAAAAGATGGGAAAGAAGTTAAATAGGTCTTTTTTGTCAACTAGAAAAAAAAAAGTGAATAGGTCCTCCACTAATAGGATTAACAGCTGCCTTACCCATTAGACTAAAGCTGTCCAATGCATATGAGCACGTCCTTATACTCACCTCCCATATTAGCGCCGGGTCTCCCATGGCTCACAAGACATTGTTGTGTCACTTGAGCCCTGCAGCCAATCAGCAGCCACCCTCACCTCCCGGAACGTCGGAAGGACGTGCAGGCACTACAGTCCAATAGTGGCACCTGATTGGCTGCAGGGCTCACGTGGCACAATAATGTCATGTGAGCCTCAGGAGACCCAATGCAGACATAGCTGGAACGGTGCCTGTACAGGAGTAAAGTATAAAGCGTTTTTATTTTACAAGGAGAAATATAGTGAGTAAGCAGGAGTTGTCCTAGTAGTGGACAACCCCATTAATACAACCTGTGATATTTTCCTAAATAAGTCCTTCACGTGTTGTCAAAGGTACAACCCCTAAACCGGAGCAGTTCATTAGCTTTAGATTATAGTCAGACAAGGACTCTAACAAACGTGCTACTCAGAACATATTGGGAAATATTTTATTTGCATCAAAAACATTATTATTTTTTTTAAATTACCAATAACTAAAACCAGCAAAACAAATAGAAATTGGTTTAGTTTTACGGATGACACACAAAATGGATAAAAAGCAACCAGGTTTTATTTGCACAGATGACAGAAGTCCCAATCAAGAAAGCAGGGTTAAGACAGTTATACAGCCAAGCAAAAAGTATGACCTGAGAATCGTGCCATAAGTTTGCTACAGCCAAGCGAGTGCAAGGTTAGGTCTCTGGTGCTCCAGTCACAGTCACTGCAAGCTGGAGTACTCCCAGGCTGAATGGACGCAAGAGACTAATGAGACAGATGAAGATGAGAAAAGAAAAGAATTTGGGGGAACTCTACTTTAGGCTTGCTGCATTTAGGACATGGAATGTTACAGGCCGGCTGGAAGCATGTGGCATATGCCCAGTGGTACAATGCCATTAGTAATAAAATGTTGCCGATGTTTGCCTCCTAAGCCATGTGCAAAGCTTAATGAACTTAAATTAAAAATAGGCAAAAAATAACAAGACCTGAATTGCAGAAATCTTCACTGGGATTTAGGACCGACCCGTACTAATAATCATTCTATTGTGTACAGGATCTGCCAAGTAGGACACTCGGCTATGTGGCCACCATATGGCTCCTTGAATCCAGACTGTCCACTATGAAGTGGTTGATCCCGTATCTTGTGGCTTTACTTATGAGAAAAAACAAAACCACAGAGAGAAATTAGTATCTGGTCTGTGAAGAGAGGTTATTGGTTCTGCAAATCCAGTATGACACAGGTCTTTTTTCCCTGAACCCCTTCGTTCTGTGACGTACCATCAACATCGTCTGAGGGGTCGTTCTCTTCTTCTTCTACCGTTTCAAAAGGAGTCATTACGTCATAAAGAAAGGAGAGGAAGCCATAAAACCAATCAGAGCTTTCCTCAGCTAAAATATTAAGGACTTCCTCTAGAGAATCAATATTCACACTACTGCCATCTTTGGTGAGGCCTACACAAAAGAGTAGAAGGGGAAAAAAAAGAAAGAGGAAAAAAAAGAAGAAAGAAGAGGAGCAGTTTAGTAGACAGAAGGGCCATGGAGAGCAGCGATGTGCAACTGCTTCATCCACTCACTTCTCACAGACAATGGAGGCCTGAAGTATAAAAGAAAAGGGAATGACCGTTTGATGTACAAAAAAAAAAAATGTACAAAAAACAAAACATATCATGCAGATGTTTACTAGGACACAGGGGAGAAGTCCATCCACACCAACATAAAGGAGGGGGTTACATGCAGACAAGGGACAAAAGGAGATCAGCAGAGAACACAAGAATTGCTATGGATTTTCGAATTGGAATCCACAAGAACAGCACAGAGCAATGCACGGTAGTGAGGTTTCACATAACCTCCTTTACACATGTTAAAGAGGTTGTCCACTACTTTAACACTGATGATCTATCCTTAGGATAGGTCGTCAGTCTGATCAGTGGGCATGAGACACCCGGCACCCGTTCTAGATGCCGGTGGAGGCCCGAAGTACTGAGTTACGGAGCTCCTTCGTCTACAGATCGTGGTCACGGCTGGGTACTACACATCTATTGATTTTAATAGGGGTGGGGGGGATGTGTAGTACCAAGCCTCGGCCACTACCAGTAGACTGAGCAGCTCCGCAACTGAGCACTACCAGCCGGCACCTAGAACAGCTGATCTGCGGGGGGTGCCGGGTGCATCACCCCTGTCCTGAGGACAGGTCATCAGTGTTAAAATAATGGACAACCTCTTTAATAAGCTGAATGAGATTTTTCTACCAAAGAAAGTCATGTCATAGAGCAATGTGATGTCATCACTTTTGGATTAGGGGAGTTAGACTGGTGCGACCTCCACTGGACCAAAGAATTAAGTGAACTGGAGCATACGTAAAGTTCCCTGCACAGAAGGGACCAGAAGCTGGTTTAGGCCGAGGTGTAAAACCAGCTCTGTAGTCTCTACATTCTCAGAATTTATTATTCAGATCCTTACTTATATTTTTCTTGTAATAAGTCGATAGTTTATGTAATGGACAAACTACCTTATTTTTCGGACTATAAGACGCCCTTTTTTCCTCCAAAATTTTTGGAGGAAAGTAGGGGGGGGGGGGGGGGTCTTATAGTCCGAATGTATATGGGTGGCTGTGGGTGGTGGGGGCAGAGGCAGCGGAGCGGGGAACGGGAGGCAGGAGCCGCCTGCTGCAGCCTATACTGTGCCCGCTACTACAGAAAATGAATATTCACTGCTCCCCACGCTCATGGGCGTGGGGAGCAGTGAATATTCATTTTCCTTAATATCACGCACACGGTACCCGCTGCGCGGCTCCTGCAGCGGCCGGCGGTCAGTGTGCCAGCTATTAAAGTGCATGAATATTTACTACTCTCTACTCTCATGGCAATAGGGAGTAGTGAATATTCATGCACTTTAATAGCGGGCACACTGACCGCCGGCCGCTGCATGAGCCGCGCTGCAGGTACAGTGTGCACGCCATTAGGGAGAATGAATGGTCACTGCTCCCCACGACCATAGTCCCGGCGTGGGGAGCAGTGACTATTCCAGCACAGAATCTCAGTGTGAGGGCGCATGGCGATGACGTCATGTGTGGCTCACATTGGGAGATCAGTGCTGGCAACAGAGTAGGACGCAGCGCTGGAGCAGAGGGAAGAAAGGTGAGTAGAAGGGTTTATTTTACTGTGTGCATCCTGGGAAGAGGGGATGCCATGCATACCAGGACGGGGGATTGGGGTGCCATGCATACCAGGACGGGGGATTGGGGTGCCATGCATACCAGGACGAGGGATGAAGGGTGCCATGCATACCAGGACGAGGGATGAAGGGTGCCATGCATACCAGGAAGGGGATGAGGGGTGCCATGCATACCAGGAAGGGGATGAGGGGTGCCATGCATACCAGGATGGGGGTGGGGGCCACGTATATAACAGGAAAGAGGGGCCATATAAACGAGGATGGGGGATATTAACAGAATTGGGGGACATTACCCCTATACCAGTGTCAGCAGCAGACCCCCTCCCCCATAACCGTGCATCATTGCCACATTTTTTGCTTACATTTTTTTTTCCTATTTTCCTCCTCGAAAACCTAGGTGCGTCTTATGGTCCAATGTGTCTTATAGCCCTAAAAATATGGTACTTTAAAGAAGTTATTAAGGAATGTAATAAAATGTCCCTTATCATGCAATTCAAACCACAAACCATCCTAGTCACTTGTCGGGACGGATTGCAGTCAAAAGAAACAGCTGCTGAGAACTATGTCTAAACTGACAGAGGAGATGCATCGTAAGCACACATACCGGTTAAAATACTGGAGAAAGGCTGTGACAGGAGAAGAGATAAGTCTTCTCCTTCACTGACTGCACATGGAGGACTGAGGTTGCAGGAAAAAATCCTTTGTGCTCAATCAGCCGAAGTGAAGATTTATTTATTTTTCCTGGCACAGCCCTTCTCCAGCAGCTCACCGGTATGTGTGCTTACAATTTAGATCCTCTGTCAGTTGAGACACAGGTCTCTGGAGCTGTGATTCTTCAGACTGCAACCCACTGTGACATGTACAGTGCCTACAAGTAGTATTCAACCCCCTGCAGATTTAGCTGGTTGACACATGCGGAATTAACTTGGCATTGTGACATTTGTACTGTAGATCAGCCTGGAAGTGGGAAATGCACTGCAGCAAATTTTGTTTTGTTTTTTTTTTTTTTGTTTTTTTTTTTTTAAAACGTTAAAAGTTAATTCAGAGTGTCATTTATTATTCAACCCCTCAAACCAAAAGAATTCTGTTTGGTCCCCCTAAAGTATTAAGAAGTAGTTCAGGCACCAAGAATAATGAGCTTCACATGTGTGGATTAAAGATCTCTTTTGCCAGCCTTTTCTGACTATTTAAGACGCTCCCCAAACTTGTGAACAGCACTCAGACATGGTCAACATGGGAAAGACAAAGGAGCATTCCAAGGCCATCAGAGACAAGATCATGGAGGGTCACAAGGCTGGCAAGGGGTACAAAACCCTTTCCAAGGAGTTGGGCCTACCTGTCTCCACTGTTGGGAGCATCATCCGTAAGTGGAAGGCTTATGGAACTACTGTTAGCCTTCCACGGCCTGGACAGCCTTTGAAAGTGTCCTCCCGTGCCGAGGCCAGGCTTGTCCGAAGAGTCAAGGCTAACCCAAGGACAACAAGGAAGGAGCTCCGGGAAGATCTCATGGCAGTGGGGACATTGGTTTCAGTCAATACCATAAGTAACGTACTCCACCGCAATGGTCTCCGTTCCAGACGAGCCTGTAAGGTACCTTTACTTTCAAAGCGTCATGTCAAGGCTCGTCTACAGTTTGCTCATGATCACTTGGAGGACTCTGAGACAGACTGGTTCAAGGTTCTATGGTCTGATGAGACCAAGATCGAGATCTTTGGTGCCAACCACACACGTGACGTTTGGAGACTGGATGGCACTGCATAAGACCCCAAGAATACCATCCCTACAGTCAAGCATGGTGGTGGCAGCATCATGCTGTGGGGCTGTTTCTCTGCCAAGGGGCCTGGCCATCTGGTCTGCATCCATGGGAAGATGGATAGCACGGCCTACCTGGAGATTTTGGCCAAGAACCTCCGCTCCTCCATCAAGGATCTTAAGATGGGTCGTAATTTCATCTTCCAACAAGACAACGACCCAAAGCACACAGCCAAGAAAACCAAGGCCTGGTTCAAGAGGGAAAAAGTCAAGGTGTTGGAGTGGCCTAGTCAGTCTCCTGACCTTAACCCAATTGAAAACTTGTGGAAGGAGCTCAAGAATAAAGTCCACATGAGACACCCAAAGAACCTAGATAACTTGGAGAAGATCTGCATGGAGGAGTGGGCCAAGATAACTCCACAGACCTGTGCCGGCCTGATCAGGTCTTATAAAAGACGATTATTATTAGCTGTAATTGCAAACAAGGGTTATTCCACAAAATATTAAACATAGAGGTTGAATAATAATTGACCCACACTTTTATGTTTAAAATTTAATAAAATTCAACTGAGCAACATAACTTTTTGGTTTGTAAGATTTATGCTTCTGTTCATAAAACCTACTCTCGTTTGCAGTTTGAAGGCTCTAACTTATTTGCATCTTATCAAACCAGCTAAATCTGCAGGGGGTTGAATACTACTTGTAGGCACTGTAACTAGGACGGATTGCCATTTGAATTATTCTACAAAGGGTCATTTTATTTTATGTTTAATGAACCACTTTAAAGTGATTTGTATCAAGAGTTGCTAATAACATGACAAAACAAGAGCATCAAAGAGGAGTTCAATACTACAAATACAATCTTCAGAAGCAGGGACGAGGGGACAATACATCCAGATGGGTATGAAAAAAAAACTGCTTAAGGGACAGGAAACAGTCATTATAGAAAGGTACATTTACCAAACAGGCTAAAGTCACACTTTTCTTTTTATCTCATCATTAATAGCTATGTGATTGGGATTGTGAGTAAAGTGTTGGTTTTTCATTGATGACACAAAACATAGTAGGATAATAAACTAGATTATTACAAGGGATGGAAGGCCTCTTTATAACGATAGGTTAGAAAAGTTGAGCTTGTTTAGATTATAAAAGACGCCTCACAGGAGATCTCATTTACATGTATAAATATGTGTGTGGTCAGTACAAAGGACTGGCACATGATTTACTTCTTCCAATGGCCTTACAAAAGGACCAGGGGACAGTGATCACATGTGGAGGAAAGGCGATTCTAGCATCTAGATAGGGAAGGATTCTTTATAGTTAGAGTAGCTAGACTGTGGAATGCCCGACCGCAGGAGGTAGTAATGGCAGTTACTACATCAGCATTCAAAAAGCACAGAATACTTTTCGTATAACTAATGGCATTGTGGATTATAAATAATTTAGCGATAATGTATAATTAATCGAGAAAGGTTGAAAAATGACAGCTTCATCAAGTTCAACCTATCTAACTTTATGTAATATTACAAGACGACAAAACTAAGTGCTCAGTATAACTTAGGATGTAATAAATTGATGACTTCTGCATAGTATAGGTCATCAATATCAGAACAGTGGAGGTCTGACATCCGGCACCCCACTGATCAGCTAAAATCTGCTCTGGTGGCCACCTAATATAAACACGTTAAATAGAGGGGCGCTATACAGCTCAATGTGTAGCTGCCGCTGCTGGGTACTAGAGAGCAGCTCTAACCTCCAAAGCAGATTTCAGCTCATCAGTGAGGGGTATCAAATGTTGGACCCCACCAAACGGATACTGATGACCTATACTTTTAGATAAGTCATCAAATGTTATGACCAGGTGACGCCTTTAACAATAAACTTATGGGTTGATATTATCCACTGTAACATGTAAAGGAGAAAAAAATAATAATACATTCAAGCTTTAAACCTTTTTAGATGGCATAGCTACAAATTTCCAAGTGTGATTAAATGTCCTAGAGTAAATAAGGTTTTATGTGCTGAGCAGTGCATCTGAAAGTGAATAGTGGCATTGATGACAAGCAGCGCCTGACAATGCTGAGTAAACAGGAGAGGAGAATACTCCCTTCTTTGAGCAAAGACTGGGCAACACCAATGTTTGACTAATAATGCACTATTGTGGAAGTTGTCAATGTTGGAGAGCACTGAACAGGGTTGGGCAATGAAAACTACATTAGCTTCGTCCTTTATCCCCGAGAAGGAATTTGAAATTTAAAAAAAAATAAAAATTCACACAAAGTGTATAAAATATTTATGTATAACAGCATGAAAAGGGAAAACAAAAAGTACCATAAAAAAGATCTAAAACGGAGGTGAAAAAAAAACGTAAAAGTATTGTGCGTGATCAGCCAATGATCAAAAATACAGATCAGGTATCGTTGATTTTTGGCATATTACTCAACTGTATTAGAGAGGTTGCTTCGATAGCCCTTTTTTGTAATAACAATGAAGTTATGGAGATTCTTTACTGGAAGAGCAGTGAAATGCTGTCACATGATATTGTAATGGTGTTACTAAGAACCCTATTTTAGTTAAATGCACTTGCTTTTTATTTATTTACAGCAGGGTTTATGTGCATTTTGCTTCTTGTAGGGTTATCTGCCTTGTCGTAGCATTTAACCAAATAGTCTACCATGTAACGTACAGACAGGATAGGTCCTGCAGAACTGATCTTCATTAGTGGCTCTCCGCTCCAGCAAAAATTGGGTTTGAGTCTCCCTCATATATACCTATATAGACATATAAAGACTAACTCTTTCTATACAAGTTGGACTATAAAGTAAGGGGACAATTTAGAGATCGCAATCCTTTCATGGCTGTATAAAGCTAAAAAATATAAATATAACATTTTGACCACAGGCTAAACTGTAAAAGATGCAGTATACAATCCCACAACTGCTGTCAGCAGATGCAGGTCCTTCTTTTGGAGAAGATTGTGGCTTGATTAAATAAGGCAAGGCTTGTTAAAGAGTCGGACAGTGACTTATGCCCTGGAGAGACAATTTTCTTCACCTTGGAGGAGAGGTAGTTCGTATACCCTTTTCCGATGGAGAATTACCCACAAGCCTAAATTTTTCTCTTTCTTTGCTAGCTTTGCAGTCTCCACAAGGAGAAACCATAATTACTTTATGGTAAAAAACAGTCATGACGTCAACAAATATCCTTCTCTACACTGAAGAGGGCCAAGAACCTGAAAAAAAAAAAAAACTGTCAGCAGATAGGAGTCTTTTCCTTTCGGAGAGACTCCAATATGGCTGAATCACATGGCAAAAATTGCTTAAAGGGGTTGTCTCTAGTTCTTAAAATAGGGAAAAGTTTAAAGTGTTCGTAAAAACCTCTTAATAAAATATTTATTTTCTCAAGAATGGAGGTCTTAATATTATAATTACAGCTCATTGCCTAGGTTACCGGCCACCCTGTAGTCTCAAGAGTGGCCAGTTACCTAGGTAAGGAGCATGCGCCGCTAAAGCGCTATGCTTTAAATCCTGTTTGCGGCACTCTGAAGCTGGCTGGATCGCTTGATCTGATCAGACTCCGTACCTTTGTGCATCTTCCATGCTGCAGAAGCAAAGTGGCTTCGGCTAGCAGCCTGGGAGGGCAAACAAATGGCCAGGCCGCTGGTCCGAACTGTCAATCTTCAAGAGCGCACCGACTCCAGCCAAACAGGAAGTCGGGGGCATTGCGCTTCTGAAGAAAGAACATTACAACAACACTTTAAAGACATGGACATGGCTTTTAGAATGTGGTAAGAATCTCTTTAAAGTGGATCCATCATCAGATTTCACAACATTAACTGCGTAGATTTATAAATGTGTTAGACCAGATGGGTCTGGTGTACCTATTTAGAAAATGGAGTCCCGCCCACCCAGCCTGACTGATAACTGCAGCTTGTACTGAGCAGTGGGATATTTTAGCGGCAGCAGGGAGGAGGACAATGAGGAGCTGTCAATCAAGCCACGTCAGCAGACATTGAGTGGAAACTTTCAAATAGAATTATACAGCCACTCTGGCAAAGATTTCACAAGTACATCAGCCTCATCTGGTCTAAACTGTATATCAGAATGGATGCAGTTACATGCGATTTCAGTTTGCTCCAACAAAAACATTTTTTCATACTTCATATTTTTTTTATCAAAGCAACTTGCTATTCATGCTTTAATGTTTATGAAGCATGCAAAGTAAAAGACAATAAGAGAAAACGTGCATGAATGACGACTGACGATCATCATCAAGTGAGATTAGAAATATATAATCCAGCTTAACAGAAACTAATTCATGTAAATTAAAGAGGTTTTCCATATTTTAATATCACAAGGTCTTTTAGTCTCCGGAAAGTCCCTTTAAAGCCACCAAACTGGAATAAAGCCGTTTTAGTTTCCATTTTGTTAAGCTACTTATATTCGAAGATGTAATAAAGACATAAAATAGCACATTCATACAAGTGCATAGACACAATGGGTGGGTGGGTGAAACATGCACCTTGGGCACAGTCATCCTGCACTGACGACACACACTAGTAGAATATATTAACGTGTCACAGGATTTGGCACTGGATACTCTTATATGGCGACGTTTTATTTTAGGACATGAGCAAACATAATAAAGGCAAACCACATAGTAAGCTGCTTGCAGAATGAGGTCTCTGCAAATCAATCTGCACAAAACAAAGAAACATGTACTTGCCTAGCAAAACCTTGGCGTCATCCACATCAAAATCTCCATCGCCGTCAGCATCGTAATCTCCCAGTTTTCCTATAAACGAAATTCAGGCTGAATTAAGAATTTGCATCAAAAAGTTTTATTTATTTACAAACTCGCTTATAAAAAATGTGAGGAAAAAAAGCCTGCTGCAAGTATCAGCTACAGACAAACGATATAGGACCCCAGTGGGTGGTGGGGTAATTTTTCACGTTTATTTTATCTAACTTGAAGCTAATACCCAACTATCTCTCTACTAATACTAAAACTTATTGTAACCTAATTGCCGATACAGGATGCCAAATCCACAGGCAGCATGCATCAGACTCCGGCTGTATGCCTTCAGCCAGGCATGTTTGACTCTGAAACACTGGAGTTTCAGAGAAAAACATATTTTAATAGCGACAAGGAAGACTAGTTGGATAGGTGGTCGCCGGAGGCTTCTCCCTGATCACTGCCCTGGATATTACATCTCTCCCTACACATACATGCAGGGAGAGCCCTGTCACTCAAGGGCAGTGAGCAAGGAGGACCTGCCTGTCAGACTAGTCTCTCTGGTGGCTCTGTTACCGGGGACCACAGTACTTGGGCTACCAAACCCGTTTTGCCAGCCACCGACCCGTTACTTTCCCCTTAGCCTATGAGCACACAGTGTTCTCCGCGGAATGCTGCGGCATACGCAACAAAGGGTTGCGTCCTGGCCAGACGGTTCTTCGTGGGGGGAGTTAGTGCCATTTGTGCACTAGTCCCTTTGATGAAGGCAGAAGTCCCAGTGTTCTCTTGTGTGATGTATACACAACAGTACAAGCGTCTCTTGTGTGATGTATACAGCATTACAAGTCTCTCTTATGTGATGTATACACAACAGTACAAGTGTCTTATGAGATGTATACACAAGTCTGTCTCATGTGATGTATACACAAGTCTCAGTGTCTCCTATGTAATGTATACAGCAGTCTCAGTGTCTCCTATGTAATGTATACAGCAGTCTCAGTGTCTCCTATGTAATGTATACAGCAGTCTCAGTGTCTCCTATGTAATGTATACAGCAGTCTCAGTGTCTCGTATATGATGTATACAGCAGTCTCAGTGTCTCGTATATGATGTATACAGCAGACCTCAGACTGCTTGAGTTCTATAACCATTACACTGATTAATTTCCCATTGGTAGGACACATGCAGTGTAATATACAACAGTGTTCAGTACAATGTTCTTCTGAGAGTTGTTCTATACAAAATGTATTTATAAGAGTCGACTGCGCTCCAGACCAATTGATGCAAACCTGGAAAAGCAGTTGCAACATTATCCATACCACCTACCATCACACGCCTCATAAACAAGAAGCAGTTCAAGCCATCACACTTGGAGTGAGATAATTAAATGTTTGATCAAATACAGAAGGGTACATTTTCGGTTGATAATCTTGTATGGCTCATGAATCATGGTATAAATATCTAAATGGCCCTTGGTAGAAAAAAGGTTCCCCGCTCCTGCTCTACTCTAACTTCATGCCTGCAGATTAGACTGTATTTCCATGGTGACATGTTTCTTTAGGTGTTGTATGTCACAGCTACACTGCTCAGTACTGCTGTATAACTTCCTCCATACAGCTACTATTGCTAAAAAGACACCAGAGCCACGTAGTGTGAATAGGAGACATGATAGACGTTAGTCTCAGCACCCCAACTCAAACAACTGAAAATTTGAGAATTGTATCAATTTGCCTACTAAATTGTAACCACATTGGATACTATTCATTTACATTCATGCAATTGCATCCACCAGTATATGATTAACGTAGTTTATGGTTTATGCAGTGGTTGTAATCCAAAAGTTTCACAGTGGCAATTCAGTATTACTATAAAACATGAGCGTAGAGCTCCTCAGACATGTTTCGCCATATACGTGTTTTTGCAAGAGTTTAGGGACTGTCTTTGCTGTCACAAAAAATAATCTAAGGCTTAAATGCCATTTTTAACGATCCAGTAAGGATTTTACATAACAAAAGGGACAAAATAAGTAAATGGGCTGTGAAACATAGCTAAATCCTTATAGGGACGCTATAAATATAAAAAATCTTAAATAGAAAGGTAAAAAACGTATCCCATCAATTCCTACCCTAGTCTGTCTTTCCTTTGACCTGAATAAATCTCATATTGCAATTAAACGTGGTAGAAAAATGTGTTTGTGTGTGAGCTTACTGGAATCCCCTCCAGCCCTGAGCACGGGGCGACGAAGAGCTTCATCTGACTAAAGTGGAGGTTTCGCATGCATACCCTTGCTCCATTCATTCTCTATGGGTCTGCCTCCATAACAGAGTGCTGTACGGCAGCTCCCTGTTGTCTTACAGTCAGTTACCGGATTGTGGGGGGCACATGTGAGAGCTGCCATACAGCACTCGGTTACGGAGGCAGTCCCATAGAGAATGAATGGAGCAGAGGTGTGCATGCGAAACCTCCACTTTAATCAGATGAAGCTCTGCATAGCCCCATGCTCAGGGCTGGAGGGGATTCCAGTAAGTGGACCTCCCAAGTGATGACAAATTTATTCCATATTTGATCTTTATTCCCTATCCTAACCCTGGCACAAACCTTTTAAGCTACTACAGACAAGGAGCTGCAAGCAAAGTTGGCCAAATAAATATATTTTAGGCACAGAAAGAAGCAGAGGACAATTTTCTTCAGAATGATCACCTTGGAAATAATTGAAGAAAACCAGGAAAAACCCATCAATGCTCAAAAACAGTAACTGAGCACTCTGCTGCAGCCCGCAACGTAATATCAGATGAAAACTGCTACGTCTGTACAAGGGCATACTACGTTAAAGAGTACGTGCACAGTAGAAATTCTCATGGAGCTTCCACTTCAAA